>NC_133503.1:173872638-174176944 GCF_049354715.1 Callithrix jacchus | reverse complement strand
AAAGCCTTTCAGGCAATACTGTCAGTTAGAAAGATAATCAATAAAACTAGAAATAAATGAATCATTTTAGAGTATTTTCCAAGTATTAAGGTTAGAAAAAGGCACACAGTAAGGATGTATTCAGTTTGATTCTTCCTACTGTTGACTACGCTGCACGTGATTTGTGCTGACTATCCCAAAACCAGAATAGGATATTTTCATATTACATTTATCAAAGTATTAATAAATGCTAGCTGCTGCACCAGAATTTTTTTTTTTTTTTTGAGACGGAGTTTCGCTCTTGTTATCCAGGCTGGAGTGCAATAGTGCAATCTCGGCTCACTGCAACCTCCACCTCCTGGGTTCAGGCAATTCTCCTGCCTCAGCCTCCTGAGTAGCTGGGATTACAGGCACGCGCCACCATGCCCACCTAATTTTTTGTATTTTTAGTAGAGACGGGGTTTCACCATGTTCATCAGGATCGAGTTGATCTCTTGACCTCGTGATTTTTTTTTTTTTTTTTTTTTTTTTTTTGAGATGGGGTCTCACTCTGTCACCCAGGCTGGAGTGCAGTGGCACGATCTCAGCTCACTGCAACCTTCGCCTCCCTGGTCCAAGTAATTCTAGTGTGTCAGCCTCCCAAGTAGCTGGGATTACAGATGTGTGCCACCAGGCCCGGCTCATTTTTGTACTCTTTTAGTAAAGACAGGGTTTTGCCATGTTGGGCAGGGCTGGTCTCAAACTCCTACCTCAGGTGATCTGCCCACCTCAGCCTCCCAAAGTGCTGGGATTACAGGAAAGAGCCACCGGCAACTGTGTCTGGCTTGCAAACAGATAATCAGTGAATGTCTTCTTGGTTGGGTGCCTTCCATATGATCTCTTCGTCCATCTTAGACCATGGGGTGCTCTTCACTTAGCTGTTAGATGGTGAAAGACACTAGTGGGTACCAAGGCTCACCTGATTCTTAATCACACTGTTTTGGATGTCACTCCTCTTCATACTCTATTGGTGAGAACTAGTCACGGGGCACAATGGAACTGGGACACAGCCGGGAGCTGAGCTGTTCACTGCCCAATAGCATCCCCTCAATGGACACACCCCACAGACTGCTCAGCTATGTGTCTTGGCCACATGTGACATTTGCATTTCTTGCCAATATTCTTTGCCTTTAAAGATCCAAAACTGGTTACAGAGGGAGTCAAATCACCACACGTGTTCCATATGCAGTGAAACTTTCTGGTTATAGGACAGAAATATCTGTGATGCCTCTTTCATAATACTAAATTAGACTTCAACTGCATCTGGATCTTTATATAAAATAGTACTGCTACTACAAATAATAATTATGATTATCATTGAAAACTGGGGTGAGAAAAAGAAATGTCAGAATATACAAAGAATATTCTTTCTTTCCCATCCCACTCTTCATTCCTCTTAAAAGTTTTGGCCAGGCACTGTGGCCCACACCTGTAATCCCGGTACTTTGGGAGGCCAAGGCAGCCAGATCACGAGGTCAAGAGATCGAGACCATCCTGGCCAACATGGTGAAACCCCATCTCTACTAAAAATTCAAAAATTAGCTGGGTGTGATAGGACATGCCTGTAATCCCAGCTACTCGGGAGGCTGATGCAGGAGAATCACTTGAACCCAAGAAGTGGGTGTTGCAGTGAGCAGAGATCACACCACTGCACTCCAGCCTGGTGACAAGTAAGATTCCATCTCAAATAAAAAAGAAAAAAAGAAAGTTTCAAATCTATGATGAAATATATTTTCCCATTTTCTAAACAAAATATTATAGGAATATTAGGTACTACATTAATGAAGAGGCATCTTGTAGGCTGAGGCCCAACAGGATAATGACCTCGTTTATTTACACTTTATCAGATCTTACCAAATCACTAACCAAGATTCACAGCAACATCCAGACCCCACTGATCAGAATGCAGTTTGCTATGACTATAACTTTAAGCTGTTGTGCAATCCAAGACTTGCCTTTTTTCCTCAGTGCTAAAGAATAAATCATGTGGCAAGGAAGGTAAGTGCTTATAATTTGATTTCATATCGATGAGCAGTAAATAAAAGATTTGTGTGAATTATAAATGTAAAAATTACCTAGAAATGATCCTAGAGATATTTTAAGTAAAAAAGAAAATGAAGGGATCTCATTTAAGATGAGGCAGAGATCTCAGACAGAAAGAAATGAGATGCGTTTGGGCTCAAAAGAAATTATGCTGAACTTCAACGACAGGATCAGAAGAGAAGAAATAATGCAAAAATGTTGAGGAGCACACTGGCATGGTTAATAAAAAATGTTCTTGTTCTTGAAAGACCATTTAATTGACATAATGATATTTCTTTTTTTTTTTTTTTTGAGATGGAGTCTCTCTCTGTCATCAGGCTGGAGTGCAATGGCGTGATCTAGCTCACTGCAACCTCTGCCTCCCCAGTTCAAGCGATTCTCCTGCCTCAGCCTCCAGAGTAGCTGGGATTCCAGGCACGCACCACCACACCCAGCTAATTTTTGTATTTTTAGTAGATACAGAGTTTCACCGTGTTGGCCAGGATGGTCTCCATCTCTTGACCTCCTGATCTGCCTGCCTCGGCCTCTGAAAGTGCTGGGATTATTAGGCATGAGCCACCGCACCCCACCCGATACTTCTTTAAAAGCCTAATAATGATGGGTGGTGATGCCATTAAATAAGGGATGTGTCTGGTGAGTACTTTCTAACAGACACCCGGCAGATGACACCAGCTAAGAGTTCTGGGGCTGATAGATGGAAAATATAACATGGAAAGAAATGGAACAAAACGTTTTTGTTTTTCCCCAGCATGGAGGTTTATCTATGGTTCAAATGGGATTCAGATTTAACAAAAAGCAGGGATCAACCTTAAACAATAATTTTGCCTCCTTCAAATAATTGTCCTGAAATCACTTCAAGCCTTAATTAGAAAATCTGGGGAAAAAAAAAGAACTTTCTGGACAATGAGATTCTCCCTAGTCTGCTGCTTTTAGAGGCTCCACCCTGAGTACATCTCACATTGCTCCTAGCTAGTGTACACCATGCACTGAATAGAACATTTTCAGATTGAAAATGGCATTTATTGGTTGTCAAGATAACCCTTTCTTTAACAGCTCAATTTGGCATGCCTTTGTTTTTAATTTAAACTGAATGAAAATTAATTTTGTCTTCAAATTTTCATGCCACTTTCTGGGATGATTGGAGCTACCCTGGAGGGTGATGAAACTGGAATTGGGGATCACAGTTTTTGGTCTCGAGAGAGAAAGAAGCAATTGCCATAATTTCAAAATCATTTCATTAGTGAATATAGATGGTCTGAATTCTCAAATCTAGGGAGCTAACCATATGCTCCCTCTCCTCTGAAGGAAATAATGGCAAATTGCCACCATCTAACCCAGAAATGATGGAAGATGTCTAGCAACAAGGAACTATAAATACAAATATAAGCATACTTCATGATGCATATTATTTAATATAAATGTATGGTCTCTGCGTTAATTGCAAAGTTTTTTCTTTCCCAAAAGTTAAGGAGAATAATGTGTCTTATCTTGGAGTTGCTAATAGGTCAGGCAGAAGCCAAATGCTGAGAAAGAAAAATGCATTGCAAAATAGGCACTATAATCTACAGGAAAGAATCTACTACGTAGCAGCCTTACCTGTGATTTGTATTTTGTGGATTGTTAATAGGACCTCCGGTTCCAGTGATGGCAATATTCACTGGGGACCAGATTCACTCCCTAGGTTCAAATTAACAGCGTAGTGTTGCAGATTTCTCGAGAAAGATATATAAGGCTGTCAAAAACACAGCATATTGTTAAATCATGTGTTAAAAATAAGTTCCAGAAGTCACAGTAAAAAAATTCAAAAACTGTAATTGTGCAATGGAAATATTATTCCTAAAAAACACACATTGTTTTCCAAAACAAAATCTGCTCTCTGTTTAACATTTCTGTATTAAGCCTTTTTAAAAGCATTCTTGCATGGAATTCAGAGAATTTAAAGCAACTTTCACACATGATCTGAAAGCTCCTGGCATCCCTGGGAGTCCAGGAAGGTAGAATTATATTCTCTTTACTATTTTACAAAGAAGGAGGCAATGAGCAGATAGATTTTGTGGGTTATCCAAAGTCACAAGGCAGAAAAGGGGCAGACCCAGGAATCAAACCTCTAACAACAAATTCTGTCCTAGAAAGGGGTCACCAAGTGAACACATGATCTAACGTTGTCCTCTTACCTTCCCACTTGTCTAAAGCATGCATGGCCCAAGCAAACAGAACCCTAATTCATTCTTAAATTTGTAAGGTAATAAGCCTAAAATGAATTAAAAGGCATATCATGCCATGGCCTTGGGAAAAAACATCCTCTCTCATTGCCATTACAGAGAGAGACGAAATCATATCAAAGTAAGCTAGACAGTTGAAAGGGAATAGGAAATAAAAAGGAAGTGGCCAAGCGGTGCTGGTGGCAGCTGTCTGAAAGGAACATCAGCAGGATCAAATAACAGAACTTTCTTAGTTGATTCTTGAAAGCACAAACCAAAAAAAAAAAAAATCATACACACTGTTATGCTGAATCTAAATACACATCCACACACACAGTTTCGTTTTAGAAGGCATAATGGTGAGCCTCTCACAGGCAGACCAGATTAAGCACCAAAACTAAATGCCTTTGAAGTCAGCGTAGACAGTCACTTACATGGCCTAGTTTGAGATGAGTTGAAAACTCACGTCTCTTCATGCCTTGTATGGGGCCTGAAATCTCCTCCAGTAAAGCCATTTCTGAGGATTCCAGCTCAAATGCAGATATATGACAAGGGAAGGATAATATTAATCTAGACTTACCCATTATTACAATAGTTTGTCGGGGTATCTGGGAAAGAATCAGGCATTTTAAAATGCAGAGAAGGGAAAACAGTAAGGAAAGGTCCAGAGGCCTTTACGGCACCTACAGAGTGTAAGTCCTGCCATAGGAAACCCAGGGAATTGCTCTATTTGGTTGAAACAATGCCCGTTAATGGATGCTAGAGAGCAGCCTGCTAGGTGGTATAATAATGAATTCATTTGGCTGCAAAGCAGCATGTCAAGTACGTTGGTCTAACCGTATGCAATTGATTATTTGTTTGAAATTTTTCAGAGAGTGTCCTTTGCCTCTTCACCCTCCCTCCTACCCCCAAGTGAACAACTCAAGTCATTCCACCAGAAAGCCATAGCCTAGACAAGATAATAAGTCCCGTTTTTAAGTTTCAAGCACACCATGTGGAAAGAGATCCCACTTAGAATCTTGTGATTCTAAGAGTTGTTCAGAAACTTGGACAAAAACAACCGCAGAGCAATTATTGTCCAAATCAGGATGCCCAGTGACTACCACAGCTCAACATGTGCAAAAGGAACTGAAGTTAGTCCAAAAAAAAAAAATTCAAAGCAGTAACCTGTAGCTCAGATAGTCAAAACAGAAGACTTAGCCTTAAAAACAGAATCAAAGTGCTTGCAAAGGAACCATGTACAAGTGAGACTCTTCTTCGGCTCTTAGTCTATTTCCAGAACTCTCAACCTTGAGTTATTAAAACAATAAAGTGGCCAGACATGGTGGCTCGTGCCTATAAATCCCAGCACCTTGGGTATGCCAAGGAGGATAGATCACCTGAGGTCAGGAGTTGGAGACCAGCCTGGTCAACATGGTGAAACCCCATCTCTACTAAAAATACAAAAATTAGCTGGGCGTGGTGGTGTACACCTGTAATCCCAGCTACTCAGGAGGCTGAGACAGGAGAATCACTTGAACCCAGGAGGCAGACATTGCAGTGAGCCAAGATCGCATGATTGCACTCCAGCCTGGGCAAAAAGAGAGAAACTCTTTCTCAAAAAAAATAAATAAAGGATGGTTCAAGGTGAGGAGTCTTTTTGCCCTTCACATACCAGCTCTAATGACGAGAGGAAGAAAAATGCAAATACGTAGCTCAAAGTTGGAAAAAACATGATTTCCCCATCCATTGTGTAAAATGCTTCTTTCCTAAGAGAGCATACTCCGCCCACTAGTTTCTTTAAAACTAAAACTAGAAGGGAGGGAGGATTATTTAGACCTTTGAATTAAACATATTAGCTTGAAGCTGGGCCTCTAACCTGAAAATAAATAAACCAACAGAGTCAAAACCAAATAGCAATTAACTTTGAAAATAATTAACTGGAACATCTGTACTGTCCAAGTGACCCTTTCTTCAGGAACAAATCCTAGAAAATATAAAATAGTATAAATTGCTTAATTAGATTTTTGGCTGTCTAGGTAAGTGTGTTTTTACTTCAATGTATTAGGCTTGAATGATGGTAGCCAATTTTTCAACACTGCATATACCCTATGTACTTAGGAAAAGGTAATTACTTGGAAATTAGTGAATAGATAATGATAACTCATTCATTATTATTGATTCTGATTATAGAGAATGACATAGGGAAGGAAAGTAGAGATATAAAGACTCAAGTTTTACTTCTGACTCTGAATTTGATTATACACAGTCATTAAATTTGACTGGAATTCTAGTTAGCCTGTTTGGGAGGTATGGAATGGATAGATCATGAACTATGACCAACCACTGAATTAACATTGTGTCAGGTAAAGATATATGAAGTCTCATTACTAATGGTGGCAACATTTAAAATATATCTGTAATCACCATGTCTATCATTGGTTCTATTTTTTAAAGTATCAGTAGATCATGAAATAAAGTATTTTATCTCCTCTTGACTGATAGCAAACGAAACTGCCAATATACATATGAGAAGCAGATGCTTTCCAAAATTTTGTTACGAAGGCCGTTGAAGAAAGTTAGCCATAGGATGACCTTCACCATTAGAAATCATGAAGCTGAATATCTCTGCTTTTCATGCAGTTTTCTGTATCAACATCCAAGGTGGGATTCAGAGCATGAACATAGGCATGATTTAATCAAAAGTCCTTGGTGCCTAGTCCAGCATTTCAACTTAAGAATTGAAATCCAGTCTCTGCATTTTAAAAATCAAATCCATTCTCTACAGAAAATTTTTACAAAACATTTTGGCACCTGCATTGCTGAAAATAGAACCAATTCTATTTAAGAGAAAGTAACAGCAAATCAGAGATTTGTGCAATGGCAATAAAATGCAGTTAAGCGTGGTAGTGCCAGGTTTTAGTCCAGAGACAAGGGGTTTTTATAGCACATTATAAACTTCTGAAAGGGGAGGTTATTAGAGGATCAGTTCCCTAACTGTGTGGTTCTAGCAGGCTCTGCTCTGTCGCACTCTTTATTCTCCTGCTGGGAGTTCCGTCTTCTGAGGTGCAGAGCACATCCATCAGCCTTTTCAGCTGTTAAGGCACTTCATTTATTCTAGTGTTCCCTTCATCGTATTCCCTTGCCCCTGCCCCTGTGGACCTCAGAGATCTACAGTTCTCTTTGGCCTCTTAACAGGCGTAATGGATCACCAGCTGAATGAACCATCGTCACATAGCCCTTCTTGCTCAGAAATTATTTCTCTCCTGCTTCAAATGTTCTTCCTTTTCACTTGGTAGCTTTCCTTTTGCTGCTATTCTTGTGGTGTAGTCACCTATATGCAAAGAGATAAAGCTTAGTCCAAAATACTGGTTTCCCTTTTGAAGTGGTCTCTTGAATACTGGTCTTTTGATCTTTTCCAACTGACAGTAGATATATAGAGAAAGATAGATCTATATTCAGACATATATCTAAAGATATATATAGATACCTATGTCTGAATATAGACATATATATATCTAGATATATGTAGATAGATACAGATATATGTGCATAGAGATATATGTATATAGATATAGATATGTCTGTATACATTTCCAATGTGCAAATATTTGCTCAATAATAATATTATTATTGGTGTCCTTCATAGATTATTATTTATTTGGAAAATGAGGTCTATTATTAGCATTAGAATCCTTTCATGTTCAAGGTCACTTTCCTAGCTCACACCTGTAATCCCAGCACTTTGAGAGGCTAAAGCAGATGGATCACTCGAGGCCAGGAGTTCGAGCCTGGCCAACATGGTGAAACCCTTTCTCTACTAAAATACAGAAATTAGCCAGGTGCAGTGGTACACACCTGTAGTCCCAGCTACTTGGGAGGCTGAGGCATGAGAATTGCTTGAACCCAGGAGGTGGAGGCCGTGAGCTGAGACCACACACCACTGTACTCCAGCCCAGGTGACAGAGCAAGACTCTGTTTCAAAGGAAAAAAAAAATGGAATGAAAGTCACTTTCCCAAACACAATATTCAGTTTTAGGCAAAAAGAAAGCTACTACATTTTGTAGTAACCAGGGAAAATAGGAGGTACCAAAATTCCCCAAAAGAGGCAACCCTGCACCCTTGAGATTGTTAGTCAGTCATCTTGATGTGTTGATGTCCATATATGTTCCACACTATTTTCACTCATTAATGATGATCTGGCTGATCTAATACCTCCAGAAATAACTAAAATATGTACAAGTAGAAACACTGGGTTGGTGGCTGCAAGACCCAGATTCTAGTTTTAGATCTATGTTGATTAATCAAATGGCTTTGGGAAAGTCACCTAATTTGTGGGGACTCAGTTTCCTTGTGTGTATTAAGAGCGGGGTGGAATCCATCACTAGGATCCGTTCTAAGTCTAGAACTCTGGGAGAAATTTTCAACTAGCTCCTTTTCCTGTTGTTGCTGGACTCTGTCCTTTATTTGCCTCACATATTCTTCCCTTTCCCTTTTGCTCCCTTTTTTTCCTTTTTTGCTGATTCATTGTCTTCCTTTTCTCTATTCATGGGTCATTCGTTATAAAGCATCCCTCTTTATCAGTTCAGTTTCAGGACAGCCTTGAGTAGGGAATTTTCTCAGCTTTTAGCATTGAAGTCCTGTTGGTTCCCTACTATGTTCTAAAGTGAAGGTACATTTGGTGCCAGGATTAACCCAGCCAACAGAGTGGCCTCTGAGAATTAAGAAAGATCTTGTAATAGAATAAAGATCTCAAGAATACCTTGGCCCTCCTCCAGTCTAATCCCAATCCAGTATTGCATAATGGAGAAAATTTAAAGTTAAACAATTCCTATTGAAAACATGGGAGCAATGTAATTAATCACCAGGACAGATTATTTTTGTTTAGGAAAACATACCAAGGGTCTTTCTTGATATGAAAAGCTGGTTCCTTCTACTCCCTGCACCGAAAAATAGAGAACTGAATTGACTTTGGAAAGGTATTTTAAGTTCTGCCCCTGAAGTGGAAATGATGAGTGTCCCCAAAATTAAGGAAGAGGCATATGTAAGGCAGCTTAAGGAAAAGAAGGGTTTCTAAACACCACTCACTTTTAGGGGCCAGCAATAGTGGTTCATGACTATAATCTTAACATTTTGGGAGGCTAAGGCATGCTTGAAGCCATGAGTTCAAGACCAGCCTGGGCAATAAAGCAAGACCTCATTCTACAAAAAGTAAAAAAGTAGCCAGGCTTGGTGGCACATGCCTGTGGCCCCAGCTACTCAGGAGGTTAAGGAGGGAAGACTGCTTGAGTCGAGGAGTTCAAGGCTGCAGCAAACTGTGATCACACCTTTGCACTCCAGCCTGGATGGCAGAGTGAGACCCTGTCTCTAAGAAAACAAAAAGTAAATATAAATATAAATAAACTTCAGGAAACACTTAGACGTAAGTGTTGAATGTATTCTGCCAATTTACTCCCTTCACCACCAGCATCTTCCGCTGCTGCATTCTAAAGCTGCAATAAAAATCTGCTGCCTATAACAGGCTTGTATTACTGATACTTTGGGTAAAAAATAAAAGAGGTGATGTGTAGTATGTGGTGAAACAGTAGGAAAGTGGAGCCTCCAGAACCAAGGGAGACAAGAAATGGGAGGCAGGCTCCAGCATGTGAGCATGAAAGAGAGGTGTGAACTCTCATTGCCGTGGGCAGAGCCACCTGGACCATTGCTGAGCATGCCGGGAAGCTCCCAGGGCCCTATCAGTGCGTGGCATGGAAGCTAGAATCACTTTATTTAAATATTGAAGTCCACAATGCCCCCTGAAGTCTGAAGATGAGAACCTTTCAAGGTAACAGGCCTCAGCCCATCCCTGAACCCTTTCCCTCACCCTCCCAATAGTCCTTCCCAGTGCCTCATTTTCTTCTACATGCAGCAAAAACCATTCTTATCAACTCAAAAATGAACGTGTCTCCAGAGTACAACCATTCAACATCCAGTAATCAAGGAGAAGGTTATGCAGCCTCGGGCTGGCTAGTGCCCTCTGCTTGCTTTGGGGGTGTCTAGTCATCTCCCTTCTGTATCAGCACTGCTACAGGAGAGAGGTATGGGAGAGTCACTGTCTTCTAGACCAGATGCCTGCAAAGCTGCACACAGGATTGGGACCAGCTCTAGGTAAAAAGTAGGTTGTAGATGCAATTCCCTCCCTCCACATTTTCTGAGAATTGCAAATTAGGACAAACCACTATCTTCTCCCTCTTTCTCTATTCCTTTGCTCTTTCTCAATCTGTATTACCCTTTTAAACACACACACACATGCACACATACAACTTAGCCTAGAAGAGTCATTTAATATGAGAACAAGAACGTCTAGAGATATGGATTGGCTGTGTCCCCACCCAAATCTCATCTTGAATTATAGCTCCCATAATTACCATGTACTGTAGGAGGGACTTGGTGGGAGATAATTGAATCATGGGGCAGTTTCCCACATACTGTTCTCATTGTAGTGAATAAGTCTCACGAGATCTAATGGTTTTATAAGGGGAAACCCCTTTCCCTTGGTTCTCGTTCTTTCTTGCCCACCACCATGTAAGACATGCCTTTTGCCTTCCACCATGATTGTGAGGCCTCCTCAGGCCTCCCCAACTGTGAGTCCATTATACCTCTTTTTCTTTATAAATTACCCAGTCTCAGGTATGTCTTTATCAGCAGCATGAAAATGGACTAATAAATCTAATCTTTATATGTTGCTTAATGAGGAAATATATATTTTACTTCATTTTTTCAAAACAGACACAGTTTTGCTTTCTTATGCTTATCAGTGCTTATCATAAAATAATTAGAAATTGTAGAAAGAAAGAGAAAAAAAAGGTCATTTGAGATGGTACTAGCCAGATGACATAGTTTACATTTTAGGATATAATCTTCCCTGTTTTTTCCAAATATGTTGTTTATATTTTTCATCAATTATTCATAGAATTTTATACCCTGCTTTTTTCAACTAAATATCATGGATCTCTTTTGCTATCAATAAATAGATATCTGCCTTCTCATGACTAAGTAATATTCCACTTTATAAGAGGACATGAGTCATTTAGCTTCCCATTTATGAATTCTTGTTCTTTTACTAATTTTTCCAGTTAAAAATAACACTACAATGTTTAGTACTGTGTGACTATTACGTTTGTTAAACTATTTTCTAATATAAAATAAATTAAAATTTTGGTACATAATGTGAAATAACGAGAGAGAGATCCAAGATGGCTGATCACTAACAGCTCAGGATTGTAGCTCCCAGTGAAAGCTCAGAGAATGAGAGGATACCACACTTTCAGACGAATTTTCATCGCTCATGGACCTGCAGATTTCTAGGGGAGGAGTCCCACGGGTGGCCAGCACGACTCTTGTGGCCGGTGCAGCGGTTTTGCCGGCGCCTTGGCGCGGCAGCTCTTCATGCAGAGTAAACGGGACTGGTTCCCTTACTGACCGGTGTTTGGAGCTCCGGGAAGGCAAAGCCGCTTGTTGTGGACTCAAGAAGGAAGCCAGACCAGAGATTCCCAGGCAGAAGAGCACCATCAGTCTTATCACTGCTATTTTGGCCGGCACAGTGGGTTGCTTGAATCCCAGCACTGGGAATCAATAAATTGGATGTCGACTCAGAAACCTAATTAGAAAGGCGGTAATTGTAAAGATGACAGATGGATAAATTTATAATAAAGGGAAAAAACCAGCCTAAGAAGGCCGAGCATACCCAAAATCCAAACCCCTCTCCCTCTACAGGGGATTGCAGTTCCTCATCAGCATCGGAACAAGCCCTGATGGAAAAGGACTGTGTTCCATTATCTGAAGTAGGCTTCAGAAGGTGGATGATAAGAAACTTCTTGGAATTAAAAGAACTTGTTCTAACCCAATGTAAAGAAACTAAGAACTTTGAAAAAAGGTTTGACGAAACGCTGAAAAGAATAGACAATATAGAGAGGAATATACATGAACTAACGGAGTTGAAAAATACAACACGAGAACTTAGTGAAATATGCACAAGTTTAAAAAGCAGAATGGATCAAGCAGAAGAAAGGATATCAGAGGTCGAAGACCAACTTAATGAAATAAAATGACAAGACAAGAATAGAGAAAAAAGGATGAAAAGGAATGAGCAAAGTCTCCAAGAAATATGGGACTATGTGAAAAGACCCAATCTATGTTTGATTGGTACCTGAATGTGATGGAGAGAATGAATCCAAGCTGGAAAATACTTTTCAGGATATTATCAGGAAAATTTTCCCAATCTAGCAAAGCAGGACACTATTCAACCCCAGGTAATACAGAGAACACCACAAAGATATTCCTCAAGAAGAGCAACCCTAAGGCCCATAATCATTAGATTCACCAGGATTGAAATGAAGGAGAAAATACTAAGGGCAGCCAGAGAGAAAGGCCAGGTTACCCATAAAGGGAAGCCTATTAGACTTACAGCAGATCTCTCAGCGGAAACACTACAAGCCAGAAGAGAGTGGGGGCCAATATTCAACATACTTAAAGAACAGAACTTTCAGCCTAGAATCTCATATCCTGCCAAACTAAGCTTCACAATTGAAGGAAAAATAAAATCTTTTATGAACAAGCAAGTACTCAGAGATTTTTATTACCACCAGGCCTGCTTTACAAGAACTTCTGAAAGAAGTAGTATACATAGAAAGGAACAACCAGTATGAACCTTTCTAAAAATATACCAAAAAGTAAAGAGCATCAACATAAAGAAGAATTTACATCAACAAATGGACAAAATAGCCAGTTAACATCAAATGGCAGTAACCCTAAATTTAAATCGACTGAATCCCCCAATCAAAAGATACAGCCAAAACCTAATGGTATATCCAAAGATACACAAAGACTCAAAGGGTTGGAGAAAAATTTACCAACCAAATGGAGAGCAAAAATAAATAACACATTTGATAAAATGGATTTCAAAGTAACAAAGATACAGTGGTAAAAGGATCAATGCAACAATAAGAGATCTTAATACCCAGATACATAAGACCCATAACGAGATTTAGACTCAACAAGACAGAAAATTAATAAGGATATCCAGGACTTCAACTCAGATCCGGAACAAGTAAACTCAATAAATATTTATAGAGTTCTCCATTTTAAATACACAAAATATTGATCAGCCATTATTAATACCCATTTTTAGAATGAAGCAATACTCCTGTTCTCTCTCCCTCTTTTTCTTCCTCTTTCTTCCTCTCCTTCTCTCCTTTTTTTACTTTTCAACATCCTAGTTCCTCACCTCTATTCAACACATTCCTCTGAACACCTGATTCCTTGTGATTATCCCGTTCCGCTGAAACCTCCAATCCATAAAAAAAAAAGAAAAAGAAAAACGTGGTTGGAGATTGGCTTGAGACTGCCTAAACTGTGGGGTTAGCTGTGGGAAACTGGGAATTGATAGGCTGGAAAAACAATTTCCCCACTCAAGCCTATTCACCTGTTGGACCCCTATTTTTGTTATGTACCTAATCCTCTACTTACACAACCTTGAAACTTTAGCCTCTCTCTTGTTTCCACTTAGCCTACCATAAAAAATAATAATAATAATAATAATGTCAAATAACTCCCTAGAAAAGGTAATCCAATTTTTGACCCTGACAAGAATAGTATTAAATAAAAATTATCTTCCCCACTCTTCTTGCCGACGTTGGACATTGTTAATTGTTTCAATTCCTGCTAATTTTGTTGTAATGAGAATTCATTTGATTACTGCAAATGAGATTAAAGAGCCTTTCATCTGTCAATCAGCCATCTTCATGTCTTCTTAGGTGAATTTTTTTTCTTTAGGTACTAAAAATATTAGTTCTTTTATTTTATATATTTTGCAAGCATGTTTCCAGGAGGCAATGGTCTATGTTGTTATTGCCTGGAGAGATTTTTAATTTTTATGCACCCCAATCTAGCAATGGTTTTCTCTATCTTCCTGGCTCTTTGATGCCATACTCAGAAATGCTCTACACAGATCAAGATTGTAAAAATATTCATCTCTATTTTCTGTTATTTTTCTTTTTCATATTAAAACATATAATGCCTTTCAAATTTGATTCCTATAAGATGTAAATTTTAAAAGCTACATGGTCAGCAGGTTGCCCAACAAATTTCTCATCTAGTCACTATTAAAATGCCATTTGTATCACATATTGAAGTACTATGCTTATGTGGATCTTTTTCTAGAACTTCCACTCTATTGTGTTAATCTGTATATCCTTGTAATCGGTAGAGGGGTCATAAAGACACTCTACTCCTCTTATGCACAATCCCTTCTGGTTTCTCTACACAATACCCACACAGTTCTTAACTGTTCTATTTTTATATCCTTCCAAATTTTCTATTTTTGTGTGCTTTCTGCTTCTTGTGGAGGCCCTGCTATGCCCACACTATTTCAATTACAATAGCATTCCATTATGTTTTAATACTAGAAAAGCATTCCTCTCACTATTCTTTTTTTCTTTCCTTTTTAATGTTTTTCTCATACAGTTCTTCATCCAAGTCAATTTTAGAATCATTTGCACTTTCAAAAAATATCCAGTGCTGTCTTAAAAAGAAAAAAAAAGTCACTAAAGTGAAAATCAGATTGAGTTGTCGGAAAGAAGAGAGAAATTTTGACAGAGTAGAAAGAGCCAAAACCTGCACTTGAGGTTTGACTCCCAACTAAAGCTATAAATTTGGAAAGATTTTTAGCTCGTCTGAACCTCAGCTCCTCATCTGAAAACACAGTTAATAAAGCCTACATGTAGCAGGCATCTCACATGCTCCTTGGCCACCCACCATTGAAACCTGGTTCCTAGATTTGGAGAATTCTTTACTTAAAACTCTTGTGAGATGCACCGATAACTCTATAGAAAGCTAATAATGCTGAGAACACACTCTTCCACCCTCTTTTGTAGTGATGCTCAGTCAAGAGATCTAGGTCCACCCTAGGTTGTGCCAATCATAGGCACATGCCCTGGTTGGAATTAGTAGCTGATAAAACAAGGAAAAAGGTCCAGGAGGAAGAATCTCTAGCCATGAAGGTATCTTCCACCGTGGCTGGAGTCTTGGAGCAGTCGCATCTGTGATGTAAGCACACAGTAAGCAGCTGTGGTGTCCTCCCTGAACCCGGCTTTCCAGCCCTCCAAGAGATCCCAGAAGGATCTCAGTATCCTCTCCTGTTTGAGCCAGCCAGTCAGTTCTGTTGCCTGCAGTTAGAAATGCTGCCTGACGCAATTCATGCTGTGATAGTGTACAATGAGATTGCACAATGAACTGAGACAAAGCATGCATTCTCAGTACATTTCTTCCTTCTCTACCCTGATCTGTCCACTAAAATGTTAATGGACTGCACTAAGGACCTCCCTTCTGCTCTGGTTTCCAGTTGACTTCAGCCAATAGAACACCTCAGCATGAGATGTGATGGAGAAAGGAGAGCTGGGGAAAAGCATCCATTCCTTCAGCTCTCTCAAGGGTTGCTGTTCACTGACTGCATGGTTCCATAGAGCTAGAATTCCTGAGTCAGCCATGTCTCTCTGAGTTCCATCTGCCCTTCTGGCTTAGGGGTCATGAATACCTCCTAACCTCGAGGTAACACAGGATCCCTTCTGGTTCTTCTTCTGTGCAATACCCACAGATTTTTAACTGTTCTATTTTTATATCTTTCCCAAATTTCCTATTTTTCCTCTGCTTTCTGTTTCAATCTGGGGTCCCAACATGCATGCAAAAGCTCCTAGTCCAGTACCTGGCTTATAAGAGGCTCCCGAAAATTTCCATGAATAAAGATACAAAATGTATTTTTTTTCTCCTATTCAGTGGATGTGGTAGCAAGAGAGCCAAGAATAAGATAAGAATTAACTGTATGTATATCTGCAGTCCTCTGGTATTTTCAAACAAAGATTACTGGAGTTTTTTAACCTCCTGAGTCTCAGAGCAGAAAATCAAAAGCAGGTCCCTCAAATAGAAATTTTCCCAGTTTAGCATTTCCAGTAGACCCTCATGCCAAAGTTTCTGGAATCTTTGCTAGGGTAGGCATTTAGGCACATTCCTAGGTGTCAGAGTGCACACACATATGCATAAGAATGTCACCACCGCCACCTTCACCACAGCCACCTGTTCCCTGCTCCACTCACCTATCAAATAGAATGGGCATCTATCATAACCATCAAGATCCCCCCTTCCCGCCCCCATCCCCTTTCCACTCACCAATACTCAGGTCTGGCTTTGGATGGATTACAGCAATCTATCAAACCAACACTCTGGAGCAGTAAAACTTCCCTTCAAATGCTCTTTCCGTATTCATATAATAAATGATCAGAGAGGCTCCTTGACTGTCCAGTTTTTTGTATCAGTATGTGTGAAGTGCAATTAGCCATTGAAATAAAATTGGTAATGAATGCTAATTACTTCATTCTATGGGTTTTGGGGTAATGTATTCCAGGGTTTTTCTCATTACTTTCAGAAATTGAGAGGTGGCTCTGTAGCGATCCACAGAAATTCTGAAACGTACTTAAAGCATCAGACATTAGCTGAAGCTCTGTATAATTGGATCTGCTCTGCACCCCTTGCATATAAGTTTTCTTGATGCAGAGCCCTGAATGCATAAAGACAAGAGAACGTGGAAAGAAGAGCAGCTTCAATCTGCTTTGCTGTCATTTGGATCTTTTGAGTTCTGAATTCTTTTGGCAGCTCTAATATAACAGAAGAGCTTTTCCTTTGGCGAGTATAAAATCCCAATTTGGAATGTTTTTCTCACACATTTATGTGAACATTGCCAATGGCTACTTTTCACAAAATTAATTCTCACCCTCAATAATGATTTACAAAAGTTTACTGAAGTACTGATAGTAAATACTAGGGACTGTAAAACAGAGATCTTTGCCACAGAAAAAAAGTGCCTTCTCTACCTAAACAAATGTTCAGGAATCAAACACAAACAGTTTCATTCGATGTTAAAATAAATTTTGAAAAACGAAAAATATCACCTCTTATAATTTATTATACTCTACACAACAAAAGCAAAATGAAATCACTCTATAAGGACCGAAAATTCCTGACATAAGGAGGAACTTGTTGGAAATACCCAGAAAACAGAAAAGCTTTTTCTATCAGGCCCATTTTACACCTGAAATAAAGCTAGATTGTGGTCCCCACCCCCCTGCCACTAGCAGACCTTGAGAAAAGTCACTTGACCTCTTAAGCTCTCTCGTCTGAATGATGACTGAGTTAGCCTAAATTGTTTCAAAGAGCCCTCCCAGCCCCAATCTTGGTTTGTTTTATAATTTCCTATAAATATCCAGTAAATTTCATCAAGGCAGAAACAAACTAAATCAAATTTAACCCCTCCTATTCTTTGGTAGTAAGGATTTTAAAAATTCACTTTATTTGAAGGTTTGCTTCAACTTTTAAGATTATAATAACAATAATAATTAAATTTGAAAGTCCTAGTCAGAAATCAAAATTTGCTTCATGTAATACATGTTTTGCTTTTGTGCCAAGATATCTGCCACAGCACTGGTAAGGAGACACTTCTTAATAGGTAGCAGCTCTCCTAGTGATGTACAGTGTCCAGCAGGAATGGTCTGAAAAAATGTCCGCTTTTCCTTACATCCCATTCTGATCACAGGATATTAAAGACAGACTCTTGCCATCTTCCTTTGGGGGCTGCAAACTTTGTGTGGCTCTTCACTGGTCCTCTTGAGACAGGAGGCATGACGCTGTTGCCCTCACCAGGGTCTCACCTCTCATTATTTGGTTCTGAATTGCCCCAGGCTGTGGATGAGAGACTATGGAGAATGCAGTGTGTGTCCATCTGTAGCCTGGGACACTGGCACAACAAGCCACTTACTCTGGTCTTCAGGATTGCTGGACGATGAATAGCACTATGTGGAGTCATATTCTGTTTTATTCTAGTCCATTTATTTCTGATGAGCTCAGGAACAAGTGGATTGAATACATGAAGGTCAGCCAGCATCATGACAGGGTGAGAGAGATGAGAGGCCTGAACTTCCAGTTCCCAGCACTAGTTAATGGAAATAATAGAACCAGAAGAGATTGGTAACAGTTTGCAATGAATGACCTCCCTCTACAAACTGGCATACACATGTTTCCATTTCTTTCCTTTTTAACTACTACTATTAATAGGATACTTGCATGAATCCATCAATTCATTAATCTGCTTTTCTTTAGAACCAAAACGTGCTTAGGAGAAGGTTAATCTGTCTTCTCTTTCTCTCCTTTCTCTCCCTGAAAACAGAAAACAGTACCAGCAAGACCAGCGGTAGAAAGGCAAGGGAAATCTGGCCCAGAATAAATTGGTTGTGCTGAAACATTTGTA
Source organism: Callithrix jacchus (assembly GCF_049354715.1). Taxonomy (NCBI): domain Eukaryota; kingdom Metazoa; phylum Chordata; class Mammalia; order Primates; family Cebidae; genus Callithrix; species Callithrix jacchus. The sequence continues at coordinate 174,158,371 of NC_133503.1, read as the reverse complement.
ATTAAGCACGATAACCAATTACAGAAATACCTGCGGTAGTTCAGTGATTCGTTCTCCCACATCAGAGGTCTCCTAATCAATTTGAAATAACCAAACCCTATAGAAAATAAGCAAGATCACAGCGTTTGCTAATGAGTCTCAAAAACGGATTTCACTGCATGAAAATGTTCATTGTCAGGAGGAAGACTGTTTTCACAATCTTGCAGGTCATTTGCATTTGCATTTGATTGGAGAAAAGTCCTTTGTTCTTTTCTCCCTTCTCATATCCTTTACAACACTACCGATTTTTTTTTTCTTCTGTTGATTTAGTATTTTTGTATCAGAGTGTTGTACCAAGCCCTAAAAATACACCAAAATAAAACCTTTTGTGCTGAAGTAGCTAGTATCTACTTCAATTATTACTTAATTTCACTGCCTTGAATGGATTTCCTGGAATTTAAATGAGCTGATTTATGACATTGAGAGAGGTCGTTGGACAGAAGTTGCAGCTGTAGACCTCTGAAAGCATCATGAAAACCGCATACTATATCATGGACAATGCCATTTAAAGATCTCTACACTGCAAAGCCTAGCAACCCTCTCATCAGATATTTGAATGGGCAAGCATTTTGAGGGCTCCCGATTCGAAAAAAAAAATACCATTCAAAATCTGTGATGGTCCATCATAAGCCAGATGAATTTCTGCCATTTCCACAGAAAAGAAACACGGAAAGAAAGGTCACGGAGTTGGAAGAGAAGAAAACATAACACGTGATACTTCCACTTTCTTAAAGACGTCATTACGTAAGACATCTGCAGCGCTGTGCTGGTCAACACTAGATCAGGTGAGTATCTTAGAAAGTTTCATCTGTAAGTCTCTTAATAAAGCTATAATTTATTCAAAAATCTCTCAAGTTCATGGTTTAAGTAGTCTTTCCAAAATCATACGTTAGGGGAATCTGTGTCTCTTCTCTCCTCTTTCTCTTCCATCCTATCCTATTCCGCTACTGTACAGTCCATGATCCTTCTCTTCTCTCCCCCATTCCCTGTTCCCTCACTTCTCTTTTCTCTTAGCTGTTCTAGCTCTCTGTGTATATTTGCAAAGCCTGCATGACTGAAACTATGTTATCACTTCCTGTCTTCCTCAGGACTTAGACGGCATGTCCTCCGATGTGTGCATAGCTCAGCCATATTCACAGCGATCCTAGCCTTGCCCTCTTCCTGCTGCCTCTTTTAACAGAAAATCGTCACTCCCACAACTCAGTGTTCCACTCAGAGAGGTGCCTAGTCTGTGCTAATTTAATCCTTCACATTTTTTAAAATTTTGAAATAGAATACATTTTTATTCTGAATTATTCTCACAATTCTTGCTTATCTTTTTACACTTGACAAAGCAATCACACTTCTCACATTAGTTAAGAGACCCAGTTATCAGACCCAGTACAAGAAAAAAATGATCTAATGTCATCCTTGGCAAAGATGAGAGTCCTATGTTTTCCTAGAAACGTTCTGCAAAATTCTGGGGTCCAATCCTTGAAATAGTTTTGGTTACCACACTTACCTTTCTTCCTCTGCTTCCTCAAGATTTCTTTCTTTCATCCTTACTACCCTCCTAATACATACTTGCTTTCACGTGCACATACAGCCAAGGGGAACTAACAGGATATTAACAAGTAAATGTAAAAATATGTACCTTTGCTTGCCATGTTTTTCCTTCAGCTCTTCTCAGTGCTGCTTCATCTGTATCTTTCAAGTATCAACTCAATTGTCTCTTCCATAGAACCTTGCCTGAGCACACTGACTGGAGTTCATCTCCTGCTTCCACCCTGCCACTGTCACTTCCCATCATATACATTTAGTGGCTTTTATCAGTATACAAAATTATCCTACTCATATATTTGTGTGCACGTCTATTTATGTATAAACATCTGTATATGTGCATATATGCATATGCATGTATATATACTGTAGGAAATAAGAATAAATAAAAGATTTCTCTTCAAAGCTTTCCTCCTAGTTTATTGAGAATAAATAACAGTTTCTTCGAAGGTTAATTCACTTTAAAGCTTTTGCTAATAATCTTAAAGTAGCTGTTGGTCATAATAAAGAAATAAATGCATCCGCGTTCTTAGCTCTTACACTTTAACCTGGATATTTGTCCTGACAGGCCTGGACAAGCCCAGGCAAGTCTTAAGTCATCACTTATCCCCCTTTCTTATTTGGAAATGTTATCGCTTCTCTTAGCATTCCTCAAGTTACTTCCACTTTTCCTTTGTTCTCCTCTACCCTTACCGCTTTAGAAAATTTCCAAGTACAGAATGTGAGGTCCCGTTCCAGCCAATGGAAACTGGACACAGCAAAAGGGCGACTGTGTCAAGTTGTGAAAGTTATAGATGTCCCTGTCTCCTTTGCTCAGGTGTGCTCTCATGGCAAGACTGCTGGCAAGCTGCACGCTTCCTGCAGGAAGTGAACTAGCCTTGCTGAGTGATCCCTTGTCTCGGTGTGGATTGTTCCCGATGCTATAAACCGGTTTCCAACATATACACACTTGTGTATGTGTATATATGTGTGTGCAGCATTCCCAGGAAGTAGTCCCCAAGTTTACTGTGAATCCCAGCAGAAATAGGAAACTTCAGAGCAGCCAGACCCTGTGCCTTGAACCAGCTAGCCCACACCAGAGTCCTGCAGCCATGACCACTTGTTGCACTTTCCATTTCCATCTTGAAGGCTTTAGTCTCATATCATCTTAATAATCATTATACTTTACACTTATATACTCCTCTAGACTCTTGCAGAACCTGTGTTTGGTCTCACAAGTGTCCTCTGGACCTGATACTCAGTACTGCTTCTATGATGCTGAAATCAGCCCTCCTCCTCCACTGCAATCTCTGTTAAGTCTTACTAGATACTATAGGAGAAACCTCCGCCTAGTGGATATCAGTCCTTCTGTTCTACCCCATCACTGTCTTATGCAGCCTTCTTTAAAGAAAAGTTTTAAGTCTACAGAAAAATTGAGTAGCAAGTACAGGGAGTTCCCATATCCCTCCCTCATCCCCAACCCCCACACAGTTTTCCCTCTTATTGACATCTTGCATTACTACAGTACACTCGTTACTGTCAGTGAACCTGCAATGACTCGTCATTATCTGCAAAGTCCATAGTTTCAATTAGGGTTCACCTTTGGTGGTGTACATTCTGTGGTTGTGTGTAAACATATAATGACATGCGTCCACCATTAGAGTATAATGTACATTCGTTTCACTGCCCTAAAATTCCCCTGTGTTCCACCGATTCATCCTTGCCTCCCTCCCCCTGAACTTCCACCAACCTCTGATCTTTTTACTGTCACTATAGTTTTGCCTTTCCAAAATGTCATATAGTTGGAATTATACAATAGGTAGCCTTTTCAAATTTACTTCTTTCATTTAGCAATATGCACTTAAGATTCCTCCATATCTTTTCATAGCTTGATAGCTGATTTCTATTTATCACTGAATAATATTCCATAGTTTTGATGTACCACAGTGTGTTTATCCATTCACCCATTGAAGGACAACTGTAAACATTCTAGTTCAGGTAGCTGCATGGACCTAAATTTTGAACTCCTTTGGGTAAATACCAAAGAGCATGATTGCTGGATCATAGGGTAAAAACAGCTTTAGTTCTGTGAGAAACTGCCACACTGTCTTCCAAAGTGACTGCACCATTTTTCATTCCCAGCAGCAAAGAGTTCCGGTTTCTCCACATCCTTGCCAACATGCTGTGTTGCCAGTGTTTTGGATTATAGTCATTCTAATAGGGAAACAGTGGTATCTCATTGTCAGTTTCATACAGGCTTTTTCTTATTGGTGTTTTCCTCTTTTAAAAAGAAACTGGACAACTCAATGTTTCACTGGGCAAGCTATGACCTAATCAGGAGCTGACTATTAAAAATTTTTCCTTTAGAATTAGCCAAAGTTTTTACCCTATAACTTCTAGATACTAATGCTAGTCAAACCTTTGAGACCATGAAACGCCAAATATCTTTTCTTCATGATTACACTTCCACTATTTTTTTTTAAAAAAAGCTATATTTTCCCTGAGTTTTATCATAGAAAAGTACTCATTTAACAGCATAGATTTAAAAACTTTTGACATTGTCTAACTACATTCCAATTTGTCTATGTACCTCTGAAAATATGGAACCCATAATTGTCCATAAACCATATGTAAATTGTATATAAGCAGATGTGACCAATACCAGGGGGTAGGTCTTCAACTTCCTCCTTCCCTTCTCCAAATAAGTCTAAGATTTCATTGACCTGTGTGGCTACCCTATCACAGATGACCTTTTCTGAGAATCTGCTACATTCAGTTGCTAAGCAGGAAGATTTTTTGCTTTTGAGGTAGGATTTTACCTGTATCCCTATTAAATTTCATCTTGTTAGAGGAAGCTTGTCAAAATGTTTTCAGCTTCTGATTCCGTCATCTAATATATTTGCTATCCATTCCAGCCTCAGGTCATTTGCAAATCTGATAAGCATACATTCTATGTATTCATATACATCATTGATACATGAATATAACAAGATATGGCTAAAAGCAGAGCTCAGCAGTCCACTGTTAGAATCACCTTCAGGCTGGCATCTTCCCATTAATCAGCATCCATTGAGCAACTCTGTACGAGGCACCATACTAGGCACTGCATGGGATGTAAAGTGGCCCAGTTTACTCCTTCCTAATAAGGATGTTTTAAAGAATTCTTGGTAAAGAGAAGACATGATGAAAGAAGTGTCTCTGGAAGATAAGTCTGACTGTGTTGTCCACCAGGAATTGAGGTACACTAGAAATAGGAACTTAATACTTTCTTATAATATTACAAATGGGAAAAAGAACAGTCTGAACTACGATCGTTATTTGAGGAGACAAATTATTGTTCACTCATGAGATCACAGCAATTTGTTGTGTAAATCTTTCTGTAAAAATGAAGCAACCCCTCTAAATTTTCAGATTAGAGTAGGATTTACTTTTATTCATCTCAACAAGCAATAGATAATATTCACCCTCTGTGCCAAATACTGCGCTAAATGATTAGTTAACCAAGATACAAATATGATTTTCTTCTTACCTTCTCCATTCACTCAAAAGTCAGATACATATACAGTTTACACACAATCAACCATAATGTATGTGCTATATTATTATATGATAATAATGTAACAGCAGTCAAGGAATACTTCCCTGAAAAAAATGACTATTGGATCAGAAACCAGGAAAGTAAGATGTTATTTAATGAAATTCAGATCTTTCATGAGGTGGGATATTACAATCAAATATGATTCAGCAGATTTATGACATCTGTACACTGTCTCAAATTCCAGAGTGAAAAAACTCAAGCAGACATGTTGGTCAAGTTGCTTTCCTATTAAGTATAAGGATTTTTTGTCCTTAAAGTTGACCAATGCTTAAAAACTTCAAGGAAAAGACAGAAGCAATTTCACTCACAACAAAATAAAAAGATAAATTACTAGCATTCTTAGGAGGAATTAAACATGAAAATGATAAATGTTTGGCTAAAAATAGGAACGTAAATGGAAATGAAGGAGCACTCCTTTTTTCTGGGTTATGTGCCCTTCTTGGAATGTTGTCTTTTTAATGCCTTGCCCTAGGCTAATTTGTCTGGAGCAAAGTTCACTTAGGGTATGCACAAAAGAACAAAGGATGTGATCACCAAGCAGGAAGCTTCTGAATATATTCCCTCTGTCTATAAAGTCCAAAGGCTCTGGAATGTCTGTCAAAGCAAGTTGTAACTTTCACTTCCTGTGGTGTGCACTCAGAAGAAATAAGAATAAAGACAAGAGAAGGTGAGCTTTGCAGCCCAGCAGTAAACCAGTAACTCAGAATTGCAAGCTAGCAAATAATGCATGCCATCGAGTCACCGAGGATTCAGAGACAAGCTCGTTACTGCCCTCACCATTCACAGACCATTCACTGCTTATCGGCAGCTCCTCTCTTCTCATGTTCCCTTTCTAAAACTGCTTGGCAGAACTTCTCCAAATATAAGCACATCATCAGTCCTTAAACCAGAGTGCCAGAGCGCTTTTCCCACTGTTACCGGAACTAGCCCAGGATATTTGGACAAAGCTTGAGGAAATCGGTCCTAATTTTTTTTTAAGCATTTGACTCTTTTTCTTTAGTTTTGCAATGTTGCCATTCATCTCAGGCAGGCACTTTGAAATTCAGTGTGAAGTTTCTTACTTTAATGAACTAATTTGATAAGCATCATTAAGACCAAAAAAAATTAATACAATACAATCGAATAATTCTATAGATAGCTATTAAATGTCAAAACATTGCTAAATAGTTTAATGCAATGGAGGAAAAAAATACAAGAAACATACATTAATCTCCGAGACTCTTATTGGATTTTTTTTCTGAAGTAATATACAATTGTAGAATCTTTGAAGAAATATGTAATATCTATCCCCAATTCTATTGTTTCCTCTACACATAACTAATCAATAATAATTTCCTTTTAACCGGATTCTGTGTCTTCTACACTATTCACAGTTAATTTGAACAGTGTTTTCCTAGTCCATCTTTCCCCACTGAGCACTAGTCAAGAAACATTTTTTGAGAACCTTCTACAGAGCCAGATAGCTATTCTCAAGGTCTGTTCTCTTAGGCCTTGAGAACAGCAAGACAAATTATCCTCCGCAAACTAATGCAGGAGCAGAAAACCAAACACCACGTGCTCTCACTTATAAGTGGGAGCTGAACGATGAGAACACATGGACACAGGGAGGGAACAACACACACTGGGGCCTGTTGAGGGATGGAGTAGGGGGAGGGAGAACATCAGGATAAATAGTTAATGGATGCTGGGCATAATACCTAGGTGATGGGTTGATCTGTGCAGCAAACCACTACGGCACACGTTTACCTGTGTAACAAACCCACCCATCCTGCACATGTACCCCAAGAGCTAAAAAATAAAAATAAAAATAACAAAAGAATACCAAGGCAAGAGTCAAAATTCCTTTCGCTAAAGAACTAACTGTTTTGTCAGAAAAGTAAACGTGTAGAAAAATAGCAACTGTTCAATATGACTCATAAAAAAATAAAATATTGGAATAATACAAAGCAAAGAATAATTACCTATGTACGATAATCAAAGCAAAAGAATCATATCATTTATATAGACCTATTATGAAAATTCTGAACTCCAATCTGACCATTCCTGGGCATGATGCACTATCTCCTCTTTGAACAGTAACTCCAGCTCAATCTGGTTCATACACTCCCTGGATGACATGCCAATCAAAAAAAAAAAATGCTAGGGGTTTCTAATTTGATTCTGGTTCACCTGCCTGGATTCTCCTCTTAGACTGACATGGCCTTAGACCATAAGGGCAATGAACATTCTGGTCTAATGATTTTAGACTAGGAGGCTAGTACCCCTAAAATGTCTCAGTGGGTCAAAGTTGGGATATTTTGGATCTTTATAAGTTTTATAACAATGTTCTCTTCTAAGGTCTCACGTTTCTGGATTAAATGTCTGAGCATAACAAGGCAAGGTTTGGAAAATGGTAAAGTAATTACTACTTGAAGAACAAGACAGGACAATCTGTGACATTGGAGGAACAGCAACAATCCAGGAAATGAGAAAGGGAGCATCTTATATCCCGAATGTTCAGAAGAAAGAGAAGCTTCCCACTTGTGCCTTCCTGGGGGTGTGTTGGGGGGAGAAGCCCCAGTGAGGGTCTCTCAGACTGTTGACAGGATGTTAAATTTAACTGGCTGACAAGGTCTACCATGCCCCACTAGACAGCTCTGACTACAGTTTGCTCACCATTTTTCTCACTGAGACATCCATCAGAAAGAGCAAGGAAGGCCCTAGCTCCTGCACCTTCCATGCAAAATATACACCAGTACCTCTTGATGTTGCCCAGCCAGTTTTAGCCATTCTGTGGGGCACACCAATGCCACCTGGCTACATGTAAAAAAACAGAAAAGACTGAACTGACTGTCCTAGGTCATTCCTTGCAAACACTCAATTATTCACACTGAACTGGGAACCCAAAGGCTTATCAGTGAGCCAGAAGGCAACACTGGAAGCACTGTCAACCTGTCTCTAACATAGGTCCCACTTGGGGGGACTTCAACAAACAGGAGCAGCGCTTCCTTTCCAAAGACCCTATGTGTGCCCCCAGAATCATTATTTCTTGTAACTGACTCTTGGTGGAAGATAATTAGCTCAATCTGAACTTGTTGAGATTTGGGAGTCTGTGAAGCAACTGGGTGGAGAGATCTAAAAGCTTCTTGATCTAAAAGCAAAAAGAATGAAGCCCATGTCAGACTTTTTCCACCTGTCTCCCTTCTGCTTACTGTTCTCATCCTCTCTGAAAAAAAGCATTTGCTTCATTGAATTTCCATAATTAGTTCCTTTCATAACTCATTTACACTTCTCCATTATTTGTAAAATATCCATCAGATGATTACACACACACGTGTGCACACTCACTCACACATATGTGCAAAAATGTAAATGTATTTGACTGAGTAACTCAAACCCTTGCTGCTCAAGGTATAGTCCACGGACTGCAGCATTAATGTCACTTAGGACTTGGGTAGAATTGCAGAATCCCCACCCCAGGCCTTCGAAATAAGAATCTTGGGCCTTAACAAAATCCCCCAAAGATTTATATGCACATTGATGTTTCAGAAGCATTGTTCTAGATTATCTATTATTCTTAATCGAATATAGGCACATAAAGGGGGCAAATACATATCAAAATAAATATATCTAGCTTACATGCATATAATAGATTGCTCTTTCTAACACTTTTCTAAAATATAATGATCTAACCCAAATAAAAGGAGAGGTGTATGATAAGGCTGAGGAGGAAATATTGCTGTGCACATGGTTAATGCTGGCCATGTATTTAGCAAGTGGTGGCTAAACAGATGACTTGTAAAGTTCCAACTCAATAGTTCTGTAAGTGATGATAAAGAGCTTTGGACTGAAAGTCACGAGATGTGGCTTGAAGTCAGGCATTAGTCTGCTATGGGATCTGGGGACTTCCAGTTAACATTTCTGAACCAGCTTCCTCCTCTGTACAACACAGAGCCTTCTGTCCTTACTCTGCAGTGTTGGTGTCAGAATTAAATACAATGTGAATTATAAGCAAAAGTGAGGTGGTATTGTTTTAGGCTAGCTTCTATATATATAATTATACAGAGGCATGTACTGTTGTATATTCATCCACCAGAATTCTCAACATAAGTCATGCCTATTTTTAAATTCTATATTTCTGAATCTAATGACATTCATTGTAGAGACTTCATGTGTTACAAATTCATTTCAGATAAAAGGAAAATATAAAGATTAAAAATATTTACTGACTGCCCACAAAGAAAATGCCTTGACCTAATTTCTTTACATACATGAGTTTATTTAGTTCCCTAAAAAAGCAAACCTATGGGGCAGAAAGTATTGTTAACAGGCCCATTTAACAGATAAGGAGACTGAAGGGCAAAAAGTTTCAATAACTTGTCTGAAATCACATAACTATTAAGTGACATAGCCAAGATGTGATAGGACATTCTGGTCCCAGATCCCATGCTCCTACCTACAGTGGTATCCAAGCCCACGACTCATTCATTCCTGCATTCAACAAATCTTTATTAAGCACCCACCATCTGTCAGGCCCTGTTCAAGGTGCTGAAAATACAGAGATGAACAAAATATACATTCATGTCCTTGTGGAACTTACATTCTGGTGGTAGGAAACAATGAAAAAATGACCAAATAATGTATAATTATAAATCATGTAAAATTCTATGAAGTAAAGGAATGGAATGCAGTGAGAAAGAAAAATAGAATAGGATAGAGCTCATAGTAGACTTGGAAGGACTCTCTAATGAGGTAACTTTAAACTGAGATTGAAAAATGCTTTCTAATGATTAAAAAAAGCAAAACCATAAATGCATACATAAGCATTGCCACAGTAAACATAATAACCTGCTTATTACTGATAGCATTTGACAATTCAGAGATGCAAAATTATGTCAAAAACTATTATTGACCCACTACACGTAAGGAATCCATGTCGGAAATCACACCATAACCTATTTTCCCTATCTTTCTCTTCCTCCTTTGCTGTAAAAACCAAATACAGAAAAAGGAATTTATTTACCCACATTGTCTTTCTGATCTCTCAGGGAAGGCATAGGCCTACTGACTCTCCTTCCCTCCCAGGTGGAATATACGTTGTTCTGTAAATACATGTATACTATTGTCTTGCAAGAACAGACAGGAAACCATATGAAGCCACCTCCTACCAAAGAATATTTGTCTACTTCACAATCACAAAGACTTTGATTTGTACGTACGTAAAAGAGAGCCACCCATAATTTTGGTGTGAGCAATTTATGGAACTCATTTACTGTGAAATTAAAAAGGGAGAAAAATAAACATGGTTTATGACTTTTATCCACAGAAGAGAAAAAAGGTAGTGTTGATGACTCTTAGTTTAGCTTAGAGATCTTTAAGAGAAAAATACACACCGGCATGCACACACAGAGGAGACAAATACACACAGACACAGATACACTTGCACATGTGCACACATTAGCATATAAGTGTGTACAAATTATACACGTGTATTCTGCGTGTATATATTGCTTTATATTCCTCTTCTTTCTATAATTATGTAAATCTTGAAGTGAACCCATGGAAAAGATGGTGATATGGAGAAGCTTGGCTTATTTATTCTTTTATTCACCTGTAGAAAAAAAAGTTTCTCGCTACGTAAATGGACTTGAGAGAATATTGTTGCCTTTAAAGATGGAAACATTGTTCTCATGGGGAGGTTCAAGGTGAGACCACACTGAGGGCAAAGTGGGTCACTTGGAAAACAACAATCATATTTATACATCAAATATAAAATGCATGTACATAAAATATAGAATTATGTAAACATATGCTTTTATGTTCATATCTATGTATTGTATGTATACACACATATGCATGTACATATATGAATATATAAAATGTTTTATATGACTTCAAGTTTTATTTTAGATTAAGGGGTAAATATGCAGGTTTGTGAAATGGGTATATTGCATGATGCTAAATTTGGGCTACAAATGATCTCTTCGCCCAGGTAGTGAGCATAGCACCCATGGTGCTTTTCAGCCCATGCCCTCTCTCCCCTCCCTATATCTATGAAATTTAAAGACGATGCAGTGCTGTGTCCCTTTTCCAATGGAATGTCATCCAATCATCACCCAGACTAGCCTTAACCTTATGAATTGAAAGTTTCTATTTTGAACCCTAATTTTGAAGGGAGAATTTTTGAATTCATAGACTTCATTTTTTTAGAGCAGTTGAAAGGAGTCAAACATTCTATCCCAAAATATGGCATCTTGGCATTTGAGAAAACAGCAGAAGCAGGAAGGTCTCTCTAAGAAGGTCTCTCTGAACTTTTCCTTCCCTTCTTCTCTGAAGCAGACCATAAAGGCAATATCTGACCTTCCTCTAAGTAGGTGGCAGACCCTCATTCAAGAGGTGCCCACTGTATACTACAGGAAAGAAATGTCACATAATGACACATAAGGATTCAGGGAAAAATCTGAATAAACAGGCCTTGCTAAATTCACCCCAGTTTGTTACCATTCTAACATACTCATTTTTCCTCTGATCATACTTCTGCATGGCTGTCCATAAAAATATATACTTTCCCCTGTTGTTTTGTGAAGTTTTCAATTCTGAAGGCTTCCGTGTCACGTAGAACTTATATTAAATACATTTGTATGACTTTCTCTTATAAATCTGTCTGTTGTTATAGGGATCTCAGCCAAGAATCCAATAAGGGTAAGAAAAGAAGTCTTTTCTCCCCTACACAGTTTTAAGTTTACAGAAAAATTGAACAGAAAAAAAGAATTCCCATATATCTACCCCTCCCCTTCACACACACAGTTGCCCCATTATTAACATCTCATTAGTGTGGTACATTTGCTATAATTTATGAGCCAATACTGATTCATTATTATTAACTAAAGTCCATAGGATTCAGGTTTTATCAAATGTATAATGCAATAGTCCACCATGCCAGTATCAGACAGCGTAGTTACACTGTCCTAAAATTCATCTGTGCTTCATTGATTCCTCCCTCCTCCTCAGCTATCCCACCCTTGTCCCTGGAAACTACTGGTCTTACTCTGTCTCTGTTGTGATGCCTTTCTCAGGATTTCAAATAGGAGAAATCATACAGTATTCAGTCTTTTGAGACTGACTTCTTTCACTTAACATTCATTGAAATTCTCTATGTTCTTCACAGCTTCATAGCTCATTCTTTATCACTGAATAATATTTCATTGTATGAACATACCAAGTTTATGACCCTCTTCACCTATTGAAGAACATCTTATCTCCTTACAAGTTTTGGACATTATCAATAAAGCTGCAGAAGAGAAAAACTGTAAAAATGTATCTCTCCCTCTTCTTTTCTAAGGATCCTAATTTCTAGAAAAGTCAACGTACCAGAAATCCCTCTGGAGTTGTGCTGTTGCTCATGTATTTTAAACCATGGCAAGAAAAAAAGAATGGGAAATTTTAACAGTGACCTTATCTTCACAGAAGCTGACACTGAGGAACTTGAGTATACACTCAATTATTTCCATCTAAATGTTATTAGATTGCCTAAGCAACTTATATCTTCTTTCTTCTCAGGAAATGTACAATGCTGTTCCATAACCTGAAAAATACTATGAATATCATATACATATGTGCTCATATGTCATAAATGCATGTACAATGGTTCTGTTTGTAGAGAGGAAAGGTACTTTTCTCTAAAAAAAATCTACTTATTTGTAAAAATAAAATTTAATAAAACATGTTTGAATTATCACACCCAACTTGCCAGTTGCCATGGATTAATTATATCAGTGTCTAGGGCTGCAATTCAAGCTAATAATTCTACATAACTAGAATGTTATTTATAACATATTGACAGCCTGATTCCTTGTTTGTTCAAGGCAGTCCAAACTAAGCCCGCATTATCCATTACTGTTAGTTGTCCATCCAATTACATTATTGCATCTTGTAAGTCTCATATTGATTTTTTAACCCAATGTCAGCTATATTGAAAATATAAGTTCTAAATTAAATGGACAGATCCCTTCCTGACCAATAAATGTGGAAACAAGATGAGGGAAGCCCAATTACTAAGCAGGCATAGGGAGGTGGATGGTGTGTGCTTTTGCTCACTGTCTAACCACACCAGCTACAGAGCAGCATCTTTGCCTCTGGCCGTCTGCCTCCTCCAAGCACCTGAGGCATCTGACCTCATTTAGTGCTGTGTAAAACCCAGGAAGCGGGCAAAAGGCTGCCCTTTTGCATTAGTGTGGGTCACCCTTAGCCCCTCCATAATGAGTGATTTAGCTCAGCCTCCATTTGTCACCAGGCTGGTCTTCACGTAGGTCCCCTTAGCCTGGATCTAAATGCTGCCACAAACTTTATTATATCACATTGCTTTTCACTTAAAATAATGTCTGCATCATTTCATTACTAAACCACATATGAATCATTTTTATCCCAAGTCCACTCCATGGTATCATTTAATATTATTCCAACTATTTTGTGCCTTTTTCCCCCTTTTGATTTCTAGCCAAAAAACAAAAACCAAAACCGTCCTACTTCCAAAGCTGACATCAAGGACCTTCCTGCCTAGAAACTGAATTGCTAGATAAATCTCCCTAATTTATCTCCAAAGTATTCATTCTAAAATGGCTAAGTGCTTGCTCCCATATATAAAATCCTTATACGAATATTCACTTATGTGTCAATGTTTTTTGAAATATGCCTTAGTTTTGACTTCACTTTTGTTAGGTTTTTATATCAGCTTTTGTCTTCTCTCTCTCTGTCTCTTTTTTATAATAGAGGCTAAGTAAAAAAATTATCACTTATGTGAGAGTTGCTTTTCCTTGTAACTTCTTAAACAACAGGTGAGCTCTTTCAAAGGCTGTCTACCACCAGGTGGGTATGTTCTTCAGCATTCCTCACCTCTTCCAGGTATAATGGAGTGGTCCCAGATAGTAGAGGAGGCCAAGGGTAAATGTTTTATTTCATTTTACCAAGCCTAAAAGGTGCTAAAGGATTTAAACATGAACAGATTTTGAATAACAAATTGGTAACTCAAAAGCAGCATTTTGGTGAAGTGGACCTCCATAATTCCTTCTCTCTAGGTTTTATTATTAGCTTAGTATGGGGCAAAGGCCATAATCGCTTCTCATCACTAATCCCTGAAATTATGATTTTTCTTGTGATTTTTCTACATAAGAACAAAGTGTTTTCTCAGAAGAAAGACAACAGTAAGCTGCTGTTGATAAGCAGAAGTTCACATACGACCTGGCAACGAAATATCTCCCATGTGGGAGATATCGTAACTACGAGTTGGGACACTGATCAGGGTAAAATATATATATATTTAAATATGAAATTTCAAATGTCTAGCTTGATGTATGCTGCATAAAAACATAGAACAGGCCAAGTGCAGTGACTCACACCTGTAATCCCAGCACTTTGGGAGGCCAAGACAGGTAGATCATGAGGTCAAGAGATTGAGACCATCCTGGGCAACATGGTGAAACTTCATGTCTACCAAAAACACAAAAAATTAGCTGGGCTTGGTGACACATGCCTGTAACCCCAGCCACTCGGGAAGCTGAAGCAGGAGAATCCCTTGAACCTGGGAGTTGGAGGTTGCAGTGAGCTGAGATCGCGCCACTGTACTCTCTAGCCTGGCAACAGAGCAAGACTCCGTCTAAAAAAAAAAAGAAAAAAAAAAAAATAGAACAAACCCATTCCAAAAAGCCCATCACAGAAACTGTTATATGAGAGAAAAAAGGAATAAGACTGGGAAAAAGAAAGTGATTTTAAATGCAATTTGGTACTTTAGAAACTAATTTCTTACTCTGAGAAATCAGAAGACAGATTTCCACACTGTGTTATAAAAACATAAGTAGAGAGGACAAGTTTTGCATTTTAGTAATTGGAAGTTGTGATCCACTTCTTTGTTTGAGGAGAGATGATGAATTATCTCCTTGATTGAAATGCCAACTTGACAAGAGAAACTATTAAAACTTTTTACAGAAGAAGTTTGAATCTATAGAAGTGCAAGAAAAAAGAAATAATGATCTCACATTTTAAACCTTCACAGATTATTAAAACATGGCATTTGAAGACCTAATGTCTATAAAAGTATATTTTCCAATTGACAATTACTTTGAAAAATTGATATTTATTGAGTCATCTTATGGTCGGTACTACATGTTGACAAGAAAAGGAATCAAATAGCTCTGAAATTCATTTTCAGCAACAGGAAGGCAAGCCTTCTCCCAACAGACATGGAAGGGACACACTTTCCTCCTCCCAGTATGGAGCATCCCTTAAAACCAGGTTGGTGCTTGGAACACTCACCATAGCCATGTCTGAAGAGCACATTTAGTGATTAGGCTAAGTCCTAATGATCATTGCTGCTTTACCCCTATTGGAAAAATAAAAGTTGGCAAGAGTACAAAGTTACATGACTGTGTAATCACAAGTCTAACTCACTAAAAATCCCCAAACTTCCACTCTGGACAGTTATTTTTATTCCCATCCTTTTAAACAAAGTTATTCAAAGAAGTAAAAGCCCTTTCGTGGCTTCTCCAGTCTATTCACCCTTTCTACTACTTCACATTTTTCGCTTTTTTTTTTTTTTTTACCAATTGGGGTCATATACTACTTAACATTTAATATTTTCTTAAGGTTTTATAGAAATACATGCAAATATTAAAGAATTGTCATCACACTACTAATTTTTTTCACTCATCAATATAACACAAATGTTCCTCTTTTTTTGAGATGGAGTCTCGCTCTTGCTGCCCAGGCTGCAGTGCAATGGCACAATCTCAGCTCACCACAACTTCTGCCTCCCAGGTTCAAGCAATTCTCCTTCCTCAGCCTCCCAAGTAGCTGGAATTTCAGGCATGTGTCACCGCACCTGGCTAATTTTGTATTTTTAGTAGAGACAGGGTTTCTTCTTGTTTGTCAGGCTGGTCTTGAACTCCTGAGCTCAGGTGACCTGACCACCTTGGCCTCCCAAAATGCTGGGATTAAAGGTGTGAGCCACCGTGCCCAGCGTTTTTTTCATGTTATTACATATAACTCTGCCTTATTCTTTTTGATGGTTACATAAAGCCCGTGTGAAGACATATTCTGCCATTTTCTTAGAGCACTTAGAATGTTAATCACTATTACCAAACTAATCTCCAAAGGTCTTATGAATTTACTTTAATTCTGTAGGGAAAGAGAAGGTCATATTCATGCCAAAGATTAGCCCAGTATAGCACAGCACAGAATGTTTATTTTCTTTATATTATCCCAGTCTAAAAGCCAAAAAGGGATGTTATATGTTGATTTTCTTTTTTTAATTAATGCCGAGATTGAGAACTTGTATCTGTTTATAGGTCATGTCTAATTCTTCATCTCTGAATTGCCTATTCATATTGTTTGTCCATTTTTCTGTTAAGTGGTTATTGTTTTTTCTCAATGTACTGATGTCTTAATGTAGTGATTTAATGTCTTTAAATATTAGGAATATTTGCTACACACACCTTTTACATATGGGGCAAATATTTTCACATTAGCTGCTTGTATTTTAGCTTTTCATTTGCTGTCCTTTAGAGAATTTAGGATTTTAACAAACTCAAATCTGCCCAGGACATTTTCTTTATGGGGTCTGATTTCCATGTCTTACTTAGGAATGTCATTCTAAGCTTATAAACATTTTCTATACTTTGTAGTTTTTACATTTAGATTTTTTATCTATCTGTAGCTTGTCCTTTTCATATGGTGTGAGGGAGGAATCTAATTTTGCTTTCTTCTTCTGAATACCCAATTGTCCAAACTTCTCATGGATTGAAATACCCTGCTTAACAAGTACTGTGCTCCCTTATGTAGGGATGTGTTTTGGCCATTGTCCAGTTGGGTTTCATTGATCTGCCTGTCTGTTTATCTTTTGATATCATTTTGTTTCAATGAAGCATATGTATGTATGCATATAATTTCAAATATATATACATAAACAAAGGTATGTGTGTATATGTGTAGGTGTGTGTGTATATATATATGTGTATGTTTGTGTATATATATATATATATAGGGGTGTGTGTGTATATATATATATACACACAAACATACACATATATATATACACACACACATATATATACACATATATATATATACACACATATATATATATACACACACACAGCAGTAGTTTTCTCATCTCCCTAGTGGATGCTATATATATATATATACATATATATATATATATATATATATATATATATATATATATATACCTTTGTTTTTATGAATTTTTTTTGAGACAGGGTGTTACTTTGGCACCCAGGCTACAGTTCAGTGGCACAATCATAACTCACTGCAGCCTCAACTTCCCAGCTACCCTCCTGACTCAGCCTCCCAAGTAGCTAGGACCACAGGTATGCACCACTACACTCAGCTAACTTTTTATTTTTAGTAGAAATGAAGTCTTGCTGTGTTTCCTAGGCTGGTCTTGAACTCACAGGCTCAAGCAATCCTCCTGCCTCAGCCTCCCAAAGTGCTGAGATTACAGCGTGAGCCACCACACCCAGCCAGGATTGAATTTTTATTTTTATATTCATTTAGTAAAAATTAACATCTTCTCATTATTAATTATTCCTACCCCAGGAAGATTCTTCGAACTTCATTTTGTGTAAGAAAAAACATGTTTTTAAAAATGTTTTCATGGGTCCTGAAGGACAAGCATTGATGAGAGTAAATTTTAAGTCAACTCTCTAACAGGATACAATTATAAAGAAACTATGAAGTTAACTTTATGAATTTTTTAAATCTACATTTTGCTCTAAACAAGGAGAAACATGTCATTTTCAGGACTATGTTTTTTCATTTTTGTTTTTGTTTTTGCTTTTCTAACACTGCTTTTGCTTTTGCCCCCCTGGGGGTGAAGATGCTGGACTAAATTCAGCATGAATAAAGATTTGGTCACAGAGATAATCAAAAGATTAAGGACATGTCATTTAAGATAGGCTCAGTTTAACTCAGGTTGCAACAATGAGTGGTTTCCTCGTCTCTGCCCCGTGAATAGGATGACCTGGTGCAGTGAGCTCAATACATGAGCAATGGTGTGAAAAGACAGAGCATTTTGTCACCTTTCCTTATAACCCCTTTAACCCTGTTGCTGAGACTATCAACCAGGGAGACAATTAGTACCAGTTACATTCTAGTCTTGTGACATGGACAGCTATTCACTAGGAAAGAGACCAATTCATTTCATCCAGGTCGCTGAACAATCACTGGATCATAAAGACTTTTAGTCACTGCCAAGCTGAACTACATTTGAACCACCGGACCTAGTTTTGGGAGTCCATCGATCACTGCCATGCCAACTGGTCACCCATACAGGCATTGCAGTAAATGCAGTAGCCCCCAAGACGATTTATAAGTTGTCTTCTAAATACAAGTGTATGTATTGGATATGGGAGGAAAATTATACAGAAGGAATATGATTATACAGAAGATTTTTTTACATCTCCTGCCTCTTCATTCTAATATGTCTTATTGAATGCATCATTATTTACTACTTGCAGTTATAAAGCTTAAGTCACAGATAGTTCTTATTTCTCTTCTATCTCAATTTCTCCTGGCTCATACACTGCTGGCTTCACAGAAATACTGTAGAACATAGGAAACAAGGAACCAAAGTTTAAAAGCATACTGAGAGTGTCTTACAAAAGACAAAGGTTCATAATATCCAAAGGTCTAAGTTACAAACCTTTTATAACTGCTCTTTTTTCTCTTCTTCAGACCTAGATACTAGTTTAGTGAATTGGTTAATTGTCCACCTAGAGTGGGCAATAAGAGATGATGGTTGTATAAAATAATAGAAGCCTGAAGAGTTTCAGATGTTGTGTGGGGCTGGCAAAGTGCATAGTTTGGATACTGGTTATGCCTTATAAATAAAATATGAGGTCTGAATGGGATAAGTTTTCTGAGCCATTCCCGAAGAATAACCAGTGTTTCAGCATCTTGAACATTGAGGTTTTTTGTCACCCAACACAAATGAAGATTAAACCCGTCTTCTAGGTTAAAGAAAAGAACAATTTTGTGTGTGTGCATAACCAGAGTTAATCTTGAATGAACAGCAAATTCTCAAGTTGAGAGTAAATATGGAGATCTCCATCACTTTCTCAGATTAATCATATTTTGTAAACTGAATTAATTTTATGGGCAAATCAAAAGAGATTGCTTCACTTGGAACAAGCACTAAATGAAATCACAACCACTAGTTTTCTGGTCTCCCTAGTGGATGCTGTAATGGAAAGGGACAAAGGGTCTATGTATCAGATGTCAACATACCATGCCAAGAAACCATGTAAATACACCAAGAGATCCTGTTTTTGAAGTCTCCTCTTTAACACTCAGAATCAAAAATTGGTAACATCCATGATGGAGAAGAAAGATGGTCCCCAGCCCCTGCCAGCCAGGAGAACTCTGATGAAATTCAATGTGCAGTCATTGCTTGGTATCAGAAACCTCAAGGGAGTCGGCATCTTTTCCATTATGGTCATAGTCCTGTAAAAAAATCACCTGTTTAAAAATGTAGAGCCATTTCCTTACTTCATTTCAAAGGACTCCTCTGAGATAACTGATAAAATGCAATTCATCTTCCAAGGTTGTGGGGGAACCTGTCAGTGACAAGAAAACCCTAATTTGAAGTTAGAAAAAAATCACAAACTCCAACTGAGCCATGCTGTATTTTTATAAAACTAAGCTCAAAGAAAGAACTGAAAGTCACTTTTTGCAGGAGGGGTATTTTGTATGAATAAACAACACCAGGTATGAACCTGAGGTTTGCAAGGTTTTAAAATACTGCTCCATGTTGCAGCTATGAAAAGCATGAGCAAGCGAACTGAAAGAAAGTTTCAGTTGTATATAGGAGCACATTACATGGGGCATGAAAAATAGATGTTCGTAACCATTGCTCAGTACAAGAAGCAGCACCTACTGAAAAAGAGCAAAGAATTTATGCTATAAATAAAATACAGAGCCTCAAATACAAAGCTGTGAGAAGAGAAGAATAATTTTACTTGCTTAATGGGAAGTATATTCAGGACGTTTATTGTTTTTACTCTTGCTTTCTCTCCACAGAATATATAACTTGAGCTAGTGTTCCTGTCCCAGAAGAGAGAGATGACCCCTCTTCTTGATGCTTTCCCACTTTAGTTTTCATCTTCCATAATTTAAGAATAAATGCATAAAATGGAAATGGACTTGAAAATGACACACAATTGAAAAGAATGAAGTGGAAGTGCCTAGCAGAAGAGCAAAAATGTATTAAATGGTTGAATTTATTTTCATTGATCACTTTGTATGCCCTAAGCCCAGGATTAGGCACCTTACATAGATGATCTTAAGTTTTTTTAAACCAAGAGGTTTTAAAAAATTACAGTGAAATTGAGGTGACAACAATCAAGTTTAAGTAAAAATTTCAGGTACAAAAATGATATTCAAGAGCAGAATAAATCACAAAAACACATAGAAAACAAGATCTTCCTATGTTCAGTCAATAATCAGCAGGACAGGAACTAATTTAACAAACGTTTATTAGTAACTTGCCACAGACTACTCAAAGCACTACATTAGCTCTTGGGTTACTAAGATGTTAAATCTAGACGAGTAGGAAAGGGAAATGCACCATCAGAACGCAAATGAAGAATGAATTGGGAGACACTGTTTTTGGTTTCATTTCCATAGACTGTAACGGTAATAGTGTCTAGCAGTTCAGTACTCAAAAGCACACTAGTATTTGATTTCTCAACTAGATCATCAGCTCCCAGGAGGCTACAACCATGTCTTGTAGATCCATTATCCCCAGCACAGTCCTAGATATACTCAATAAAAGCTGGTTTATTGAGTGTTGATATTAGAAACTAGGAGAGTCTCATATACTTGAATAATCAATGTTCAAGATAACTAAATGGGATTTTTGATCACCCCAATTGTAAGGCATAATGTATCTTCAACTATCAAGGAAGTAATACAGTGATAAACACCAGCTCTACACACCCAGTTACAGTGTGGGAATGGCAAAAAGAGATGAGGTATTTTCAGGTTTTCCAGCACTTATCATCAAGAGGAGAATATTGCTTTAAGGCCAACTGATATTCCCCGATGGTCATAATTGTTCCATTTTATACGGTATGCATTCAGCATTTTTTGTCTTCTTTGGCCCAGAGGAGAATTGGGAATTCAAGCCAGTCGTTTGAGAATCCATGCTGTGCTATGGAGAAATCCTGCTGGTATCCTATGGCTGTGTTGCTGCTGGTCCTGTTAGCTAAGCCCTTTCTGGCTCAGCAATGTTGTGTTACACTACACACAGCTGTAGGAAGAGGATCATGCCAAAAACCAACAGTCAGGGTGTTTTTATAGACCTAACATTTACTCAGTGCTCATAATGTGCCTGCAAATATTCTGAGCTCTTTACAGAGATTCATACAAGCCTCACACCAACCCTATTGGATGCATACTGTAATTATCTCCAGTTTAAGATGAAGAAACTGAGGCAGAGAGAGAGACTAGGAAACTTGCTGAAAGCCACACAGCTATTAAAGGGAGATATTGGGATGTAGATCCAGGCTCTGAAGCTGCTAAGTCCAGAGTCTCAACTGTCCTAGACTTTATCAGACTTCAGAGGTCCCTGCCATGACATCTTCCTTGCTGAAGGCCTCTGCTTCTGCTTGCTGGAATCCCTGGCCTAACAGCTGCCCCACTGTTCTCTACATGCCTGCTACATGGCACAGTGGGACCTGAGCACTGCATCCCTTCATTCCACCTTCTCATCCTCATATGATCTGGATCTACATCCCCACCAAATCTCATGTTCAGTTGTAATCCTCAGTGTTGGAGGTGGTACATGGGGGAAGGTGACTGAATCGTGAAGTTGGATTTCTCATGAATGCTTTAGCACCATCCCTCTTGGTACTGTCCTCATGATAGTGAGTTCTCTTGATACCTGGTCATTTAAAAGCGTGTAGCACTGGCTAGGCATGATTGCTTATGCCTGTAATCCCAGCACTTTGGGAGGCTGGGAGGTAGGGGTAGATCACCTGAGGTCAGGAGTTCAAGACCAGCCTAGTCAACATGGTGAAACCCCATCTCTACTAAAAATACAAAAGTTAGCTGGACATGGTGCTGGACATCTGTAATCCCAGCTACTCAGGAAGCTGAGGCACCAGAATCACTTGAACCCAGGAGGTGGAGGTTGCAGTGAGTTGAGATCATGCCACTGAACTCCAGCCTGGGCAACAAGAGCAAAGCTCCATTGCAAAAAGAATAAAGAAAAAATAGGTAGCACCTCCCCCTTCTCTCTCTTGCTCCTTCTCCAGTAATGTAAGACGTGCCTGCTCCCGCTTCACCTTCCACCATGATGGGGATTTTTTTGAAGTCCTCCCAGAAGCTGAGCAGATGCCAGCATCACGGCTCCTATACAGCCTGTGGAACCATGAGCCAATTAAACCTCTTTTCTTTGTAAATTGCCCAGTCTCAGATATTTCTTTATAACAGTGTGCAAACAGACTACTACATATCCTAAATCCTTTCTTTCCGCATCCCCCCATGTGCCATGTGCCCACTGCATATCTGCCATACTTCAACCAGTGGCTTGAGACCATATCCTGTGGAATCCCCTGTTTAATCTTCTAACCCTTTCTCAGGAGTATTTTCAAAGTAGGAACAAAAAAAAGAGGCTATAGATACAGAAAGATACCAGGCGGATGCAAAAATACATGAAGGTTTGGTGCAATTAGATAAGCACAATTCCTTAATTGTCTTTGCCAAGTGTAAGATAACTATAACGCATATTCCAAAGCCTAGTGGTGAGAAAATACCTATGTTACATAGGGAGTGAAGATAAAAGTAACCAGGGATCTTCAACACCAGAAACACCATAAAAAATACTCTGTGTGACTGTCGAGACAGGTCTTCATGTTCTTCATGTTTGTAAAGATCCCTCCCTGGTATAATAAATATCACTCCCAAAAGTCACTTTGAAAAATTCTGAAACTGCTTCCCAGACTCATTCATAAAGAGTGTAAAAAATGTACCATGCACTACAATCAGCATCAATGACCATGGAAGGATGATCAATTCATTCCCGTAGCCTCCCCAGCTGGTGATGTGGGGTAGGCTGGGCTTCTGGGGTAGAGCGCTGCACTCAGGCCAGACACAGCAGGCTGAGAGTGTGGGGACATTAACATTTCTCTGGACAGAATCTTTGAACTTCACCGCTTCCCTTCCTGTTCCTGGATGATACGCTATTAGATATAAACTCAGAAGTGTAGCATTATTTATCTCCACATTTCTCACCTGAAATGTTAGTCTTTGCCTTGTTATTATCAATTCCACCATGAGCGTAGGTGGCTCCACAAACTATAAAGGGAGTAGAGAGAAGGTTGAAGTTACTCTACGCTTTGATGTCACTTCTTTACTAGGTAGAAAACTAGACTTATGACTGTCAGGTGTGTTTTTATTATTTCTCTTGTAAGGAAGTAAGAGGCTCTGAGAGAGGTTATCTGTGAATGATCATCTCCAAATGGGCTTCATATTTTTGCTTCTGTTTCATTCAAAATTAAGGAGACTGATCATATAATTACTTATCATCGAAGCCCAAACACTTTTGACAGTGAAATAGGGCACGATTAATAATCAAATCAGTATAACTAGTATGCCGGAACTATCTCAGACAAACTAGGATGGATGATTACCCTAAAGCTAGGCAATCTTACTAGAGAATGCCTTTCTACTTGGAACTGATATTGGTAGAGTTTACCATTAGTGTTCTCTCCACACGAGCTGGGCCACCTGACCAATATTTCACATGATGTCCACACCAGCTACTACCACAGCATCTCCTTCACCACAGATGTACTCTCCATCTCTTATTCTCTCTTGTTATTACCACTCAAAAATATGGCTGTCCATATAAGTATGTATTAGCTTGAATTGAACATATTTATTATTTCCTTGGCTGACTTACATAATATGGTCAATTATCTGTGAGTTCTCTTTGCACAAAACTAGATGCAGTTTAATTGCAAGGTTTATTTTGCAATTGTAGTATCATCAACTCAGCAAGCTTGTCATGAAGTCAAAAAGAGTGACCAACCAATACGTCAGCTACAGCTCACACTATGGATGGGACTTCCCAGTGCATCAAGCTTAGATTTCTATTCCCTGGGAAGGTGAAAATGAAAGTTGGGCAACTATTTATAGAGCTGAAACAAGCTGGATGAATTTGTCTTTAAAATCTTTCTCAGTATCCAAAGCATGGAGATCGTGATAGCTAAAGAAATGAGTGAGTTCTCATTCTGCATCAAATTCTCACAGTACCTCATTGCCATCATAATCTAATAATTTCATACCAATGGGTTACCAGCGTATAGTTATTTGACCTATTGACATTTTAATTTTAACAGGCAGTTTGTAAAACGAAAATGTCTTCAAGGCCCACAGAAATAAATCTCCATAGGAATGACATCAGATTTGACCTTCATCAGTATTCCTTGAATCATTATTACCCAGGGAAGAACACGGTGTTTGATTTGATATGATACAACATGCCTGCAAAGCTACCTGACCATCTGCATCACTGGGAACTAACTATTCCACATAAATGAATTACCAAACTGTCGAAGCACAGCTATTCAGCTGCCAAACATCATCAACTCATTCTTCAACTTCTTAAAAAAGTGTTAGTAGCATTCTAAGGGAAAGTGACTATAAATTAAGTTTCCTTGAGTTTCAGAGTCATCTTTGTGAGGCTTCATCATAGTATTTCCACAGCAGTACCCTCAGTGTCTGGTGGTTTTTTTTTTTTTCTTTGTGGTGGTGGTTGCTCTCCTTCCACTCAAGGTCAGCTGTCACTTCCACTGTCAATAAACTTCCTTCTAACATTACATCACCTCCTGTCCTTCTAATGTATTGCTGCAAAACTGCTAAGTGGACAAAAACTAGATGTTGAATATAATTAAGGATGGATTGTTAAGAAACAGTCACGTGGATACTATCTTTGCTTTTCTGCTTTTGAATTTGGAACTAAATTGTCAAAAGTTCAAAATGAACCTTGTAAGCACACTGGGACTATCATCCCTTACTGAGTCTTCCTTCTAGCCTTTTCTGTGAAAAACATGATTTTCTTCTCTTGTTAGTCATTTCTTAGCATTTTGTGATTTTTACATCTCTCTTATTAGTTGAATAAATCCAAAATATAGGGTTCTCCATTTTTTACACTTATATTTTAAGAGCTTCACAAGAATAAGAAAGTCAAAAAACTAAACAGGTGAAAACGCATTTCCAAACATCTGGTGTATTCAAGAGAACTACAGAAAATGAATCACGATTGCCTGAGCTGGGCTTCAAGATGATCTGAGAGGGGAATGGAAAACGAATGCACACAGCTGCCAAGCATTCCATTTCAACCTCACGTTCCAAATTTCAAAATTCTCGTGCTGGAGGCAAAGTCATGCCAAATTCCCTCATCCCGTGACATCAGGCATTCCTGAATTACCATTGCTTTGAGTTCTCCTGAAAACAGCATGATAGAAGGTCCAGAACACTGATCAGAACAAAATAATGACTGGTACCCCAGGCTGAATTACACAGATCACAGGATGCCATCGACGTGAACCTGACTGTCACTGTCATCTCTCCCAAACTGCATAAGCCAGAATGTCATCAGCAAAACAAGGCAGAGCACAGAAGTCATTACTTGGCTAATTCAAACAGAAATAAATGCCTCTTGTTTTTTGGCTACATTATTAAGGGAATCCAGGCGGAAGTGTCTCTCCTACCTGGATTCTCTAAGCAATTACCTCAAACATCCACTTCATTCCGAAGCCTGTCAGAGAATATCCAGTCCTCAAATTTATAAACAGTAGTATTTCTAAGCAAATTACTGAAGTAACATTTAAATCCAGCTGTCGATCCCTCCAAGGTAAAATTCATAGCATTTTATTCTACAGCTAGCTATGGAGAGGAGGGAAATGGCTGAAAGAAATGCTAAAATCCCCAGCACAAATTTGCTATAGAATTAATATCACAATTTGTCACTGATAATGAAAGCATATAAAACAGGCCCTGACAGCATGTTATTTCTCTTGCAGATCACTCTTTATAAAATCCAAACAAGGTTTCCCTTGCAAGCGTGGAAAGTATTTTTTCCTTACATTTACAAAGCAAAATAATATTAATATTGTGGTTAGTAGCCATCTGCTTCATGAGAATCCTGCGCAATCATTAGTCTAAACTGATGGCATCATGGCACGCTGCCACCTCCCAAGAGGCCAGCCTCTAAAACCCATCAGCATCTTGGAATTAGTCTCAAATCCGAGAGGGCAAACCACAAACCCAGAAATCGGCTCTATGGGAAGATCCATGTCATTAAATTCTGTTCCTAGATATTGAACCCCAAAATATGTTCATACCCCAGTCTATATTCAGAGCCATGCATCAGCTGGGCAGTCACCGGGCGGCAGCAAATAAACATGAGGCATTTGGGTCCAATGCCAAGCCCAACAGAGAAACTAGCAACCTGTATTCCACTCAACAACAGTGGTTTTCACTACAAAGTCAGAAGAGGATCAAGCTGTGAGGAGTTCAGCTTATCACAAAATCTCACTGAAGTCACTGTAACTTTTTAGTTTAAAAAAAAATAAAAAATACTGCCACAGAGGCAGCAACATGCAGAGGGATTCAAAGGAGGTGTGAACTAAGTAATATTTCTCACACCATAAAAACTTGCACCAGAAATATCTGAATTTAAATGTTTCATCCGATAGGCTGTGTACTCTCTTGCCACTTTTACTAGCCTGTTCTAATATGCAAAAGGATGCTATATTTTTAACATTTAATCAATCCTCAAGAACTCTGTATGTTTGTAATCATGGGCCATATGAATGCTAGCAGAGTAAGATACGTGCCCAAAAATGATTTAGCAAGGCACACTGTAACTGCTCTTTTCCGGTATCGTAATCACATAATCATTTTCTTTTTGGGTAGCCTAGATGCTCCAAACGGATGGAAAGGGGGAAGAAGAGGTAATAAGGAATGAAGAAATCAAACTAGATGTCACAGTTAAATGTAATCTTGCAATACTTATGCAGATAATTCAAATTCCACCAAACCTTTTGCCTCACATAGAAGTTTCTGGGAAAACCTGAGTGCAGGACTGGAGGATACATGTGATGGAGTTAGGGTCTAACTAATATACACATGGAACACGTCACACTGTGAGAATCTACTTGTTTTCAGTGTAAAAATGATATTTTTTGACAAAACTTAAGTGGAGCCTACATGCATTTGTAGGTAAATGTACAAATAAAACTAATACATGAAACCACCATCTTTAAGCAGAGCCATATAACTTGCATGTACTTATCCAAAACCCTCATTTTGGATAACATTATGTGATGTATTAAACTAATCTTATATGTACCATCAGTTATTTAAAATAAAACTCTTAGAAGAAGAATCATCCATTTAATTTTGAACCGTCATATAAAACTATCAGGTCTTTCCCCTTGTCTCGTGGCGTCTTGAAGATCTGAAGGAACCTCAGGAGAGGCAAGCTTTGTGCTTCCTTTTTCTTCCGTTTTAGGTAAATATCATATTAAAATGAACAAAAAGCAAAATGAATCTTAAGAGATGAAAGGCTGAGCTGTGAGGATCAAGTAGAAACAGAAGAGTCTACCACCCATTACTAGAGGTGGTAGAAACACTAAATAACTAGCTGGATATCATCATATCACTAGACAGTGTTTGGGCTCCAAGCACCACGATTTACTGCTCAGACCCAATCCCTCCAAGTTAACAGCCCCGATTTGGTGTACAATAGGATAGCTCTGCACTTATTTTTCACTAAAAAAAATGATATTTTGCAAAATAAACAGCAGACTAGCAGAAACCTTACCCTCCTCTTCTACTGCACATAATCTCTCACCTCCACATAAAGCCACGGGCTTCTTTCCTGCCTTATCAGCTGCAACTCGGGTCACATTCATATCTAAGGATAGAAAGTGTCACCACAATCATTTGAAACAAATAGGAGACCTTGAACCTCATTAAGTACATTGAGTTCAAATCACACATAAGATTTGGGTTCAGCTCTGACCACTCGCTGGCTCAGTGACTTACACATGTTATTTAATCTCTCTGAGATACATGTTTCTCATCCATAAAGTGAGATCATAAATAAAGTGAGTTGCATGACTTTAGAAAGTTTTCATAGGGATCAAAAGACAACTTATAAAGCACCGCTTGTGTAGTTCCTGGCCCATAACAGGCACTCAATAAATGGAGTGATTATTGTTGTTCAAAAACATGAAGTTCTAAGTTTCCTGAGAATTTTAGGGTCTTGTTTTTAAGTTAGAGACAAGTAAACTAGAAGAATAAGCTTTTCAAAACAAAGAGCTCGGGATTTAGAAGTTTTCATCTCATCCCCAGATTCTATTTCTAATAGTTGA
Organism: Callithrix jacchus; assembly: GCF_049354715.1. Lineage (NCBI taxonomy): Eukaryota > Metazoa > Chordata > Mammalia > Primates > Cebidae > Callithrix > Callithrix jacchus. The sequence continues at coordinate 174,129,778 of NC_133503.1, read as the reverse complement.
TGATAAAGTACTCTTGTGTCTACTATAAAACTACCAGAAGAAAACAGAGAAAACACTTCGGAACATTGATCAAGGCAAAGAATTTATGGCTCAGACCTCAAGAGCACAGGCCACAAAAACAAAAACAGACAAAAGGGACCGTATTTAACTAAAAAGCTCCTACATAGCAAAGAAAACAATCAACAGAGTGAAGAGACAACCTGTTGAATGGGAGAAAATATTTGCAAATCAGTCATCCAGCAAGGGACTAATATCTAGAATATACAAGGAACAAAAATAACTCAACAGCAAAAAATTATAATAATAATTTTAAATGGACAAAGGATGCAAATCGACATTTCTCTAAAGAAGACATACAAATGGCCAACAACTATATGAAAAAGCTCTCAACATCACTAATCATCAGGGAAATACAAATCAAAACCACAATGAGATAAATCATCTGACCCCAGCTAGAACGGCTATTATTGAAAAGACAAAAAACAGATGGTAAGAGTGTAGAGAAAAGGGAACTCCTATACACTGCTGATGGGATGTAAATCTGTACAGTCACCATGGAAAACAGTTTGGCGATTCCTCAAAAAACGAAAATTAGAGGTACCATAAGATTCAACAATTTCACTACTGGGTATTAATCCAAAGGAAAAGAAACCAATATGTCAAAGGAATATCTGCGCTTGCATATCTATCCCAGCACTATTCATAATAGCAAAGATATGGAACCAATTTAAGTGTCCATCAACGGATGGCTAGATAAAGAAAATGTGGCATATATACACTGTGGAATACTATCTGACCATAAAAAAATGAAATCAATTCATTTGCAGCAACATAGATGGAACTGGAGGTCATTATGTTAAGTAAAATAAGCCATGCACAGAAAGACAAATATCACTTCTTTTCACTCATATGTGGGAGCTAAAAAAAAAAGTTTATTTCATTAAAGAGTAGAATGACAGTTACCAGAGGATGGGAAGGATGTGGACAAGAGAGGAGATAAAAAGGAGTTGAGAGGTTAGTTACTGGGTATAAACATACAGTTAGCTAGAAGGAATAACTTATCGTGTTCAATAGCACAGAAGCATGACTATGGTTAACGACAACACGTTATATATTTCAACATAGCTAGAAGAGAGGACTTGAAATGCTCCCAACACATAGAAATAACAAATACTGGAGGTGATGGATACCCCAAATACCCTGACTTGCCCATTACACATTTTACATGTAACAAAATATCATGTTTCCCATAAATATGTACAAATATTATATATCAATTTTTAAAAAAAAAAACCTCATTTTTAAATCCATTCTGCCTAACTTCAAATAGTAGATTCTTGTTTAAGACTCTTAGCCTGTCTGCATTTGCCTGCCCTACCTGGAAAAAATAATGGCCAATGTAAATGCACCCTCTACTGAAGAGAACTGGAGTGAACATGTGAGGAGAAATGGACATGAAGCATTTCATAGCCTGGAAAGTGCTGCATAACACAGGCTATTACATGTGGCAGTGATGTGCCACAGTGACGTGGGGTGCCAGAGGTCAAAGCTCCACTCTGCTACAAGCCGGCAGTAGCAGTGTGAGAAGCCATGGTCATTAAGCTCTGTAAATCCCCATTTACTCATAAGCATGATAAGAATGATTACTTCACAGAGCTGTCAAGAGAAACAGAATATAAACAAAAACTTTTAATACATCGCCTGGCACACGTTAAATGTTCAATAAAGGTTAGCTACTAAAATGTATTATGGACCTTTTTGATTTACAAAATATTGAGTTCCTTTTACACTTTGCAATTAGAAATGTTTCATTTGTGTTGCTTTCGTTTTTTTGAAAATTAATTATTAGCAATTTTGATAACCACTAAAAAATTTCAAAACATCCTTTAAATGTCTTTATCTGCATTCTTAAGACATTGTGGTCTGTGATATTTTTCAAAGAAGACTTATATCCCTGATTTTTAATGGGCTTAGTGAAATCTCCTACATGGTAATATTCATGGAGATACATGATTACGCTTATAAAGACTTTACTAGTCATAGAAACAGTAATAATCGCTTTCCTCAAATTCTTAAATTTTACAAAGAAGTACCAGTTCATAGCATACTGTAATACCAATTAGTAAAAAGGCATTTTAAAATATTCAATGCCTCATTAAGAAAAATCGGCTTTCCCTGTGGTTGTTCTTCAAGACTATTTATTCAGAATCCGTAATGGGCAGCAACAGTCTCAGTGGAGAGAGCTTCCCTTTGTCCCCCTAGTGGCCACATGCAAAATAGCAACAGGTAAAGAAAAGGTTTTCGGAACTACTGGAGTAAAAAACTATTCAACACCTTCATTTTACAGAAGAAACTAAAGCCAAGAGATGAGGACTTGGCCTAAACCACACCACCTTTCAGCAAGCCACCAGCATATGAAAAAGGATATTGGATATTATGAATATTATGCCGTCTAGAAAGGTACCCCCAAAATGGACTTACCTAAAATTTTACAATTTTCTTGTCAAATGACACTGAGATGCTTTATTTCCAGTTTTCTTTTTTTTTCTCAGAGAGATAATAAGTACAGTTTCCCAGGGGCAAAGATAAGACCTCAGCTGTGACCAAGAATTCTGCCTGAATCCTTGGTGAAGGATTTCTTTTTGAGGAATAAAGCCTGCCCCCGAGGGTTGAGAAGTGTACAAAGATAGCTCTCCACAGAAAAGACCAGCGAGAGTCAATGCATCTTTTCAGATGCCCAAGGGCCACGGTGAATAAGACATAAAGGTCAATAAATAAGTTAAATTCCATTTTTTGCAACTTTAAGGTACCCACAAATAGGGAAAAATTGGAAGCAGGCAGGATACACACGTGGCAGAGGATAAAAGTGAATTGTCCTGATTTGAAAAAAAGAAAAATTACTTACATTATTAGTAAGCCTTCTGTTAGCCCAAAAATTTAACAAAAGTACAGATTTTGTTTGAACATAAATTAAGGAACTGAAGCCATTATCCAGATATTACGAGGCAGATAATAAAGAAGACAGTCACGTAACACCCAAAATATGTTTATCTCAAAATTAGAAATTTCAGACTACAGCAGGTTTTAATTTTTGCATCACTGCACATAGATTCCACAGAAAGTTCTGTCAATCAGGAGGCATCTACGTGACGGTTAAGAGCACAGGAATTCACCTCCACTTAAAAGTGTATGTTTAAACCTCAGCTCGGATTCATACTAACTGCATGATCTTAAGCAAATTCCCTGACCTCTCCTTCCTCAGTTTCCTTATCTACACACAAGAATGATAACAGTATCTACTGCATAGCCTGTCAGAGGATTAAATGCGAATAATATACACGGAGAACAAGTACTCGGCACATTGTATATATGCAGTAAATGTTAGTTACTGTTCTCATCAAAATATTGAGGAACCCATTTTCTATACTTTAAGCCTGAAGAGAAAGCAAAGATAAGCAGTGAATAAAAGTAGCTTCAGACTGGATCACGGGAGGCATGCTAGTCTGGCCTCTCTAGCTCTAATGAGATGTCTGGCTTCGGAAAAAAATATCTCTACTGGTGTGATTCTTGTTTTCTCATCTGCCAAAAAATAAGAGGTTGGATCCAAGTTGAAGAACCTCAAGTTTGACAAAAATGCAAAAGATCACTCCGTTCCAAATCTCATACTTGAGCTCATTTACAACAAGTGCTGGTCCAGATTGTGATCGAATGTCTTCAGGGATGGGGCTCACCTCTATCCTAAAGCTGCCAGGCTCTTTCATCTTGAACACAAATGTCTTGAAAATCCTTTTGCATGTTGAGCTGAAATCGACCATCTGCATGTCATCAGGGCTGCAATACCAATGGTAAGAAGTAGCACCATTCTTTGAAGAGTTGCTGAGAAAGAAGAGATACTGAGAATTATATCGTGACATGATGTTTTCTTATCATGTCAATCATTAAGAGACATCAGAATTTCAGAGTGGTTAAATTATGAAAATATGGGTGTCTTAGAATCAACTAAATGCACTTATCTTCCAGTGCCTTCACCAGCTGATCCTAATTGAAGCCTATGTCACATTAAAACCCAGTCTAATTTTCTTCCATAGGACAGTTCCTAAAGTATTTGCAGAGTATCTATGACCAACTTAAACATTCCCTTTTCCAGTCTTGCCACTTTTAGCTCATATGCAAATCTTAAGACTATAAACCATCTCCAGCTTCTGTCTACAGAACCCATTCTAGTTTATCTGAATCTCTTCTTATTCATACATGCAAGCACTAAAGCACTTTTTCTTCCACCCTAGACAATGACTCTGCCATCAATAATTCAATAGATACACACTCTGGAACATGTAAACAATGACATCAAGCCAGAATACTATAGGTATTCTATGAAATGCAGTGAAGACATCAGCAAAAGGCAGGAAAAAGTATATTTAAGTGTAATATTCAAAGAGGAACAGAAGGCTGTAGGTGAGGTCTGCTCTATTCTGAAGGAAATACTAAAACCTAGACAGAGGGTGGTCTTCTTTCCACCTTCTCGTCTTAATCTTTGTCTTCTTTTTGACAGCCATAATATACTGTAAAATTTTGATGTTCTCACAATCTATAAAATCCCAAAATATTTTTTAACACATGCTATTATATTGTCTTTCCCACTCCAACCTGTCACTCTTCCCATCAAGTGCTTCTATAATTGGAAGGGGGTTGGTGGGAGAGAATATGTTTCCCTCTGGAGGAAAGTATAAGATGTTCTGTTTATTCTGGTCTATACCACTTATTTAGAAGAATGTTCTGATGCAACACTTTTCTTCTTAATAAATTGTTTCTTCTAAACAAGGACATGCCCTTTCATTGCCATAATACAATCTTGATTTTCAGTCTACCAAACTTGAGTTGTACATATCTCATCAGGCAAATTGATATTTTACTACAAAGCAGTGAGTAAAATGTAAAAAGAATTCAGCGACACTGAAGTCCACACTACCCACTATGAAATACCCAGAGTACTAAAATACCCTGTGTAGGTCAATAACATTTTGCTGCTGTGCATTTAGCTCATTTGGAAATCTTCTGGCTTATTGCAATCTACCTAGTGATGAGTCAAATATAATGATCAAGAGGGAAATGTCTTAATGCATCCTGGGATCCAACCCACTTAAATATAGTACTGGAAGCTGTCCCAGGATTAGAAAACCTGGAGAAGCACATGAACTTTGCGTGAATTTATTTTAGCTTATATTGAGATGTCTATGGCTCTTACAAAAAGGGAATTCCATCGAGATTTCTTGTCTCCTTTGTTTTAATTCAATAATATCCAGAGTGGTTAAAGCTTGTTTCCTTCCTTATATACAGTATGTGTATGGGTGTATGTGTGTATCAGGGTGTGTGTGCGCGCGCGCAGCAGAGGTAGGGGATGGTCATTCATTCCTCACTGAAATCTGTTTGCTTGTGCACTCCATGATGATCAAGCCATAAGCATTGCACTATGTGGCTTTTCCTAGCAGCAACACGTTTAGGGTTAAGTTTTAGATCGAAGATTTGGATTGGTTGATCAGAACTGCCGATGCCAAGATTCTTAATTAAGTTCATGGTTTAAAAACTAAATTTTTTATCCTAATCAAGAATAATTGTTAATGATCGTGAAAACGTTTTTATCAGATAATCGTTGCATGCAGATGGGTATTATCTAAAAGAAAGTCATAAAACTTGTAATTATTTATGTATATGCATCCCCATTATAAAGATAAGATAGCCTCTTAATCATCTGAAGAGAGATTTAGTGGAAGTTGGAAAATCCTTCATCAAAATTAATATCCCTAGTAATGGTTTATAAAGGAGATTTAAAAAAAAAAAAAAAGAAAGAAAGAAATTGAAACTTTGCAAGCTGTGAAAGGAGAGAAGTACCAGTAAGTTTGACTGAGGCATAGAAAGCAATGAAGTAGCCTGAAAATTGTTGAGATGCTTCAGCTGTACCAAACTACTGAACAAAACAAGAGGATATGGGGAACAGGACACTTTCTGGATTGTCTTTCCAGTGTACAAGGACACTCCTTAAATGCTCCTCCCTCTTCGGTCCTGAGGGTGCCAGCCCCAGCTGATGGGTATAAGACAATGCTACCTGACCAATCAGGGCTATTTTCTTTCTTTTTTCTTTTTTTTTTTTTTTTTTTTTTTTTTTTTTTGAGACAGAGTCTCACTGATGCCCAGGCTGGAGTATGGTGGCACAATCTCCACTCACTGCAACCTCTGCCTCCTGGGTTCAAGTGATTCTCCTGCCTCAGCCTCATGAGTAGCTGGCATGCACCACCACAACCAGGTAAATTTTTTTGTATTTTTAGTAGAGTCAGGGTTTCACCATGTTGGCCAGGCTGGTCTCAAACTCCTGACCTCAAATGATCCTCCCAACTCAGCCTTCCAAACCGTTGGGATTATGGATAGGCAAGAGCCACCACGCAGGGCCTTAGGGCCATTTTCTAAGAAATTGGAAAGGGGGCTGAAAGAGAAACCCTCTTTTCCACAGGTAAGCTCTGGAATTGTAGGGGTGCCTCTCTGCCCTGTGGGCTGAAGGATGAAAGAGGCAAGTGTGAAGGGAGATGAAAGGAAAGCAGAAGTTCCCTGAGGAGGAGATCAAGCTAGGGGTAGAATGCTGGTGGCTTCCCATGCCTGCCCCTGGGCCTTTCCAGAGACTCTGCCAAATTTCCACTCTTAACTTTCAGGAGAAACCCTATTCAATAATAACAGAGACCTCTTCATTTGTTTAACTGTCTCTGATGGGCTACTGTTACTTGCCAACGTGCTTTGGCGTGATGATAGAGAACAAACCAGAAACAGTACTTACACAACTCCAGGTCATCATGTAACCTCAGTTAGTCTCAGTTCCTGGTCTCTAAAATGAGGATAAAATAATTCTGAATATTCACATCAATCCTATATTTGAAGATTAATGATTATTGTGACAAATGTTACCAGAAAGCCTCAAAAATCACATAAAATCCTTTAGTACAAGTGCTGTCTTTTATATAATTTAATGCCGCCACCTGAACTGTTCAGAAGGAAACAGATGATCCGCTCATAAAGTAGTTGTTCTAACCACCTTTGCCATGTAGCTTAATGGGATTTGAAGAATAGTATATTGCAAACAATTAGAGGTTTCCTTTGTGAGATATTAACTGGTTCAACAGATAGAAAGTCAACTTCACTATCAACCCTCTTATACCATAAAAATCAGCCAATTTGAAAATTATTTTCTGCTAAAGGTGGTCTTAAAATATGACTTATTTTATTAACATATTTATATATCATGTATTCATGTATTAGCCTACTACCATATATGCTAACAGATTATACCTGCATGTACAGTCTGTGGGTTTCTGTCTGCACATACACCTGCACACCCTTTCACCAGTAATATTTCTGTTTCTTGTGTGTTCCAGTTTCACTGCCTTGGACATGTTATGTAACCTGTTGTGTCCTCATCAATCTGTTTTCTCCGTCTGAATGGAGAAAATATTACACCACTTGTTGAAGGAAGAATTAAATAAAATAGTCTACAAAAGTACTTTGTAAGCAGTAAAGGACTACACAGACACATAGAGCTAATATTTCCAATTAAATGTATAAGAAATTTTATAATCTGAAGAATGAACTATAAATCTGAAGCAGCTTTCTTCTCCCCCATTCTTTCTTCATAGGTGTTTAAAGAGCTGTAGAAAAATAAAATGTTCAGCCTTTTTTTTTGCAAATTGGTAGCAATTCTTCATTCAGGGAGGGTCTTTTCCAGAAAGAAACTCAAGTCTTTCCGTCATCCATGTGCGGAACATCTGTGCTAAAACCTTTCCATGCACACTTCTTTGAAGCACTGGCTGCCTAGAGGAATACTTTGATTTCGGCTTTATTTAAATGCCTGAACTTCTATTGGAGAAACAAAAGATTTTCTAGTAAGAGCTCAGTTGGGAACAGGACCAACCTCCAGCCAGTTTAACCACTCAGAGGCCAAGCAGCCTGGCACTTCTTAGATCTCTGTGCAGTGGAAATCTTCCTGAGAACTTGCAGCACAGGCCAACAGCTAGTTTGGGAGGCTAGCGACCCTACGTGCAATCACTGTGGTAATTAGATTTAACTGTCCTAATCCAACAGTGGCTGATCCCATCATGCTTGTGTCTCCTATGCAGAAAATCGTTACTCTCATTTAATAATACTTTGACAGTTTTCATATTTTTGTGGTTTTGTACCTTAATAGTAGATATTACCTCTTTGTAACTATCAATCTAGCCATTCACACCGCTCTGGGTACCAAAGAGTTTAATTTGGTGGTTATCCTACTTTGGTAACTTTCCAGAAGGATCGTCAAACGTGAGGCAGACCTTCAATATCATTCACTGAATGCACCCTTCTTCTGCAAGTCGTGTGTATGCTTGTATCCGTTCATTTAGAACGATGGCATCAGCCGTAAGTCATTGGCAAGCCTGAGGGTCTGGGTTTTGAGTGTTTCTGCAAGCCCAGGGAAGCATGGCTTCGTGCTACGACATCCTGGGGTCACTCCAAAAGAATCACAGAGATCATGGGGCTACGTGAAAATGTGTCTTCCTGGAAGGAGAGAAGGAAAGACACGTATGAATCTATCCATGTCTGCTTGCTTCTGGAGAACGCCTGTTTATGTTGTAAAGAAAAGCCATCGGTATTGTCATCTCAGGAGACCGGCTCGTTTTATGTGTGTGCATGTTATGCGTGCTGTCACACGAAGCTGGCCAACTGAGAGCGTGACGAGGTACTGTGTCCCTGGGAATTGTAATTGCTTGGTCGGCGAAAAAAGAACATCAGATCGTTGCTGATAACAGCACAAGGTGCATTTTGATAGTATAAAAGAGGAAACAGACGGAGTCATACAAGTTCTGAGTATATCTTAAACCCCCGCCCAAGAAAAAAAGAAAGAAAGAAGAAAAAGGGAAAGGAAAGCCTGGGGCTGGAGGAGTGTTCCAGGGAGCGAATTGCTCAGGACTTCAAACACTGGGAGTCATTCTGTCAAGGGGAGGGGGCGGGCGGGGGCAGGCTCCGGGCCTCTTTAACAAAGTCCTCCTCTCTTTGCTCCCTCCCACTTCATTCACTTGCAAATCAGTGTGTGCCCACAAGAGCCAGCTCTCCGGAGCCGGTAACCTTCGCATCCCGAGAGCTGCAGTTTCGGCCGCGACAGCGAGAACTGCAGAGCCAGCGACCGCGGCGGCGGCGGAGGCAGGAGCAGGCTGGGCGGGTCGCAAGGTCTCCGCGGGCGCAGGAGGCTTGCAGAGGTGGGTTCGGGCTCCGCTGGCTGTGCCTACATCTCCTTTTTTTTTTTTTTTTTTTTTTTTAATTCTGTAGCGTTGATGGAAGCCAATCAGAGAAAGAGCCCTCTCCGCCCGGTGGGTGCCGCGCGCGGAGTTGGGAGGGATGCTCTCAGCCTGCGAGCCCGGGTCGGGGCGGGCGCGCGGGTCCGGCTTAGCGGGCGGCGCTGCTGCCGCTGCCCGGGACCGACGCCGCTTCCCGGGGAGCCTGGGCGCCGCTCCTCCGCCTCCTGGTAAGCCCGATCCGCCGCGGGGCTGGGAGGGGGCACCGGGAAGCGGGCGCCGGAGAAGAACCCGCCGCCTCTCTCCGCGCCGGCAGAGGCTGCCAGGGGAGCTCCGGCATTTGCAAAGTTGGCTGGTCAATGACCAAGGGCGCCGGTGCGTGCAGGACCCGCCGAGCCGTTTGGGGCTGGATGTATCTCCACCTGCCCGCATCAAAAGGGTCTGTGCGGTGACTGCTTGGGCTGGGTTACATTTCTTGGCTTTGAGGGGAAAGCAAATCAGGTAGTCTGAAAACTCTGCAATTCTCCCGATAAGGAAAACTTAAACTAAAGAGACGATTTGGCTGGGAGAAGGAGCTAAAGAAAACTGTAAGCTTGCACGTTTCGGGCAACGCCTGCCGGCTCATCTAGGACAGAAATGCTTAGGTTGCAAGGAAAGTCCAACATTGGACTCGGAAAATGGAGCACACTGTCCAGGGAAAAGTCATGTGGAAGGCGCCGCTCGCTCGTGCTGCTCACGGCTGGCCAGCCTCAAATCTAGGGGAGAAAGCCTTCCCCGGGCTGACTGAAGAGTGCTTGGAGTGCGCTCGGTTTAAGGTGCCAGATGCAGAGAAATTGGAGCCCCCAGTGCGTTAATCCCAGAATTTAATAAAGAGGGACCCTGCAATGTTGTGGACTGCAGCAGTTGCAGAGCTGAGATTACTTCTTCTGTAGTTAGAGATTTTCCTGCCAAGAGTTATCGTAGATCACGAGATGGGAGATGCTGGAGAGGTCAGCCTGGTGCTAAGAAGTGTTGTCACTGCTGCAATAAAATCCATATTTTATGGGGAGTTAAATGCAGGTCTCCGTTCGTGCAAGGGGCTGGACACCTGAGTTAACTATGACTTGGAACATTTAAGAACCAAGAAGTTTAATCATCTGGAATAGCCACACGTTTCTCTCTCCCACTCTCATTTAAAACACACACACACACACACACACACACACACACACACATTTTGATTTTGATAGTCACCCTATAGAGGTGCATCAGACCGCGTCTCTGCCAGTCTTCACTTTCACTTTGAAAAGCACACAGTGGGAAAGAAGGAAAAGGTTCTCCCTGCAAGAATGTTGAGGAGTGGCTTTTGTGTACATATATGGCTGCTCTGGACGGGTGCAGACCAAAATATGGGCTTTCTGAGTGGTTAATTATCAGGGGGTTGCAAACTCCTCCCTGTTGGAAAAGGAACCCGGGGATATGCCTAGTTAATGCGCAACTCTTCCAAGAAGGACTAACAAATATGCTTATGTGAACAGTGCCAAAGGGTTGCTTATTTTTCTTTCTTTTCTTGCTGAAAGCTTTACCTGAAAAGGAAAACCCTTAGGATTTTACTTTGAGAGAGAGGGGGAAAAAATCTCTTACAGTTTCACTTGAGACTTGAGCAGCATCCTTTATGAACTAGTATTTGCATGGCTCTATGCTTGCTATTTTAGAGAACCATAAAACCAGCTGTGGGAAGAAAGGGGTATGATAGAGCAGATGTCTTTATTATGTCATAACCAGGAGGGCAAAGTTTATGCCAGAGGCCAGATTGTCAATGCGAAGCTCAGAAACTTAAAAGAAATTCAACAATCGACTGGAAAATGCAATCACATAGGACTGTACCTCGTCCCCTTTTACTCTTTGGCATATTCTAATTAAAAAAGGTACTGGAGGAAAATAAAAGGCAGATCTTTCCCAGCTAATTTAATGGTTCATGCAATACTTTTGAAGCAGAGGAAGTAACCAATTTCTTCAGAAAAACCAAGAGGCAGCAGCCCATTTTTTAAGGAAAATGGCACCGATTTAGTTCTACTGTATTTGTGTCTACAATTATCTTTTGCTACCATTACAAGAAAAGTGACAGGTTGCTATCCCCATAGGGACTTTTAGTCCCTTAACTATCTGGCTTTTACACCAATTTATTGCACTTACATTTTGTACTGCTAACTCTGCAAAGATAATATATGGAAACATAATCATTTTCTACCAAGTTGCCTACTATCAAAAAACGTGTACCCTACTTCTTCCACCCACCACTTCCATCAGCTTTGCAAAGAAAAACTTACTGAGGCACTCTTCGTTTAAAGAAAAAATTTATCTTGCAAAATACTGCTTGAGACACTTGAAAACAGCTAAAACATTTCTAGAAAGCACAGCTAACGTCACAGGGTATTATATGATACTGTGTTATGGTATCAATGCATTGCAACAAGTTCTGAAATTTTAATTAGGACTAATTGAGTGAATGTCCCACATAGGGATATTTTTTTTAAAAAAAAGGAATGAAATGTGACAATCTGAGTAAAATCACAGCCTTTCTAAGGAATTGAAATGTGTGGTCCCCCCTTCTGGCCCCATAGTTGCTTTGCAGTCATGAATGCCAACTTGCTAAGGCTGCATCCTTTGAACTATTGAAACTTTTTTTAGTTGGAAGGGACCTCTAGTGGGTCACTCCATGCATTTCTCCCTGGAGTTCAGTTGCAGAATGGATTTTGTTATCTAAGATAATAAGAATACAACAACTTTTTCTCTGTAAACAAGTTCGTATTCTCTAAGCTAACTTGCTTAGAATCATTATAAACTCTAAGAGAGTTCTTAATATTTGTGACAGGTCATATAATTATTATTGCCATTATTTCTGTACTTCCTCTAACTTAGGGGACTTACAAATATTTTTATGGTTTTCTGGATATCTAGACTTTTGGTAGCTGCTAGATGTTCCAAATGAAAGCAATGTCCAATTAATAAAGAATTTACCATCATCAGTATAAGATTTTCTTATTTGTGACCTTTCCAAGACTCTACTTCCTTACTTCTAATTTACTCAAAAATAATAATATTATATTTAGAGCCCCAAAAGTTCTACACAAAGAGTGCCCCCCACAACAAAAGAAATATTTGAAGGGAAAAAATGCAATTACTGTTTCAGAAATCCATAAACATTCACAAGTTGTGCTGAACTAAAGGTGTCTAATTCAAAGAATTCCCCATTCAAATAAATATATGTTCAACATCCAAAAGATGTTTAGATACCTGTGTCACCCTTACTCCAGGCTTTTTCTGCTTCATTTCTTTCTTTGATATATCATAACACATTTTAGGTGAACTACTCCTTAAAATACTCTGCCTGAAACTTGGAGTAAGATAACTTCTGGAGGGTGAATCAGCCTCTTCTGCTGACAGTCTGCAGGTTTCGACTTCCAATTTAAAAATCTGTTCTAAAGTTTGAAATGTGTTCCAAATGAGATAACATCCGGCAGAATCCAGTTGCCTTGTGCTTCTTGCTTAGTCACGGCTGCTTATTCTTTGGTGTCCATCAGAATTAGGGTCTCGCTTATAAAAATAACAAGCAGTGACTCAGTCTGAATTGCATTTTTAATAGTGTTTCAACTTAGCTAGTGTCTACTGAGCACACTGTATTTACTTCAAAAAAAAAGTGAAAATGTGGATAATCAAACCTTCCCTGACTTAAACATTTTTCTGAATAATGATTCTAAATTCAAAGACTCAAGAACATTGGTAAGAGAATTGCATAAAGAACGCACACACGTACACACACATACACACGCAAACACAACACCCAGTTGTGACAGTGTTCCAAGAATATTAGAGAAAAAAATACAGAAATAGAGCATTTGGGCTGATTTTCTTTTCTCCTTCTTTTGTTTTTTCATATTGTTTTCTCCATTGGGATTTATTTTATTTTGAAGACAGATGAGTGCTCGAAGCACTTTCCTGAAACTAAGTCATGATATTTTTGTTCGAGCTTGCCTCTTACAAAGATTAACTGGTCTACTTTTTTTTTTAAGTTTCTATTCCTACAGAAGCCTCTCTTTTTCAAAACAATCTTGTGAGGAACTTCAGCTTCTCTCTGATTAACTATTGAACCAAAAGTATATAGTCTTTGTCATGCTATCACTCACAAAACAGGAGGTAAGGGAAGAGAGGAGAGTATCAACCGTTTAAAAAAGTGCTACACACGAATTTACTACAAAATAGTTGGGTCAGAGGGATCCAGCTACAGCCAATAGCCTAGTTGTTCAAAATTGAACTATCGAAGAAATTTTCAACCCCTCCAACAAAGAAAACTAACTGAAGGATGAATGCTCTAAGCACACATTCATAAATGTAGAGTAGACACATATGCAGAGATTACTGGAGATATACCATCTGTTTAGTATCTTTACACTAACACCATTGGGTGCTGGCTTCTTCTAGGGATCACATCACCTTGCTGTGATTTATAAGAGGTAGAGCTTAATTAATGCCAGAGTGCTAATATTAAATTTGATTTGTCATGTAAATGGGCAGCATGAGTTGCAAGCTTTTCTTAGTATATGTGGTACTATCTTGTGAGAGAAATGACTTATGAAGAAGATGAGGCCCATAAAGCTAGCATACTACAGAGTATGATTTATCTTTGTATTTTAGCACTTGAAAGAATGCTATGTTTTTCTCTTTCTCTAATTTCCTAAATTGGTAGGTCTGGCCAGAAATATCCAAGAGACCTAATACATTATAGGAAGAGAAAACAGCAAGAAAAAATTAACTTGGGGAACTATCCAAGTGAGTAAAATGGAAAGAGATGAGGAGGTACATTTTTACAGCAGAGGGAAACATAAGAATAGAAATAGAATCAAAAATAGCCAATTTTACACAGGGTGCATTTTCCTCTTTATAAATGGTGCTACTATTAAATGCCACTTTATAAACATAATTACATCATTAACATATTTATACACACTACTCTTCTCTACCAGAAAATGCAAACTTGAAAATTACCTTTAAAAAAAAACCACCATCTAAGGGAGATAACCCTGGATGGATGGTAAATTAACCAGAAGATTATCTTTTTTAAAGTGGTCTGAAACTGCATCAGAATCAAGGAAAAATTTTTCTTAGTGCCTTGAAGAATATCAACTCTTTTCCTTCTATTATCTTTATTGTCCTGCCTGCTAAATAGAAAAACCATGTGTTCCTCTGATGCCTGCAATCCAAAGTATACAGTAACAATATAGACTAAGTATTCTACTCGTCACCCATTTGGATCCTGTGTTGTAATACAGCATGATGAAAAGCAGAGCTATAAGACAGCATGCCCCCAGCTCTTTACATGGTATATATATATACATATGTGGTACTGACCATGTAAAGAGGTGGGGGCATTATTTGCATGGTATATATGTGTGTATATATACAATTTTTTACATGGTACATATGTGTGTATATATCCATGTATATATATATATCTTATTTCATCTGTTTAGTGTCTTTACACTAACCCTGTTGGGTGGTAGTTTCTTCTAGCAATCACATAACCTTGCTGTGATTTATAAAAGGTAGAGCTTAATTAATGCCAGAGACTTAATATTGAATTTGATTTGTCATGTAAATGGGCATCATGGATTACACGCTTTTCTTAGTATATGTGGTACTACCTTGTGAGAAAAATGACTTATGAAGAAGATGAGACCCATAAAATTAGCATACCACAGGGTATGATTTATCTTTGTGTTTTAGCACTTGAAAGAATGATGTGTTTTTCTCTTTCTCTAATTTCCTAAATTGGTAGGGCTGGATATATATGTATATATCCAGCAAAGATTTAAAAAAAAAAACACTAACAGTATTTTGGCTCAGATTTTTATACATCCAAATAATAATGATAATAAATAATAAACTAACCTTTGTCACACCCTGTTCTACATATTGTACATGCATTTTGCATAGTAATAATTGCACAGTAAATCAAAACGACACTGCTATACTTGTATCCTCTTTACTTAGCCCTTTTTTGGTTTGAATTTCTAGGGAATCTCCGTTTGAGCCAAGCACTTAATGAATGTGCTGTTAACAAACACTTGTGATGTCTTAGAAGTAAAAGTGTGACTCTCTCTGAGTACTGCAGAGCAGCAGAGGGCATGGGAATGATTTGATTATTTTGACCAGAGCTTGGCAGATGTGAAGTCTGAGGGAGATATTTTTAAGTTCTTCATTTTTGATAAATCATTTGCAAGCATGTGTCAGAATTTATAATTGTAGAAAACATTGTGTGGGCCATTTTTCTGAACATAGTGATGGTACTTTTTATAAGAGAATAAATTATCTTTTTCTACCTTCAGAGGGATCTCTATGAGGGAGGGGATGTTTCAGGAAGGTAGCTAAAATGACACTTATTCATTGCATTGAGGGGAAGGGACATCTCAACCTCACAGCACCCACTAAGGGCATCAGTCCATCCTCAGCTCATTGACATTACCATGGATGTAGCATTTGGGACTCTGGATAAAGCTAAGTAAGATCGTGTTTGTGTCTTTCCTTATCTGATGCGTAAAGCAATTATTCTATTTTATGACCACTATTATTTTGTTACTTCATTAGTATCACAATTTGGCATTTGTTCTGAATGATTTACCAAGTAAAATTATACACACACACACACACACACACACACACACCACTACCATGCCACCAAAAAACAATCCCTACAAAAACAAAAAAAGAAAGAGGGAAGGAGGAAAGGAGAAAGGGAGGGAGTGAGGGAAGGAAGGAGAGGGGGGCAGGGCGGGAGGGAAGAAGGGAGGGAGGGAGAAGCCCTCTGAATTCAGTCACACTTTATATGATTGACATTGGTGAACCATTTTCATTATATTCCATTCTTCTGCCACCAATCAAAAAGCCATGTAGTTAATCTAGCCTTCAAGGAAAGTTTGATATTAGAATTATAATCAGAGAATGTGAGACACAGGAAGGAGCTTAGAGATGACTTTATCTAATACTCCATTTAACTATGAAATAACTGATGACCAGAGACATGAGTGACTTATCCATAGATACATTTGATTTGTTTTGTTCTCTTATCTCTATCTTTCTCTGTTGTAGCTTGATTTCTAGTTATTGGATGTTATTGCTTTTTATCATCACCACTTAATTCTGGCATAAAAATTAAAGAGGAAATTTAAATCTACAATATTATTATTTATAAGTATTCTGTGAAGGGACAAATGTAGAAACTTATGGTGAAAATAAGGATGTAGGCTTCTTTAGGAATTTCACGTGCTCCTACATTTTGTAAATTTTCTATTGCAAAGAATTAACATTTTCCCTCAAAATATTGACCACTGCTAGGGAGGCATATGATAAGGTTTTGGGTTTTGTTTTATTTGTAATGGGTTGATGGCAGTCTTGAGTAGGCCTTATCTAAATCTTTGAAACAAAAAAATTATTGGTTAGGGGTCAGATATAAAAAATGATGACAACCTATTGTGTTTCTCATAAATCTCAATTTATTTGATTTAAAGAACTCAGACAGTGACTTCCCACTGCTTTGAAGTTAAAATGTCAGTTCTTTCATGGAAGTATTGGAAAGAGTATGATGGCTTTTTTTTTTTTGGCAAAATTAAAATTTAACAAGTAACTCGATGTCAACCCTCTCCCCTTTAGAAAATAAAACTGTTAATGTTCCATGAAATCCAAAAGTCCGGGGACCACTGGTTTATACGATGGCTGACATGATGCTGAAAAATGGTTGACCTCGTTCTCTTTTTTCTTATTTGGATGAACAAAAAGTAAAGGGGAATTATAATTATATTTAAAACACCAAAAAGACAAACTAAACAAAAACCATTTAATCAAGAGGTATCCTTGGGTCTCTTAATTAAAACTTACAGAGATTAAAACTAACGTTTGGAATGCTAATATGATCTTTGAATGTATTAACAGATCCTTAAAAAAAAAATATGCTTTGCCAAGCTCATGGCCACAATGTGTCATTAATAATGAATTTGCCCACTTGATTACATAATGGATAATTCCGTGGGAAATGAAAAGTTTTACATATGTATCTAACTCTATAAGCTCACCTTAACCATATAAATTATAAAATGTGTTCCTTTTTTCTAAAAGTGAGCTTTGTATAATTGTAGACAAACAAAAATTTACTAACACGTTGATCTGTATTTTGAGTTATGCATTTTTACTTCAAAAAGCAGTTGCCTTCTAGTGTATAATATAGATTTCAGTCAGGAAAATGAGCTTATCATATTTTTAACTACAAAGTTTAAACCTCCTTTTGCAGAATTAAAAGAGAGGGAGAGTTTCATTAATCTACGATCATCCATTTTAAAACATCTGTACTCCAGGCATGGTGGCTCATGCCTGTAATCCCAGCACTCTGGGAGGCCAAGGCAGGCAGACCACCTTAGGTTAGGAGTCTGAGACCAGCCTGGCCAACATGGTGAAACACCGCCTCTACTAAAAACACAAAAATTAGCTGGATGTGGTGGGGAGCACCTATAATCCAGCTACTCAGGAGGTTAAGGCAGGAGAATTGCTCGAACCTAGGAGGTGGAGATTGCAGTGAGGCGAGATGGTGCCATTGCACTCCAGCCTGGGCAATAAGAGCAAAACTTCATCTATATATACATATATATATGTAACTGCTCAGGTTCGAACTCAACAAAATATTCTAAGCTCCCCTTAGCAACAGGCTCTAATTTAACACCAATCAAAATGGTGTGTGGTCAGTCTAATTATCAATGCAAAATGATAAAATCTACCATGACTGCTATATTACTGCTGGCCCCTCATTTGAACCAAGTTCAGCTACTTTTCCCCAAACAATTATTCTTATACTAAGCTACTTGTTTTAAAGTATCTAGTAGAGATATCATCAGTGTTTCACAAAGAAGTAATTCTATGAGAGTGGCCTTGTGTTAAATACCAGTGGCACATTTTCAGTCTCTGATTCACCTGCCTTTTTATAAAAAGAGGGAGAAAGAGCAAGAGAGAGAGAGAGAGAGAGGTTTGAGGTGGGTTCTAATTAAGACAACAGAATGAAGTGGAGTCAGTTACTAGTTAATGTACCCAGGAGGAGGTGGTTCCAAACCTCCAGATACAAAAAGTGCCTGCTCAGCAATAACTTTTGCATTCATAGCAAATGTGATTACCTGGAAGAAAATTGCATTTAAGATAAGAGTGCAGGAATGTCAAATGCAAGCGCTATATTTAGATACTTTGTCTTATGATACTTTCTTTTCTTCCTCAAGTTCACTTTTACTTCTGATGCCACAATCCAAAATATCTTTCCAAAGAGCACTGTGATTTGTTTTTCTTAGAAAACTTTTTCTTCTTGAATTTAAATGGGCTTGTATTTTGTGTTCCAAAAAGCAATTAAATTAAATTGAAGAGATGACCTCAGTATATGAGTGGACGGAGCAAGGTGTTTAGTGATTATCAGATAATCACTTTCTCCCCAAATGTAACACTTAGGAGGATGGGTATTTTATTTAAAATATGAAGTTGGAAGCAATGTAAGAGTAAAATGCTCTCAAGCAACGAGTTTAATTTGATATAATACAAGATTTCTATGTGGTGGGCAGAGAAAGGAGAAAGTACTGAACCCCTGGGCTGGATTAATTGAGCACTATAGAATAAAAACTTTGTACTTGTGAGGTTCTGAACATTAATTAAGCATGTTTGCTTCCCAATTTCTCACTAAACCAAAATGGATTTTTAAACGGCTTTTTTCTCGTTTTTCTTTCTATGATAATCTTTTCATCATGGCTGGTTAAAGAAACCAATCACAGAAGATGAGAGCCAAACCTGTCCTGTGATTTTAAAATATGTGGTAATATCTATAATCTATAAAAGACTTTAAAGCAAGAAGTGAAATTTGGACTGCATGTTAAACTCCACAATCCAAAAAAGCAGCTACAGGGCTCTGACTACTAAGGAGATGCTGAGTTTGTCAAGTACTTTCCAATTTAGGTTTTACCTGATTGACAAGTGTTCGTAAGAATGATATTCAGCCAAGACTTTTGGAAAACCCATTATTTGATTCTCTGCACAGCAAAAGCCCACCGGATACAAACATAAGATGCTTTATGGAATAGATAAATCCAGGTTGGGGAAGAAAATGGTTTTAAAATATCACTTCTCCATCTCAAGATGAGAGTTTTAAGATGAGGGCATTACTTGTAACTGTAAGCACATAGGGAAGGCTCAATAAATGCTTACTAGGTGAAATTCTTCTCATGTAAGCTACAAAAGCATCTTGTAAATATTTTTACAGCTGATTTCCTTTTCAAGCTCATTCATGCCATTGAAAATGCAACTTTTCTATCTCATGCTAACAACTTAATTTTTCATAATTCTGACTGCTTTCAAGTGAGCCCATTTCAAAGGAAGCCCTATCCTTGGTGTCCTGGGAGCCAGGAGGACTAACCAGGTTGATAGGGCAGCCCAGCTTTCAACACCAGGGACACCACCCCTCGCCTTCCTTTAGGCAGACTTTTTTTTTTTTGAGACAGAGTCTTTCTCTGTCGCCAGGCACCAGTCTGGAGTGCAGCAGTGCAATCTCGGCTCACTGCAACCTCCACCTCCAGGGTTCAAGCAATTCTCCTGCCTCAGCCGCCAGAGTAGCTGAGACTACAGACGCGCACCACCATGCCCAGCTGATTTTTGTATTTTTTAGTAGAGGGGGGTTTCATCATGTTAGCCAGAATGGTCTCAATCTCTTGACCTTGTGATCCAGCTGCCTCAGCCTTCCAAAGTGCTGGGATTACAGGCATGAGCCACCGTGCCTGGCCCAGGCAGACTTTTTATTGAAGTTGGTATTAAACATTGTTGCCTGGAGCCTGATTAATAATTTATGCCTTCCTAAGCAGATTAGCAGAAGTCTTTCATTTTTTTTAATTCTTAGTTTGTGTTTAGAAACAGAATGTAACCCTGAGTTTATACTTTCAATATATTTTATTTTTTATAAATCATACCTAAACAATGTCCTTACCAAGCTTTTTTATCTTACAGTTTCAGTATCCATGTGTGTTACCATATATTTTCTATAATAAATTTAAAAATTGCTTATTTGCTAAGTGAAGGATCTTTTTTTCTCCTCTCACCCAAATAATCCTATATGTTCTTTGTGAAGTATTTTGAATTTTGTTATTTAAGGAGTAAAAATAAGAAAGATTGGGAAAATGGAGTGGAATAATAAAAGCTAACACTTAGCACTTTAATATTTCAGGCATTATTCTAAATATCTTACATGAATTTAATGTTCACAAGGCTTTCAAGTAAATACTATCAATCTTCCCAATTTTAGAGATAAAACTAGGGAACAGAACAGTTAAACAATTTGCTCATGGTCAGACAGTTGGTTCTTTTTGGAGCTAAAATTAAATCCTGGCAGCCTTGAGAACCCACATTGTTTTAATTATTGCATTCTTGTGTCGTTTATGCTCTATATACACGTACTGAGATCATAGAATAGGTAGATGACAGATAGATGATTGATTGATTGATTGATAGAATAGATGGAAGATAGATAGATAGGCAGATAGATAGATAATAGGGTAGACAGATTCAAATGTATGAATCTCAAATACAAAAAAGACAAAGGTATAGGGATTTTATATATACATATACATGTAACATGTACACATTACTCAGGGCTTAAAATTATAGTTACAAAGAAAACCCATTTTCTTTTTCATCCTTCAGTGAGTGTACCAGTATATTCTACAACAAGTGAGATCAATTAATTATAGCCCAAGGCAACAGGTTTCAGCCTCACAGAGGCCTTTTAGCTTCCGGCCTGTCTGTTCGCTTTAATTTGAGTCAGTCTTATAATCACTTACTGTTGGTCCCAAGGGAAACCTTGAAAAAGTGTTTGAAAGGTTCAGATTCATCATTAATTACTTTATTCATTCTATAATGTTTATTGAGGGCCTCTGTGCTCAGTTCTGGAGAGAAAGCAGGTAACAAGACAAACATACACTGACTAGCAATTTAGGGCAAATAGATTATTTCCTCATACTCTATCCAAGACCAATAATACTAGCTTTATTTAAAATAAATAGGATATTCAGAATTGATTCTATTTTCTATTCTTCCATGCTGGCATCTTACATTAATACAGAAATTAGCTCGGAGTTGCAAGATTTGTAAGGTTTCTGTTCATGTTCAGGTTTAGCTTTGAACCTCCTACTCAACTTAGAAAGAAGCACCATACCTGCCTTCACTACCAAAAGCTTAACATAGTTTTATATTTTTGATAGGTACGCTTCAGAATATTTTCATGGGGGTTCCTTCACAAATCCCTACAATTTTCCCAGTGATCTTGCCATAATGCACAAAGCCATACATATACTGGTCACTCAAAATACAGTTCAGCAAGAAATCACTCTACACAAGAAGACTAGTTAAAATTTAGGATTGAGATGATGGGATTTCAATTCAACTCAGCCGTTTAATGAACACTTTTGGGCAAGGCATTGTGTTGAGCGCCACAGATAATGCCACACTTTGATGTCAGATGACACATAATATGTGGTCGAGATTAAATGTAACCGTTACAAGCTGCTGTTTTAGAAAGTTATTTTGTCAGAATTCAAGTCATTTAGTCATGAAATAGATTGGGACCTACCACTGCTAACTCTGGAGTTTAATGTGTTGACAGTCACACTCTGTACTAATATTTAGCTGACCAGGGCTCCCACTCATCTTCACCTGGCCAAATCTTACTGGATCTTCAGAACAAAGACCAAGAATCTGCTTCTCCAAGAAGCGTTCCCTGACCCCCCACCTACCTGTCTCGCTCTCAGCTTAGATTTCTCATGGCGTGAGTGTGTAAGATCCTTTACTTAGTCTAAGTGTAACTGTAAAAATAGCTTTTCAAAAGTCTCTACATGACTGTCTAGGTCTCACCTATCACACTGTAAGCATCTGGAGAACAAGGCCTAGCCCTGTTTTTGGCAAATGGCAAGAACACATTAGATGTTTGTTGAGAGAACTCTTTATGAATCTCTGGACTACATTTATATACTTCTCTACATTTTTCATGTTGGAAGTTAGTTTTCTTTTCCAGTAATTTGATTTCATTTGGCTACACTGTGGCAATATACTTAAGAAGCAAGAAGGTTGGGGCCTTCTAGACTGTTCAAAGGGGTACCCTTTTGAGATGGGAAGGGAAATATTTCCCAAGATGACCTTGGTGCCTTTGGCCAAATGTCTGAAATATGGTTACAGTTCTGTAAGTAACGGGTCTCCTGACAGAATAATTGAGTGTCTTATCTGAAAGCTGACTTTTTTTTTGTTCACTGTACTCCAAGGCATTGAATTGTTTACATGTTTTGTTGATTTGTTCAGGGTGAAAACTGTGGTTATATATTATTTCTTATTGGTGTAGTCTAGTGCGATAAACTTTGATTCTCTTTTACTTTATTATCAACCCATAGTAGTACATCAAACTGAATCAAAAAAATAAACTATGGAAAACTCTTATGAACATGTTTCATGAGCAAAATTACCTTTCCTTCAAATTCCTACCTTGGAAATATTTCTTGAGTTTCTACAGGAAATCTAATACCAGATTCCATGTACCTTGTTGTAACCTTGAACATGGCTGTAGCAAAAAGAGTGAATTAAATCCAACTGATTATGTAGTCCAGTGTCATTCCTTAAGTGGCCGTCAATGCATGGAATAGCATCTTCATGAATATTGCTTGGCAGTGAAACATGCAGTTCAACCCAGCTCTATCTGAGCATGCCAAAGGTTGTGAGATGAAGTGGGAGAGAGTTGGATGATTTTCCTTATATTTCCCCTATTTAATGTGACAGCTATCATTCTGAAGTCAAAGGTATATAGAGAATTGTAAACTTACTAATCAATAGAATACAAATTCGTTTTTTTGTGTTTTTTTTTTTTACATAAATGAATTTCCTAGACTACAGTAGGTATCGTAGTAGCTTCTGGCAAATTTTCTACTGCACCTCACCACTGTGGGAAACTGTAACTTCCAATGAAAAGGAGTAGAAACTGTGGGCTCAGAAAAATGAGATCAGTGATTCCAAGAATTGTGTTTAAGCCTCTGCGCCTTTCTCTTGCTTACAGCTTTCCAATCAGTAACCTCTCTTATTAACACAGGTAATCTAAACTGGGTAAGGACATCCTCTCCCACACTGCACATCCCCAGCTTTAGAATGAGAAGGAGAGAGTTAAGGAATTTTCAGGAGTGATTAAGCTAGTGGGAGTAAAGGGGAAGCCAATAAGTAACCCTATTAACAGGAAGGGCGGTCAGAAAAGCAAGTTACAGTCATTCATGCTCAGCATCCTAAAGATCTGATTGCTTCTTACGCTAGTTCACTAAGTGTTTCAGCTGGTGTACTGGGAAACTTTGGACTATGAGTAAGAGAAAATCCCATCTCAAACTGGATTACAAAGAGGTAAAATTATTTTTTTTAAGTAAGAGACAGTCTATTGGAAAGCAGGCTCCAACTGATGTGTTAGATCAGTGATACAACCAAAAACTCAGGATGCTTCTCTCTTCTGCTATCCTCAGCATCAAAGTCATTCACCCTGTGATTTGCCTCAGAGTTGAAGATGGTTGCCAGTGGCCATTAGAGCTACACCCTTACTTATTTTTGTCTAGTAGAAAAGAGAGAAAAAAAAAATCTTTCTCACAATTAAGGATTAAGGGTAATGTCCTTCAGCCCGCTGTGGCAACCAACTCAGCTCATGTGACCACTCAATACAATATTAAGTGCTAGAAATTCTATGTGCTATTTAGCTTTTTAGACTAAAGACCCATTCTTGGGATCAACTTTTCTTAAAGAGTGTGTGCGTGTGTGTGTGTGTGTGTGTGTGTGTACAAGGAAAATACTTGAACAAAACTGGGATTCCATTTGGAAGAAAGAAAAAGGCGAGAAAGATGCTGGGTAGTCAACAAACACCATCTACTATAATTTAATCACTTAAAGTCAGTATTGCGGCCCGGTGCTGCAGCTCACACCTATAATCCCAGCACTTTGGGAGGCCAAGGCTGGCAGATTGATTGAGGCCAGGGGTTCGAGTTAATATGGTGAACCCCGTCTCTAAAATTATAAAAACTAGCCGGGCGTGGTGGCGCGCGCCTGTAATCCCAGCTATTCTAGAGGCTGAGGTGGGAGAATGGCTTGAATCAGAGGCGGAGGTTGCAGTGATCTGAGATCGCGCCATTGCACTCCAGCCTGAGCAATGAGCGAGACTCTGTCTCAGAAAAAAAATCAGTATTGCTGACTCGTAGTTGCTGGAAATAGATGTTGGATATAGATGCTCGGTGCTGCAAAGAAAAATTAGTACTGGGGCAAAGGATCTTTCAGTAACGCAGTTTTTACTTCCTGGACTGCAGGAAGGGTACTCTTGCTAGCCATCTTGCCACAAAAGTACAATTAATAAAGAAAAACACACAAATTACTGATACTAAGTGAAAATATAAGTACAGTCATCAGTATCTGCCTAGAATTGGCTTCAGAACACCCCTCCTTCCCCCCAGCAGATACCAAAAAATCCAAGGATGCTTAAATCCCTTATATACATGGTGAAGTATTTGCACATAACCTACACACATCCTCCCATATCCTTTAAATCATCTCTAAATTACTTACATACCTAGCACACTGTAAATGCAATGTAAACAGTTGTTTTACTATATTTTTGTACTTGTATTATTTTGTTTTTTTCTTTCTGTCACTGTGTTTAGGGGTGCACATGTGTTTAGGAAGGTTTTGTTATGTGTTCACAATTAGGAGTATGATAGTAACTTTTAAGAAACTTGCATCACAGAGAATAAGAGAAGGCTGGCCTGTGGCCTTTGGCCCATGGCTGGGTGTCTGGATATCTCAATCCCTCTGTGACACCCTGGTCCTACTTCACACCATTCAGCCTGATTGCAACTCTGAACAGCAGGCCACCCCCAACCAGATGCCAACAATATCAGCCAGTCACCTGCTTTGCAAAACTGCCAGTGTCTGTGTTTCTGGATGCCACAAAGTGAGGAATGTTCTTTTTTTCTTTTTTTTCTGCTGTGCTAATAGACTTCCCAAAGTAAGTCATAGGTTTTAAAAGGTACTTCCTCAACATTTTTTCTTTACTAGTGGAAATAAACTATTTTGCTTTTATTTGAAATTATTCCTCAGGAGGACTATCATCTGAATAGCAATGTTGATAGTAACCATCTAATATTGGGCCTATATGCTAGATTCTGTGCTATCTACATGCCATATTGTCTTCCGAAATCCTAGAAGCAAGTGGGATTGATTTGTATAGGTTTGGTGTATTTGAGAATTTTCTGTCTCTGTCTTGCATAGAACATGTTCAACTACTCATTAAATATTGTAATCTAATAATCAGGGAAACTGGAATGCTGGAATGTCAAACCTAAATAGGCCTTAAGGCCATCTAATCTGATGACTTGCAAACTTTTTAGCTATGATCTACAGTAAGAAAAAGATTTACAACAAAAATAGCATGGAACAATCCTTACCCTAGCTATGAGTGATGTACTCTAATATTTTCTGTCCTATTCTGTTCTTTTCTATTTTGTTTTCTTAATGGTTTTTTTCTAAATATTTTTGATCCATGATTGGTAGAATCTGTGGATGCTGAACACACAGATACAGAGAGCCAACTGTGTTGTGTAAGCAAAAAATTCAACGGAATTCCACTTAATAAACTATAGCTTTAGAGGTAATAGATAATAAGACCCAAAGCCACGTATTCTGTTCAGTGAGGGTTACCTGCAAAATGGCACTTTAGAGCAATACTAACTCTTTGAATGACCTCTGTTCCTATCCTTTATTTTAGCCTGTGTGTGAAATGGGTTTTTGGTGTGTTTGTTTTGGGAATAGACTGACTAGAAATACATCACTGTCCAAAAAGAAAACATTTCTTTCATCTGGGGATTTGAGGCTTTACTAGCTGGAAGGAAAATATAATTTCATTTTGTTCTCATAGTCTCATTTGGAAAATAACCTTAAGAGATTCAAAGGACATCATGCTATGTGAGCACTGTCCTTGCTCTGTGGGGTGAGGGGATTTGGTTTGGACTTCAACTTTAGGAGTATGTTCTGAAGTGTTTCTTAAGCAAAATTTTGCCTTTAGCTCAGTCCTAACCACTAGAGCTTTAAGAAACTTTTAAGAAGATGTTCTTCAAAAATGGAATCGCACAACAGTTTCTTTCTTACTATAAATATCCCAAATCCGTCTTTAGGAACTTTTTCTTTTTTAGGTTTTATTGGAAAACAAATAAGCTGAAATGCAGATGTTTATCTAAATCCAAGTCAAAACAGTATGAGAACTAATTATAAAATATAAAATGAAAAGTCAACACAGTTCTAAACCTATTATCTGGGTAATTTTAGGCAAAAAAAAAAAAAACAATGAAGTTCTAGGGTTGCTTTTTTACGCATTCAGGTGGTTGCTATGTGTGCCCCACAACAGAACGTTCCCAAAGTGGAATAACATCTACAATCTTATGTTTTGTTCTTGATCTCGTTTGTATTCCCCTAGAACTGACCTTGCCACATTGTGAATTCACCTCTCTGCAAATGTAACTAGGACAAAAATGTTTTGTTTGTCGTTGGGTTTTGTGGGTTTTCGTTTGTTTTGGCCAGCAATGTGGTGACAGAGTTAAGGAGCCATAACCATAAAAGCTCCCTCTTTAATAAGGAGACCAGCTATGTGTGTGTGAAATTTGGAGAAAAGGGGGCATCTCATCACTGAGCTCTTCAACTATCTTAGTTTTGTATGACAAAGGGAATCCCAAGTTGATTGTGTAGGTGTAAGAACTACCTTGTCCAGGCCGGGCACGTTGGCTCATGTCTGTAATCCCAACACTTTGGGAGGTCGAGGTGGGCGGATTACGAGGTCAGAAGTGTGAGACCAGCCTGACCAGCACAGTGAAACCCCATCTCTACTAAAAATACAAAAACTAGCTGGGCATGGTAGCATGCACCTGTAATCCCAGCTACTCAGGAGGCTGGGGCAGGAGAATCGCTCGAACCAGGGAGGTGGAGGTTGTGGTGAGAGCCAAGATCATGCCATTGCACTCCAGCCTGGGCAACAGAGCAAGACTCTGTCTCAAAAAAAAAAAAAAAAAAAAGAAATACCTTGTCCAAAAAATGCCCTATTGGACATTTCTCTGGTACAGTTTACTCCAATAAAATGAGAATAATGATAGTTTTGACTTAATCAAGGTGTTGTGAGGAATAACTCAGTTACTTGCAAAAAGAATTTCCACAAGAGGCCTGGCATGCAGAAACACCCCCAAATGTCACATGTTACTGCTGTTGTTAACATTATTTCCTCCAAATTTTCAGTCAACTGGGAGGTCTTGGGTATTTTTAAGCAACCTGCAAGATTTAAAAAATTTTTTTCACTAATTGGAATGAGCCATGACATTTTTTTGTATCACAAATATACTGTGCCACCGGCGGCAATATTCCCATAATTCTACTCACTGAAACGTGATTTGGCTGAAACTGCGGTGTGCCAACCGTGGCTGAAATTCAGAATTCCTCAGAGCCTCTTCAGCACCATTCCCTAGAAAATCTGCAACCCAATTTCCTTTCTCATTTGGGCTTAGGAAGGTGTGAACCAACTACAGCCAAAATCGAGTAAGAATGGGAGATGTGAAATCTGGGAAGAAGTTTATCATCTTGGCCTGCGGGTATTACTCTAACCTGTTTGCCTGCCTGCCCTTGTCCATGGGGTAATGACAGGAAAAAAGCAACAGATCACAACTGTGTCATCAAAAACAGTGTTCACATAATCGTGCGCGTGCGCACACACACAAACAGCACCACCACCCAAAATGCCCCAAATAAAAGGGAGAATTGACTTACAGTTCTAGAAATGAAAGTGACCAGCGAGTTGAAGCTGCTTTTTAGCCCACGTAGGTGCCCTAAACACCTTCCTTTGCTGTTCCCTACTCCTATTTTTCCAGTAGTCATTCATTCGTACTTAGTCATTCATTTACTCATTTCCATCTTCAACAAGTACTGATTGTTTCTCTACTATGTACTAATTACAGAAGATAAAACGATAAGCATAATTACTTTTCCTTCACCGAGAGCATTACGTCTCTAGAAAAATTCTCAAAAAGATGTCGTAAGAGTTATTTTGAATGCATACTCCTCAAATCTGAAGACACAGATGCAAGCTACATCACTGGCTGGATAATAGGGATGTTATCTATAGATAATAGGATGGGAAAGAATGTTAGAACCCAAACAATGAATGTACAGAATGAAGGCTGCAGTACACCCATCAGAAAATCTCCCAAGCAGCACACGTTGCAGATATTCAAATATAGAGCAGATGCATTTTACTGCAAGGAGGAAATGCTTAAAATCAAAACTGTATCTCCAAATCACACTCAAAGGAATTAGCTATTTATTGGTGTCTCTATCCTGTGCGGTGCTCAGCAAGAAAATAGGGGTGTTTCTCAGCTCTCAGGTGAAAGGCTCTAGAGAGTGGGTGGTGGGTTGGTAGGGTGGTGGGTAAAGGAGAACAGCAGACCGTTAAGCGAAAGAAACAGCCCAGTCTGTGCAATAAACTGCTGCTTAAACGGGTTTATGCAGAATGTGATTGTATGTCTTTTTAACAGCCTCTAAAAGTCCTTTTTTTAAAGCCTTTTCGGAAGTAGTTTCCTCTTTTCCTGTTGGACTGTCAGTTGGCAGATGCCTCTGGGAAAGGGGGATCTGCTTTCTAAAAGGCTCTTAAATAACGTTGGTTAAAAATTGCTTTTAAAGCTATCAGCTGAATGCCCTCTTCCCCTCACCCTCCCCAGCCCTATCTGATTTGTCAATTACCTCCTTCAGAATCCTCTCTTGCTCCCTGACACCTGTGCTGGCATAACATTCCCCCCTTCTGGCAGGTACCTGCCAATTCTCATTGAAAAATGATTGCTAAACATTTCAGCACCAGTTCCCAAGAAGAGTTCCCTCCTCTGCCAATTGGCACCATAGAAACGGCCATTGTTCCTCGTAATTGTGAGTCCGAGGCTTCTGCTTTGTAACTCCCGGTCCTGTGGCCTTCATGAGTTCTAAAACGACACAACTGGGGAGGACCTGTGTTGAAAGGGCAATGATTTACCAGAGAGACCCTTGATGACCAGAAAGGTGCACAGAAAGGAATCTGCGCCTTAAAAAAAAAAAAAACAGGCAGCAGGCTGGGAAAAAGCCAGACACACTAGGCAGTGCTTCTGACTTCAAAAAGAGGTCACAGGGCATGTCAAACCACTCAACCACTCTTGTTTTTAACGTTTTTCAGGATTAAATTCTGCAGGCCATTTTTCTACATCCTAGGGGAACAAAATATCATCCATATATTTTTAAAAGGCATTAATTAAGTTTAGCTCTGACATCCAAGAGTAATAGTCCCTGACCTAAGCCCCAACCTCCAACTAGGGGATTTGGATGAGGCTAATGGCGGTTGCACAATCAGATCTGTGTCGCATATTGAATATAGGTCAAAGGAGGACTGCTCTCTGCAGAAAACAAAAATAATCTTTCTAAGACACCATTTCATATTAGCATAGGCCCATATGCTCAGGATCAGAAAGAAATTATGTTGTATCTAAAAGAAATCACATTGGAAGAAAATCACATTCGAAGCTAAGGCATTTGGCACTGGAACTACATTTCTGTAAGCCTTTATTTACTGATTGCAGATAAATCTTGACCTGAAATTAATGAAAAAATGTGAGTATGTCCGGTAAAGTTGTGGACCCTCATAGGAACTGCCAACTTTGAATGATTTCATATTGTAGCATTCATCTTGCTATTTTCAAAATGTCTAGCTTCAAAATGTTTGAAACTTTGATGTAAAAACTTCACAATTCATATTCTTTCCTGAGATCCAATGGAAATGGATTAAGTTGCACATATGAGTGATTAGGTTCTACTGTTTTTTATCTAGTTTCTACAGTTGAAATTATACTCCTGCTGCTGAGGAAGTATCTTACCCACTTTGGGATAAATTGGCAACTTTTTTCTACTATAATTCTCATTGAATATTCTCTTGAATGATGTCTATAATTAACAATATATTTTCAACTATAATTACAAGAAAAGTCCTTTAGTAAGCACCAATCAACTAGTTAGTGATGCTTTCTGACACTTTACTTGTTTATTGAAAATACTTAATGACTTTTTAATCCTTTAAATGCAATTCACATAGAATTAGATACTGCCTTTATTGAACCATAATAAACTGCTGTGGTATGAATATTATTCAACCTAGGTTTCAATATGGTTTCTACACCGGGTTCCTCAAATAATTTAAAACATTTAATTTTCTCGCTTTACTATTCACACCTTTAAGAATGCTGTGAAGGTAATAGGTTTGGGAGTACCATCAATATTTAGGTAATAAAAAATGTAAAACCAAATAGCTTGAAGCCAGTTTAGTTCTACCAAGTAAAATAATCACTGACTGGAGCAAATCAATGCTTTGAAGATGTAACCTAATAAAAAAATATAACTCTGATAAAGTTAGGTAAATTGAGAATTCCAGATCTGGTGTACAGAAGACTCATTATTTATCCCAAAATGATGATTTTACTGTCTCCATGTCCATTTCCTTATTTTTTTACTTGTGGGTATTCAAAGTCTCCATGTCCTAAGTAAAGAGCTTTGCCATGGGTATGCAGATGCAGGATGGAATCAAGTCTAAGGGCCAGGGCCTTCCTCCAGTACTCATTAGCAGGGTGAGCTTGAGTAAATCACTCAGTCTCTTTTTCTCTCCATGTCCTACCTCCTAACATTATTGGGAAGATTAAGTGAGTTGGATGGTAAAGCCTTTGCACAGTTCTTGACTCACATGTAAGGAAACTAGGCAGCTCCCTTCATAAAATCAAACCTGGATTATCCATTTTGACAATGGACAGCAAATCTCCGCATAGGAACCAAGAGACAGATGACCTAAAACTTGAGTTTCCTGACAATGACTGTGTTTACACTCACTGTCATAAAGCAGGAAGAAGGCTCTTTGATTTTTTTTCAAAATCTATGCCCTCCTACAGCAGGAGTATAAAGGGGTCTTAAGGTGTTTGTAAGTTCTACAAGATAGTCTATTATATTATTTAAATCATTCATTTATGCACACATTCAATGAAGTGTTGGAACTTAAAATAGATCTGACTTTGAAACTTTGAATCTGTTCTAAAAAATAAAATAGTTTCAGAGTTTAAGAAGTTTGCTTACAAACTAATGCTGATTTTGTCAATTCAGTTGCACGTAAACATTACAATACGTGCTTTGAGGGAAAAAAACACTGTCGCTCCAACTCGGGCCAGCAATCTATGGCTCTCAAGCCAAATCCAACTACTGCCTGTTTTTGTGTGACCTGCAGGCTAAGAATGGTTTGTCCATTTTAAATTGTTAAAAAGAATCAAAAGAAAACAAGTAGTTCATGATGTATACTGTATTACACATAATCTTATATAAAATTCAAATGTCAGTGTCCATAAATAAAATTTTTGGAACAAATAGTGTATGTATCATCTATAGCTGCTTTCACTCTACCATAGCACAGTCACATAGTTCCAGCAGAGGTGAGTATGTCCCACAAAGCCTAAAATCTTCACTATCTGGCCCTTTAGAAAAAGAGTCCGCCAATACCTGCTACCAAAAAAAAAAAAAAAAATGTAACAAGGGGTATTCAACTTAGAAACAGGTTTTATACCAAAAATTCATTTGGAAGTCATTTGTCCATGAAAACCAAATAATAAATGGCAGTTTGATTCCTGACTAGCCCGAAATGCTGATTAACTTATAACTGATTTTAACTATAATACTGGAAGCCTGTGTTAAGTTGCAAAAGACATGAGGAAAAGATATCCAGAAGCGTTTTCTGTTGAGAGACTGTGGTGAGGCTCACGTGTGGCTTTAGGGCCTTCTCCCTGGGTACTGCCGAGCTCTTTGAGCAGAGAGACCTTATCTTATGCTTGTTGATATTCCTCACAATACTCAGCCCAGGGCTTTCATACCCGCAACAATATATCCCTGTTAAATGAAGTGGGGTTCATACATTTCTATGTTCTGTGTGTAGAACAGTCAATTTTCCATATAATCTTTGTCTCTCTTTTATTAGTAGTAGGCAACATTTTCATAAATTTAGATCCTTTTTAAGAAAAACACATTGAACAATGAGAACACCTGGACGCAGGGAGAGGAACATCACATAGTGAGGCCTGTTGGTGGTTGGGAAGGCTAGGGGAGGGACAGCAGAGGATGGGGGGATTGGGGAGGGATGCTACATCAGGAGGAATACCTAATGTAGATGCCCATGACAGGGGATGGATGCAGCAAACCACCATGGCACATGTATACCTATGTAACAATCCGGCATGATCTGCACATGTACCCCAGAACTTAAAGTATAATTTAAAAAAATAAAGAGAAACATTTTAACTTTCAAATGGTTTTCAACTTTTTAAATTGTAAACCACGATAAAAAATACCTTTCACATCACAGCGTAACGCATGCATCCATATATACTCATAATTAAAACAAAGGATAATCAAAAAAAGAATTTTTCTACATGCAAAAGTATCTGTTCTTTTATCTTCTATTCCATTTAACTCTTTTTAAATTTTCATCAGTCTTTCCAGATGAGTTTAGTGGGTCAGGACCAACAGTGTGAAAAGCTGGACCTATATTATTTCAAAATAAATAACTGGATACTCACAAGTGAATTGATTCAATCAATTGGTTATTTCAGGACTATTAATTGAGCACTTTAATAAGCACGTGGGCCAGACACCATGCCAGACACTGGGATGCTGTGATTGACAAGACACCCTCCCTGACCTCAAGTAACCGAATGTTTAGGTGGTGAGGTGAAAAACAGTAACTGATATTGAGGGAGGTGAACATTTCTCAGCTCTGTCATGGTTACACACGTTACAATATCAAACCTACAGAAGTAAGAAAAGAAATCCGAGTCCCAGACCCTGCCTTGCCTTATTTAGCTAATATTTTCATTAAACTTGGATTTAAGGCATGGCCTCCTGTTTTGCTATTGAAATGTAATCACTTCCCAAAATTTAAGCCAGTTTTTGCAAGCAGAAAGAACTTTAAGCTATACTTAGCTTAAATACAGATAAATATTGAATGTAAGTATAGACAAAGCTAAAATTCAGTATTTAGAATTTTTCTTGCTGAAATAGAAAAGGGATTTGTTTTTTTCTATTGTCATTAAAGTCTTGTAAGTTTATTTTAATTCATTTTTATAACCAAATTGATAAAAATGGTATTATTATAACACATTTGAAATTCTAGAACATTTAAAATCATGGAAATACCAACTCGAAATATACTTGCAATATGTTCTTGCAACCATTACTACTTTAAGCTTAATTATCCAATGAAGCAATTACACATTTTATCAGCAGATAAATTCACAAAAACAGCAAAATGGGACACAATACTCAATCACTGTATTTAAAATTATAGCCAAAAGAAAACTATACCTGAAAGAGGTTTATCTCACATGTCTCAAAGATTTATAGTTAATTAAAGTAAAACAGGGGTAGGTAATTCCAAATGCACAGCAATTGCATCCATTTAACAAAAAGCTCATTTTACTGGTAGAAATCGTAGGTATGAGAATACATAGGGGTTTTGTTTTTAAAGAAATTAGACTCGCTCTCATTTATTTCGACAGAAAATTCCTAAGCATGTTCTTGCTATCTTCCCCCATCTTACCCAAGCCCAGGATAAGCTCTGGGTCCCTTTTTGTGAGCCCCACATTCAGTCCATCAGAGTACAGTCATCTCTTCTGCCCAAATATGTCCAGAATCCATCTCCTTTCCTCCCTCCACTTGCAGAACCTAAATCCAAACCACTATTTATTTCCTCCTGCCCAAACTCCAGCAGAGATCCCCACCTTGCATCCCTGCTTTCTCTCTCTGCTTTTTCTCTCACTTCTGTGAAATCCAGGTTCTAACACAGAGTCATCTATAAAATTTACATCAGATCATGTTACTCCTGCTGCTTCAAAAGCTCCAGTGGTCCCCACAGCATTAACCCAGCCTCATTTCCTGCCACTTCTTTCTTTCCTAGCACACTGCCCTTCAGTCACATTTAACTTCTTTCTCAGATGGGACGGTTAATTTTATGTGTCACCTTGGCTGAGCCAAGGTGCCCAGATCATTATGCTGAATGTTTCTATTAAGGTGATTTTGGAATGAGAGTAACACGTTTTTAAATTGGTGGACTTTGAGCAGATTAGCCTCTGTAATGTGGGTGGGCCTCATCCAATCAATTGAAGACCAAATAGAACAAAGACTCAAACACACAAACACAGCAAGAAGGAATTCTGCCAGCAGATGGCCTGTGGACTCAAACTGCAGTTCTCTTCTGCGTCTCCAGGTTACCTGTACTTTAAATTCCTACAAGATAAGCCATCAGATTTTTCTGGACTCACCAAGCCTCCATCTACAATTGTGTAAGCTAATTCTTTAAAGTCTCTCTCTCTAGGCAGGTAGGGAAGTAGAGAGAGGGAGAGAGAGATACACATACACACAGCCACACGCATCACATCCTGTAGGTTCTGTTTTCTGGAACACCCCGAACATAATACATCAAACATACACAGCTTTCTCTCCCTGTAACACTTTTGCTCTTGCTATTTATACTCTCTGAAATGAGATTCTTCCATTTCTACTCTCTGAAATGTTGAGTCTTTCCAACTCTACATATAACTGCCTTCTTCACATCATTCATGCTTTCTTTGAGTTGAGGCATGAATGATGTAAAGGAGGCAGTCATATGTTGAGCTCACCCCAGATACACCATCACCTTACCCCAGTTTCATTTCCTGCATGGAGCTTCTCATCTTGAAATGACTTCTATTCATTTATTTATTTGTATATTGCTCGGTTTCCCCTGATGGATTCTAAGTTCCAGGAGGGAAAAGATCTGTTATATATTATTTCCTGTTGGGTCCCCCAGCACCCAGAACAATGCCTGGTACAGTATTTAGTAAGTATTGAATAAATGAATTAGTTAAAATGTTAAAAGTTCAAATAACTTCTATGCATTATCAACCAACCATCAGAATTTGTTTTGTCCCAGAGGTCAGTATCCATTCACAGTTCAATGAAGAAAGACAGTTGTATATCACATGATAAAGTTGTTCCCCTCTTAATTTCCACACATATTGTAGTGTTTAAGCCTTAAATGGGTAAACTCAGATACTCAGTAAAATTGTCTTAAACCTCTTTTATTTTGCATAGTTTAGTGTAATATATTTCCTAATAAATTAGAGCTAGAACCTTATTCTTTCTTTGTAAACTTACACAAAAATGTTCTTTATGTTTTCTATGACACATCTTCCATGTTGGACAGCATCAAAGGGTCTTGTCAGTGTGTGGACTTAGTTTCAAAGGTTCTACCTGGTAATCAGTTCCTTTTTTGAAGTAATGAGACAATGTTGTTCATGTTGCCAAAACCAAAGAAAAACACTGATTTTTTTTAAATGTGAGAACTCAGGAAGCAGGACCAGCTCCAGCAAATATGCTAAATCCACTTAAAAGTGTTTGGGATATTTTAACTTCATAAGCACATATCACACTCCTTATATCTCATAGTATCTTATACTCTTAGAGTTAGTGTAGGTTATTAAAGTGAGGGAGGCCAAGTTCTCTATCCATTTATTAATTTTCTCTTCTGTTCATTTATTTCATTATGAAGCATTGCTAAGTGCCAAGTACTGAGCTAGGTGCTAAGTATCATTGGTGAATAAAATAGACACAGTCCCTGTCCCTGAGAAGCTTACAGTCTCATGAAGGAAGAAAAAAGAGGTAAACAAATAAGTCAATACGTATGTACATAAAACTATAATGCAGACTATGAAAAAGATGGACCTAGGAATAATGACAGCAAATAACTTAAGGGGTATATTCTCTGATATAGAAGTTATAAAAAGACTCTTTGTAGCAATGATATTTTATCTCCCAACCTGAAAGATGAAAAGGAGGAAGCCAAGAGAAAAACTGGGGATGGAAAGATGACAGCTGGCCAAGATTCCCAAGAAGAGAGGTCAGCATGGGTAAGGAGTGTAGGGAAGCAAGCGACTAACCCAGGTTAAGAACTAAAGAGATCTTTTTCCATGGGGCATCATCCTGAACATCTTCTGGATTTGTTCTTTCCCTTAGCCTTTGACTAAGATCTTAAGCTGTCTTGCCTGAATTCTCACCCTATCCTGGGCACAGGCTGTGTGTGGCGGCTGGGGTGGGGGAGAAGGGGACATTTAAATAGAAACCATGTAGTTTGTCATGCAAATTGAATCTCTCGAACAGAATTCGATTTAATAGATGTCTTGAATGTTCGTTATGCAAGCACAGCCTGGCTGCACATTGATGAGGTCCTTTGTCAACAGCAGTGACTCGGTCCATCCCCAGTCACTCACTCACTAGTCAAGCACTCCAGCAGACTGACAGAACCCTTTAGAAAGTCAACACCACTGATTAGATAGGTTGAATCAATACTCTTCCTTACATAACAATAGTGTTGATTTTGTAGGCCAGAACCAGAAACGTTTTATTGGTCTCGTGCTCAACTCACATAATTTTGGTCATCTGCAGTCAATTTTAATTCTATTCAGAAAGAATTAACGCGCAACAGCTCCAAGTCATGGCATCCTAGAATTAATAGAGGAATTGTTCTCTAGAATTTTCAAAAAATTTATTTCATTGATGAAGATACTATCTTTCTTTCAGTATTTTTTTACTGAGCTTTATTAAACATTTTATTAAATACACCTGAGAAAAGACTGCCATTAAAGATTGATGACTCATGGAAGGAACTGGAAGGAATCAGAAAGCCTGGTTTAGAGTTATAAAACTTGATGACAGTGCCATCTTGCACTTGATCTTTTATTCACAATTTGCACAAGCTAACAAGTTTAGGCACATTAGTCTTTTAATCAATCCAAATGTCGTGTGAGGTACTGGGGAGAGAGTTGTTCAAGATGATGTCTTGTGGTAGACACCCTTGGGTTGTAGAGTATTATATATGAAACTTAAAATTCCAATTTGGCCATTATGAGTTAGGAGTTTTTGAGACAGGTAGTTCCTCAAGTTATTTAATTTTTTTTCACTTGTAAATGTGGGGATCAAATCTGCTAGACTTGTTGTGTGGATTATATGAGAAACCGTACGTAAAAACCATCAGGAAGGCTTTAGAATGTGTTAGCTTCCCTTCCTCTATCTACTAACATTTTGAATACAACTATATAATACCTTTCTCTATTGTAGTTTTAAATATGGGGAAAACTTTCCTTCTATAAAACTTCTTACAAGAGAAATAAATCTTAAAATGACCCAAGTAACTTTTTTTTTGGAATAGAGATAATCACCACTTCTAGGTATGTTTTAATATTGGAAATATATAACTGCTAATATCTGGTGTACAGTGATGAAACTCTGACAATCAAATGAACATCCCTTGAAGCCAATTTTTCCTTATTCTAAGAGTGTATTCCTGCTATCTTGTAAAAGTGATTGATATAGGTATAAAAGTTTGCCCTGCACATAAATCAGAGAAAGTGGATTAGATATAAGTATGTTAAGTTCCTTATTTTTCTATTTTTCATATGAATCAAATCTTATGCATTTTTCATTTTGTCTGGGATAACACTACAGAAAGTTTTTTTAATTAAAAACTTTCCAAAGGAATACATTAAATTGAGCTTAACATAAAAGTATTTTCTGCTGATGATTCAGATAGCCGAGCAATTAGAATCACCTCCTGGGTGCCGAGTTCAGTGCTAAGACTTTAGTACACTTTATCTCACTTAATCCTCTTAATATCTATAAAACGTTATATTTACATATATAGAGATAAATTCATTACACAGATGAGAAATTGAGATTCAGAGAAATTAAGAATTTAAAGTAGAACAAGGCTTGAATGGTGATTTTATAACCTAAATCAAAGTCTATCTAATTCCACATAGCCTCTATTACACCTAGCAAAAATAAAACTAAGGCAATCTACTATAAATTTTAGGTCATCCCTGTTTTCATTATTTCGTGCATTATCCTAATTAGTACTATGATCCTTAGATATTTGAGGGACTATATTTTCTTACAAAGTTCTCATTTTTTTTGAGACAGTGAAGTCCTTTGTTCTTTTGCGATGCCAACTCCCTCTCTCTCCCCCAGTTTCCCTCTCTCTCTCTCTCTCTATCACACACACACACACACACAGAACTTTCTTTTCAGCCATCTCTTCACTCTCTCAAGCTACACAGTGTCTTTCAGTACCTGAAAAAAATACGTCTCATTTTCTTTCCCTGTTGACTTATGTGCAAGTTCATTGATACTGTCTTTATCTTTGGAGTAGTAGAGATTTGTTTAGAAGCTCTTTTAAAAATGAACCACATTTTAAGGACATAGTTTCATAGTGGGGGATAAAAATTGCTCTTACGACTATGTATTTTCATCTCTTTCTTTAACTACTTTGCTCACAATGTTCTGACTTCGTATTTATTTCTCCTTGAAGAATTTGTCGTCACAAAAATTAATTACTTTGCTGCTAATAAAATTAGGATTTCAAAAAAATGGAAGCTTTGTAACATTATCCCTCCTTCTGGGAAACATACTTGTGCTCTCTAATGTGGAACTTAGGAGTTTTATAAATCCAGTACTTTGTTTAAATAGTTTAATGAGATTCTTATTTTATTCGTTTTTTGTAATTATTTGTAGAATGTGCAGCTCTTGGTGATTTAATTCTTAAAAAACTAATTAGTGTGCTATGGAATGATTTGTCTTTTGTTAATTTCTATTAACATTACATTTTGGTTCTGGTGATGTATGTTGCACTGGGTTCCCTGCGGGCAACCAGTGGATGAAATGCATATTTAACTGTGTCCAATATAATCATTACTAATGAATGAACAAGTGAAGAGAAAAAAGAATAGATATTTTGATGCACCCTTCATTTGGAAGGCTTAAGTCTGAAATCCTATAAAGGAATTTAGAACATAGTTGCCAAAATAATTATTTTTTTAAAGCTATACTTCAGATTGAGGACTACTGCCTGCTGCATAGAGATTTATCAATGATGGTGATCGTGACAATGGTGGTGGCAGTGGTGATAAACAACAATGAAAAAATAATTGTCAACATGTACTAAGTGCTTCTGTGGGCCCAACATTATGACATCATCTCACTTCATCCTCATGGTAGCCCCATGTACTAGTCTGTTTTCACACTGCTGGTAAAGAAACTGGGCAATTTCCAAAAGAAAGAGGTTTAATGGACTTACAGCTCTACATGGCTGGAGAGGCCTCACAATCATGGGGGAAGGCAAGGAGAAGCAAGTCACATCTTACATGGATAGCAGTAGGCAAAGAGAGAGAGATTGTGCAGGGGAACTCCTCTTTATAAAACCATCAGATCTTGTGACACTGATTCACTATCATGAGAACGGCATGGAAAAGGCCTCCCCCCGTGATTCAATTACCTCCCACTAGGTCCCTCCCACAACATGTGGTAATTCAAGATGAGATTTGGGTGGTGACACAGCTAAACCATATCCTGTAAGGCATGGATGATTACTATCCCCATTTCATAAATGAGAGAACTTAAACTTTGAGAGTCTAGGTAAATTATCTAAAGTCGTATGCACAGCTAGAAGACACAGTTAAACTCCAAGTTACCAGAGACATTTTAATTACTCTCACTAGTGGGTTTTTTGTGAGACAGAATCTCACTCTGTCACCCAGGCTGGGGTACAGTGACCCAATCATGGTTCATTGCAGCCTTGACCTCCCCAAGCTCAAGTGATCCTCCCACCTCAGCCTCCCAAGTAGCTTGGACTACAGACACATGCCACCACACCCCTCTAACTTTTGTATTTTTTGTAGAAACAGGATTTTGCCTTGTTGCCCAGGCTAGTCTCAAACTCTTGGGCTCAAGCAATCCACTCTCCTCAGCCTCCCAAAGTGCTGGGATTACACACCCGAGCCACTGCACCCAGTTCTCACTACTGGGTGAGATTTTAGTATTTATAAGTTAACATGTCATCTCACAAAATTTACATTTCATTCACATTCTCTGTATTGCTTAACTCATAATTTTAAGGCAATGGTTGTAAACTAGAGGTGATTTTGCTCCCCAGGGAACACTTACCAATAGCTGGAGACATCTCTGACTGTTACAGCTGGGAGGTGCTACTGGTGTCTAATGGGTAGAAGCCAGGGACGCCACTAACATTCTGCAATGCACAGGACAGTCCCTGCAACAAAGAATAGTCTGGCCCAAATGTAAACAGTGCTGCAGTTGTGAAACCCTCTTGTAAGGAGTTGTCCAATGAATGATTTTCTGGTAATCATGTCTTTATATGGCTCAATTTCTATTCTACGTATTCTATTTGATGCATAAATGACTCTGGGCTTTGTGTTTATAGAAGACACTGCATCAGTGTGGAGGGCTTACATCATCCCTCAGAGTCTCAGAGGATGTGAGCCATGTATTCTTTAGGCTTGTTGATATTATTACTCTTACTATAGACACAACATGAGAGATCGTTCTAGACATACATTGTCTGTATTAGTCATTCCCACATTACGATAAAGAACTACTGAGACTGGGTAATTTATAAAGAAAAGAGGTTTAATTGGCTCACAGTTCCACCAGCTGTGTAGGAAGCATGGCAGGGGAAGCCTCAGGAAACTTACAATCATGGTGATTGGCGAAGGGGAAGCAGACATAGCTTACCTGGCCAGAGCAGGAGGAAGAGAGACAAGGGGTAGGTAATACACACTTTTAAACAACAGATTGTGTGGGAACTCACTCACTATCATGGGAACAGCAAAGGGAAAGTTCACCCCCGTGATCCAGTCACCTCCCCTCAGGCCTATCCTCCAACACTGGGGATTACAATTTGACATGAGATTTGGGTGGGGACAGAGAGCCAAACCATATCACCATCCCACTGTGTTACATATTCAAATGTGCATAATGATACTGCACGATGGGTGCGATTTTCCCTATGGAGTATGGTGGATAAGGAATCTGAATAGCACAGAGGTTAAATAACTTTCCTAAAACTGTACAGCTAGTAAGTAAATAAACCAGAATGCACATTCCAAATACACGCTCTGTTCAACATATACCAGATATAATCAGCAGGAGAAACGTAGAGTCCTAAGTCCTACCTACCCTAATCCTTTACTGCACTAAAAACAGGGTTTCCCCTGAAATAAAGAGTTTTTCTCAGGTTAGATAAAACTAAGTAGCCCATTGGATAGAAGGTTTGAGAAGAAATATTCTCATTACAGAGAAAAACACACTTTGAATAGTATATACAAGAGTATTTATTTATTATTTTTTTTAAACAGAGTCTCACTCTGTTGCACAGGCTGGAGTGCAGTGGTGCAATCTCTGCTCACTGCAGCCTCCAACTCCCAGGTTCAAGCAATTCTCCTGTCTCATCCTCCCAAGTAGCTGGGATTACAGGCATCTGTCACCACGCCTGGCTAATTTTTGGATTTTTAGTAGAGATGAGGTTTCACCATGTTGACCATGGTGTTCTTGAACTCCTGACCTCAGGTGATCCTGAGTGCTGGGATTATAGGCATGAGCCACTGCACCCAGCCTACAGTGTTTATTTCTGATGGCATACAAGTGATCTCTTCTAATCAGCCACTTTCTTTTCTTAGAAGAGGAACCCAGGGCACAGAGAGGTTGTGCAAATTGGCCATGTTCACACAGCATTTTAGGGAAGTCCTCAACCAGAGTGCAGTTCTCCTATTTCTTGTCCCTTTTTGCTTCCTCTCCCAGGGTCCCCACCTCCTTCCTACCTCACGAGAAGAAAACAGCCAGTTTAAACTCCTCTTGAACATGAAATGCTTTTACAAACTAGGTAGACAAATGTATCATCTTTGCTATTTTCAGAAACTGTTTGGGACTGCAAATACGTTGTGAAAAATTAGGCTTCTGAAGATGAGACAGTGAAATCCCACTATACTCATTATTATGCAATCAACTCACTCTGTGAGACTAATTAAGGATTTTGAAGTATGTTGTGTTTCTCAGAATCGAATGTGAAGAAAGGTGGTCTCATGGCTTTCATAAGAAAGGGGTGAGCCTGCTCCAACCATATAAGGGCACACCCTCACAACGCCCAGTCCCTGGAAGCTGTTCCGCTTCTCCCTGCACCACACACCGGGTTATAGCAGACACACTCCTCCTAAAACGGGGCCCCTCAAACTCCAAAGCACACAAATCTCCCTGCCTAGCTGATACGCTAACTCGGAGAGAAGAGTGGAGGTATCTCCTCACCCTATCCCACTTCCCCCCTTTCTGAAACTAAGCTAGGGAAGGAACATATGTCAGGAGAAAACCTCCACCCATCAAACCACATTCTCCCAAACCCTCCTCACCCCCGACTCCACTCCACGAGGAGTGTGGAAGACAAGCTACTGGGCTTTCGGAAACTTGACAACCTTACATTACATATGTTTTCAACTCATATTTTTATTTGACCAGTACCATATACTGTATATGAGTATAAAGCACATTAATATAACAACTAAACAAGTATATATGTTTGGAAGTTATTTGCTTTATAGTTTTTGGAGTTCTGAAAGAGAACTATTTCCTGACTTTTTCCCAGTGTTCTAGAATAGAATGTACACCTCCCCCTCCCAGCAATGCATCAGAGGCAAACACCCTAGTTCTTCACCTCTTCCTGAAACCTCACAGAGCAAGGCTTCTGCCAAGGTTCCTCCAGAATTTATATCTTTATGTCCTCCAACCCCCATTTTATTTCTGCAGAGAATCAAATATAGATTCCGTCTCAGCCACAAGCTGTGGCTGTGCTTCTCAGACACTCCCTGCCCATCAACACGGCGGGCTCCACGCTCCATCCCACCTCCTGAGTTAACGCCCGGACCTGAACCATCCTACATCTAAACAAAGCTTAGTGAGCCAGTATTATCGCTTCTTGCTGCTGCAACACATTACCACGAAACTAGGAGTTTAAAACAATACAGACTTATTCTCCTACAGATTCGGAGGTCAGAGGTCAGAGGTGACTATAATGGGCTGAAATCAACCTGTCGGTTTGCTTGTGTTCTTTCTAGAGCCTCTAGAGGAGAAGCCACTTCCTTCCGGTCTCCAGCTCCCAGAGGTCACCTGTTTTCCTCGGCCCCTCCCTCCATTTTCAAAGCCAGCAGTGTAGCATGTTTCAATCTCTCTCTCTTTGTCTCAGACTCGTGCCTCACTGTCACATCTTCTCTGACCCACCTGCCTACCTCTTATAAGGTCTAAAGATCTTTGTGATTATCTTGACCCACCCAGATGATCCAGGATAATCTCTGCAGCTCAAGGTCCTTAGCCACATTCGCAGTCTCTTTTGCCATGCCAGGTATTAATAACATAGGTTCCATGGATCGGGACATGGCCTATTTGGAAGGACTCTGTTCTGCCTGCCACAGATCCCCAGTGCCAAGGTTCAGGAAGTGAATCAGCTGGAGAAGGAAGCTGTAGTCACCTGGATTCCAAACTGTGGAATGGGAAAAAAGTATGTCCTGGGGCCAGACACATATGGGCTCCCACCCCAGCTTTGCCAATAACCCAGTTGTATGACCCTAGGCAGCGGTCCCCAACCTTTTGGCACTGGGAACTGGTTTCATGGAAGACAATTTTTCCACAGACACGGTGGGCTGAGCCGAGGGTATAGTTTCAGGATGAAACTGCCCTACCTCAGATCATCAGGCATTAGCTACGCACTCACAAGGAGCATGCAACCTAGATAGCTCGCATGCACAATTCCCAATAGGGTTTGGCTCCTGTGAGAATCTAATGGGCTCCTGATCTGACAGGAGGCGGAGCTCAGGCTGCAATGCTGACTCACCTGCCACTCACCTCCGGCTGTGCGGCTGGTTCCTAACAGACCAGTTATAGGCCCTTGGCCCCAGAGGTTGGGGTCCCCTGATGTTAGGCATGTTATTTAATCTCTCCATGATTATTTCCTTTCCTGTAAGGTGGGAAAACTAATACTTCTCTCACAGGGCATTAAAAAAAAGTACTTTATATAATGATAGACTCTTAGTAGATGTTCAGTTGAGGTTAGTTCTTCCTCCATTCTGACACAGCTCTCATCACCTGTGATACTAACCAGCGGTTGTGTGGCATTTCCAAGGTTACCAACTGTATCATTTTATTTAATCTACAACGCACCTCGCATGCTCTGCCCAGTTCTCCAAAACCTGAGTTCGATCAAGGTGAAGAAACTCCGTCAGTGATAAAGGAAGACAGGGCAAAACAAAGACTGCAAACCCACTGTTTTGACTCCAAATCTGGTGCTTTTCTGCCCTGCCTAACAGACCGCTTGTTATCCACTTCTGGTCACCATTCTGGTTAGAAATTGAATGTTTGGCCAAAATAGATTTTGGGGTAGGAAATGAAGCATATTGCCT
Organism: Callithrix jacchus; assembly: GCF_049354715.1. Classification (NCBI taxonomy): domain Eukaryota; kingdom Metazoa; phylum Chordata; class Mammalia; order Primates; family Cebidae; genus Callithrix; species Callithrix jacchus. The sequence continues at coordinate 174,084,969 of NC_133503.1, read as the reverse complement.
GTTATCTTTGTGAAGTTTGCAGAAAAGCAAAACAGAATGAGGAACTGGAGGCTCAGGAAAATATTTTCTCTCTGGAGCTGTTAGGCATTTGTAACAAGTTGTGAAGGCAGCTTGGCTCTTACGTCTGTACGGCTGGTGCCAATTTGGAAGCTTTTGTAGGTCTCTAGTTCCCCTGATATTATTGGCTAAACCAATAAGTGTGGTTAATTTTTTTTATGTAAAATGAATTTCAACTCTGAAAACACTTGTGAGAATTCAAGAAACTCCCAAGTCCCAACTAAGGATTTTTTTAGTGAAAGAATTAATTATGACAAAGAGAAATCCAATTGTGGACCATCATCGTAGCTGAATAAACATTTCTCGGTACTTAATATCACAGAACATAGGAAGAAGTTTTGTGTTCTTGTTGTTACTCTTAATTGGTATTATTAAGGAGCAGCATAATTATGGGCTGAGGCTTTTTGCCCTTGGTGACGTAAGGGACTTTGCTCTCCATTCCCCTCGCTGGTGATTTTCAGGCCAGTGACTTGGATCCTCGTATGACAATTAAGATTGAGTAGTGTCATCTGTTTCATAATTAAATTCTATCTTCCATATCCTTTGAATGCTGTATGGGCGTTTAATTGGCGGATGCTATTTCTGCTGCCGCCGTGGCGTGTCTGAACAACAAAGTCAAAATAACAGTGATTCCACTCCTTGCAGAATATCCCAGTTGAAGAGAATTTGCTTTCTCTTTGGCACAGAAAGAGCACTGAATTTAGACACAGCAGTGAAGAAGCTGAGGGCCTCAGAATTTCTGCAGGTTCTCACTCAAGGTGGTGTTTAGGGTCTACCATTGCAAATTAAAAGATCAACTTAACATACATGAGAGAAAAGTCATCTCTGTCCAGTAGGTGACTTCTCCAAAAACATAGAGGACTCACTAGGAGATGGTACACAGGTGTGTCTGTATAATCAACACAGGCAGAGAAAATATGTTTTTAAAGCCTAGCTCATTTTCCTTCACTTACTAGAGAAAGAGTCTCTGAGAGTCTGTTTTAAAGTATTTATGTTAAACACTGTTAAAATACACTTCCAGTTTATTTATTAACAGAGAACTCAGAAGCATTAGGCTTCCTCCACAGACATATCTTCCTGTTTAATCTTTAAGAAAGCAATGGAAGGTGTTTAAGATCATAAGTAATGTACTGAATGAAAAATGAGAAAAGAAATTTACAGGCAAAGCAAAGAGAAACAAATCCTCCATGAAAAATGAAAATACTATTTTTTAAAACACTAACCTATGATTTTAAAAACATCTGCAAAATAATATTGATTTTTGTCCTCAAGTGGAACAGCAAATCCATTAAATTTAATCAAACTCAAAATAATTCTGAAGAGAAATTAGAGATGTATACAAAGGAAGCTAAGCAATACAGTATAGCATCCAGGCAAAAATATTATATCCTAATTGATGAACAATTGTGGGAGACTTTATGAATTGTGAATGAAAAGATTAGTATGAATCTTTGTGAAAAATGTTTAAACCCATGTTAAGATGAACAAACTCTTTAAAATGTAAAACCTAAGCACATAAAAATATGCAGGAAACACAATACAATATCCTTTTTTAAATATTCCTCTAATCACATGATTATATTTTAATTATAGTTTTCATTTGTTGAAAGTATATTCAAACGCAATATTTTTCTTTTCTTCTGGATAACAGTCTTCATTGCCTTATTTTCATCTTAAGGTGATTCAACCCATAATGATTGAGAGGCCAAATGTTCAAACTCTTTTTAACAGATTACTCACGATGCAATTAAAATTAAAATATGTGCATAAAATTGACATTTTAATCAAACCATTGTGTATCTCCATAGTGGTTTAGCAATAAGGAGAGAAAGAGTGGCCTGAAACTCCCAGGATTTTGTCTTCCTTGGCCTTTGGGAATTTCTTTCCTTTTTAGTATCCTTAACAGATTACTGTTTTAGCGGAGTCAGAATTCCCATGAATTGTATTTAAAGCAGTTCCAGCTTATTTTGAATATTTCATGCATGTTTCCTGTCTTAGTCCGTTTTCTGTTGCTCATAACAGAATGCCTGCAACTGGGTAGTACATAAAGAAAAGGAATTTATTTCTTACAGTTTGGGAAGCTGAGAAGTCCAAGGTCAAGGGGATTTATCTGGTAAGGGTTTTCTTGCTGGTAGAGACTCTGTGCAGAGTCCTAAGCTGGCATAGGGCACCACATGGCAAGAGGGCTGAGTGAGCTAGCTCAGATCTCTCTTCCTCTTCTTATAAAACCTCCAGCTCCACTCCCCGTGATTACCCATTAATCATTAACCCACTATTTCATTAATCCATTAATCTGAGAATGAATTAATCTATCCATAAAGGCAAATCTCTCATGACTCAATCACCTCTTAAAGTCCCCACCTCTCAATAATGCCACATTGGGGATTCAATGTCAACATTAGTTTTGGAGGGGATATTCAAACCGTAGCACTTCCGTTGTAGCTCAACCTCTAACATAAAGAGATAAAAGGGCATTACCATGTCCAGTTTTAGACCTCTGCTCTTAGAAGAAAAGTATTCACTTAAGGAGTAGAGTAAGCCTACTATAATTATGCTTCTTTTCAAATCACCCTAGTTTGTTTCTCCCGCTCTACAGGAATTATTTCGTATCGTCCTGTTCTTGACCTCCATGTCAAATGACTTTGCAGACTTCACAACGTGGGCATTACCATTTAGCTTCTACTTCTGGTCTCACGCCACCTTGTTTCTCACTCTTTAATTAGAAATGGTTAATTTGACTTCTTGTCTTAAGGCAAGGAGAAAATGAGTCCTAAACAGTATTAAGCTCCCATAAATATTTCACTTTATGCTAATTCCTGTGCTTCCAGCTGAGCCGTTTGAAGTTCTCAAGAAAGTGTTTCTGTTCCCCTCGATTAAATACATAACTGGAAAACAGTAAAATAATTATCAGTTTTACTACCCTGCACTTTATTTTCCAAACTTTCATTCTGACATTTTAAATGTTTCTTCCACATTTATGTAACCCAACCCCGTGTCACAGGTGCTGCCCCCAGGCTGGATAGACTCTTAAGACCCTGGCTTTGGAGAAATCCTAGAGCTCCCTCAAGTGGACATTATGTTTCATGCACGCTTAACCTCCAGAAAACGTTTTTGGCAGCACTCTCCATCCAGGACAGAAGTATTTAGCCGTCCCGATTTAGAAACAGAAGAGGTTTCTTGTTTAAGCTAAAAATATTCTGAAAAGAAATAAAAGTTCAAACAAGTTTGCCAAGCAAATGGATTTGCGTGGCCAATGAAAACATACCAAGTCAGGCTTTTTAGTTATTGGTTTTGCTTGTGAGAATGTAACTTGGAATTATTAATTAGAATATCATCTATTCACTCGGATAAAATGTTATTTGTTGAGGAATTATAAATGCAACACTTGTACGGCCACATATACAACACACCAGGCGTTGTTCTAAGAGCTTTCGATATATTCATTTCATCCTCACAACATTCCTCTAAAATAGGTCCTTTAATACTCCCTGTTACACGAATGAAGAAACTGAGTCACAGAGAGGTTAAATAACCTTTCAGAGGTTACAGAGCTAGAATATGGAAGAGCCAATGTGCAAACACAGTCAGGCAGTCCAAAGTCCACTATACCATGCTGTTTCTTACCATGTAATGAACAACTGAATATATAATACACACACATGCGTACATAGACATATCTCTATAAGCACACTTATACATGCACATAAACACACTCACATGTTACACATCCACACACACATATATACATGCAAATGCACACATATGCCCATATAGAATGTATATATTATAAGGAGCATATTTTATACAAAGAAAATCATGTAAAGTATAAAAGCTAAAAGAGAAGAGAGATTAAATTACAAACATTGTAATCGAAGCAAAAACTTTGCTTATCCACCTGGGCAACATGGTGATGCCCCTGTCTCTACAAAATATACAAAAATTAGCCGGGCGTGGTTGTGCACACCTGCAATCAGGGGGCTGATGTGGGAGGATTGTTTGAGCCTGGGAGGTGAGGTTGCAGTGAGCTGAGATCTTGCCAGTGCACTCCAGAGTGGGACTCTGTCTTTAAAAAACAAACAAAAAAAAAGAAAACTATGCTTATCCCATTTCCTTATTATTGCTTATCATTACTCATTACAATTTCTGGTCATCTCATCTCATACTCAAATTTGGTTACTCTGACCTTGCTCCAGTAAGACCATTGAAATCTTTCCCATGTGGCTACGACACTTGCTGTTTTCTCTACTGGAAACTTCTGCCAGTTCTTCCCATGAATGGCTTATTGTCATCAGGTTCCTCACAGAGAGGTTCTCCTTGACTTTATAAAACACCCATGGCCTCACTCTCTGCTACTCAGCATCCCTTCACCCTGTCCACTTTATCTCCATGGGCCTCACCAATTCGAGTGTGTTTCCTCTACTAGAACGTAAACTCCATGAGTTTACACCGTGAGTTCCTAACACAACATGTTGGATACTCAAAAGATAATTCTCAATGAATGATTTAATTATTAAATGCTCCGTTCTGATGGCTTCTGAATGAATGAAATATTGTGGTGATTTAGTCTATATCGCAAACAAATTTTTTCCTGTTTTTCTATACAGTGTGTTCTTAATACTCTAAATATTGAATTTTAAAGTCTGAAATGTTTAAATCTCTAGCCTAATAACAATTCTGTTCAAAGGTATATTTTTATTCCTTATGAACATGTTACTCTTACCTGATGTAACAAAAACTGATGATACACTAGTTGTTTTAGTACATGCAAAACTTGTGCTAAAATAGTACCAGAAAAGAAAATTGGTGAATCTGTAACTTTCTATAAACAGGGATAAAATTTTAAAGACTGTTCTTCTGGTTTTATTCATGGACTGTGTCATGATTTTAGAATCTTATCACATATATGCAGTGTATGTCTGCTAATTAAGTCCTATATTTCAATTTAGCAAAATCATCATAGATTGATAATGGGAAGGCATCCACAGAATACCTACCCTAAAAGAGTGTTACTAATAACTAGATGTCATTTTCCTAATACTTGCCATTCAGAATCCTATAGGACTGATAGGTGTGGAATCGCATCTCCACCTCCATTCCACCACTGGGTTCTCACTGTAAATCACAGAATGTCCACATTCCTTCCTTTCCAATTCTTTTCTTCACTTCTGTGACTCTTCGCACTCCCTACCACAACTATTTAATCAGTTTTTGTAAAAATAGACCTGTCTTTTCTAGGCTCCAGACCTTCTTTCATAGGCCTCTCTTTCATCAATATTAGTATATTGATGATTAGCCCAAATTAAATATAAAAACATATATACATATATGCATACACATACACATGTGTAAGTTTGCACATATGCATACGTATATACTCTTTATGATATGGAAGCTACTTTAAAATTAATTTCTTGCTCTATTATCCTAAGTAACTCAAAACATCCTGTCCCCAAGCACTCCATGATCCACCGGTGTGCAATACAAGGCATCACTGTGGTGGGGGAGGGAGTTTGCCATACTGTAGTCAATATCATCAATTAATAGATTGGTTCAACCTATTTTAGATTTTGAGATACTGAGTGAGTCGCCAAATATCCTGTTGAGAAGATCATGGGGTAGAAGAAAATGTTTGAATCACCAATCCTAGGTCCCACTACCATATAATCAACTTCTTTAGGGTTTAAATATATTTTTATGATAACATATTCTTTCACTTTTTCTATTCCTTTTTCTTTTTTTTTTTTTTCATACTTTAGGTTCTGGGGTACATGTGCAGATCATGCAGGATTGTTGCATAGGTACATACATGGCAATGTGGTTTGCTGCCTCCATTCCCTGTCACCTACATCTGGCATTTCTCCCCATGTTATCCCTCCCTGACTTCCCCAGCTCTCATACTGTCCCTCCCTTGGCCTCCCCCAACAGACCCCAGTGTGTAATGCTCCCCTCCTTGTGTCCACGTGTCCTCATTGTTCAACACCCACCTATGAGTGAGAACAGGCAGTGTTTGATTTTCTGTTCTTGTGTCAGTTTGCTGAGAATGATAGTTTCCAGAATCATTCACATCCCTACAAAGGACACAAACTCATCGTTTTTTATGGCTGCATAGTATTCCATGGTGTATATGTGCCACATTTTCCTTGTCCAGTCTATCATCAGTGGGCATTTGGGTTGGTTCCAGGTCTTTGCTTTTGAAAACAGTGCCACTATGAACATATGTGTGAATGTGTCTTTATAACAGAATGTTTTATAGTCCTTTGGGTATATACCCAGTAATGAGATTGCTGGGTCAAATGGAATTTCTATATCTAGGTCCTTGAGGAAGTGCCACACTGTCTTCCACAAGGGTTGAATGAGTTTACACTCCCACCAACAGTGTAAAAGTGTTCCTATTTCTCCACATCCTCTCCAGCATCTGTTGTCTCCAGATTTTTTAATGATCACCATTCTAACTGGCAATTAGGTGGTATCTCAATGTGGTTTTGATTTGCATCTCTCTAATGAGCATTTTTTCATATGTTTGTTGGCCTCATATATGTCTTCTTTTGAAAAGTGTCTGTTCATATCCTTTGCCTGCTTTTGGATGGGGTGGTTTTTTCCTCGTAAATCTGTTTTAGTTCTTTGTAGATTCTGGATATTAGCCCTTTGTCAGGTGGATAGATTGCAAAAATTTTTCCCCATTCTGTTGGTTGCCAGTTCACTCTAAATGACTGTTCCTTTTGTTGTGCAGAAGCTGTGGAGTTTAATTAGGGCCCATTTATCTATTTTGGCTTTTGCTGCCATTGCTTTTGGTGTTTTATTCATGAAGTCCTTGCCTATGCCTACGTCCTGAATGGTTTTGCCTAGGTTTTCTTCTAGGGTTTTTATGGTGTTCGGTCTTATGTTTAAGTCTTTAATCCATCTGGAGTTAATTTTTGTATAAGGTGTAAGGACGGGATCATTCCTTTTTCATTTTTTATTCTTTTCGCTTTGTGTGCCATTCTTTCAAGCCCAAAGTTAGAAAAATTCCATTTTTTTCAGTCAATCCATTATATCAGATGCAACACCAACAAAACTAATTTTGTGATTTGAGTGGCATTTCTGTGCCCATAGAAAATAATGCCTTGTGATTTTATTTCAAAGTTGACATTTATATAGCTCTCTGCCATTCTGATACAGTTAGAGTCTTCTTCTATTTTATTTTAACTGTTCTCGTTTATTCTTTAGTCTCCAGTTTGCTCTAATGACAGTGAAAACTAAGTACTCATACAATTTCTCTGCAAGCAGGTACTGAGCTAAGTGGGGGGAAATAGCTAATTTTATGCATGACTTACAACACAAACCCTTTGCTTTAGAGAAGCCCCAAATAAGTAATTTATTTGTAGCAATAAAAACCAAATGAATAAGTCTTGTTTACAGAGAACACTTAAAAGACAGTCTCATTTCCAAACATATTTTCTTGTTTTTTAACCCCAAAGGAAAGGCCAAAAACTGAATATACTGAAACACAGGCAAGAAGCAATATTTTAGCCACATTCCAGCATGTTAATTTTTTATTTACAAAATTAAAATTTATTATAAAATAATTGTTTTACAGTTTTTCTTTTCCTTTGATCATAAAGGAATTGTGGACATTTTGAGACATTCATTAACCATATTTGTATTAATTTATGCCCATTATTTGTACTAATATCATTGATATTTGCATTTCTATTTGCTCTTAACTGCTAAGAATTTATTCTTTTTTCCAATCAGTTTTTGAACTATAGAAAACATTTGTCAGATTTTTGAATGAGAACTAGATGTCTAAAAATATGTAACAATTTATTATGCAGTATAAATTTTTATTAATGGTCCGTATACAAATAGCAATTCTAAACTCTGGCAAATGATTTGTATTTTCTATAGTCAGTTGGCTAAATATAAGTAATTTTGTTTGATCACGGGAAAATGAATGGGAAAATTTGAAGACATTCCTAAATAATGACAACATTCACATCAATTATCCTCATTGTACTCTACAGTTTACTACTAACTACCTCAACCAAGGGGTCTTCCACTGAAACAAATCACTCAAGTTTATTTCAGTTACAGTTTATAATGACCCACTGAAGGATCATAATATACTCCTCTAATTAATAAGGGATGGGAACACAATGTGAATGAAGGTGATGGGAAGCAGAGAAAAAGAAACGCATTTCTCTCGGATTGCCTTAGTTCCCCAGGGCGCCCTTCCCAGGCCCCGCCACGTGGTGAGCTCAGGCATCCTTCCTTGCCACGTGCTGCGTCCTACCGCAAACACCATGAAATCCTCTCCAGCTTTGGCTGGCCTCTCTATTAATCTACTGGAACACTACTGGGGATTTAAAAAAAAAAAAGAGGACTCTGCTTGGGAGGGATTCCCTGCCCCTCATCTCCCAGTGTCATTTTGTCCTCTCTTTGAACTTGAGTGTGCTGGCTGTGAACCTGTTTTGATCAGCAGAATTTAAAAATCTGGTCCCTCGTGCTGGGATTTAATGTCAATATTTGTGCCCAACATCTGAACAGAGAAGGGGGTCCCTATGCACTGTTCTCTCCTCTAACTGTCTTTCATCACAGTTGCTGCCTTATTCAATGTGATTTCAGATGCTTGGGGAGTACTGTGGAATCACACTGATAAGATGGTAAGGAGAAAAATTTGCCTCATTTTGGAATAAAATCCACATAGATTTGTGTGTTTAAGAATACACTGCCACTTAGCCATTTTATATTTCTTAACATGCAGAAAAATAACTTTTTGGCAAGATAGTATGTTTAAGAATGATGAATCCATTTTGTTTATTTAAACCTTGCTGTGCTTCAGAGAGGACAGCTGGATGATACAGGTTCATATAAGGAATAATATTTAGTAAATAACAATCAAAGACAGGTCTTCTGGAAAAGAATGAATCAGGCACCAGGTTTAGGGCCCATGTTATCACAAGGCTAAAAGGAGCTCTCAGTAGACTCTCAAGGGCATTACATGAGGTGAGCAAATCTGTGTCCTTAAAAGGATGGAGGTGTCAGCAGATGCTGATGGGCACATGGTTTCCCACATGCTATCAGCACCCTAGATCATACGGCAGACACTTTGAACCACGCTATCCACAAGCTATTTATTTATTGTCCAGGGAGATCACACTTCCTGCTGCTCACATCAGGGTCAAGGGCAGGCTGAAGGCAGAGAAAGTCCAGTCTGTTTTATGTAAGGAGGTTTATTCCTCACCAACAGTGATAAATCTGAGCCTCTCTCCATATAGACTCTCCAACCCTTAACTCAGCATTTTTGATAGGCCGGCCCCCAGACCACCTTCACCGTATAATTAAAAATTGACTTTTCATCCCTGAGACAGAGGTAAGAGAATGGATCTGACCGTTTTCCCCCCAATATGTCTTTGTGTGTGATACACATGTCACACCCTCAATTCTTTTCACACCTTGTTATTCCTTTCACATTTTTTTCCGGGAGACTAGGGAGAAGCAGCAAAGTAGAATGGGCTTCTCCGTCAGAATATTATGGGATGCATTACTGATTCCCGTATTATGCCTTGTGCAAATGTGGGCAGCCTGTTCAACTTCTTGGAAACTCTGGAGTCAGTTTCCTACTCAGCAGATGGAGATCATGAGGTGTACCCTGCAGGAGTGATGCAATAGTTAAGTATTCCCACGATGTTTTAATCCCCTTACCTAGTGCCTGATACCTAAAAGATGGACAATGGATGTTAATTCCTTTCTCTTCTTTTGGCTCTTCTCTTTAATGAAAATTTGAAGAAACGAGAAAAGACATACTATGAAATTAGGACCACCTAAATCTTTGTTCAGAAATTCTTTAAATTTTTGCTTTTTACATAAGTAACAAATTGATTTTTTTTCTTTTTTCCTTTTTCTTTTTTTTTTTTTTTTTTTTTTGAGACCGAGTCCCACTCTGTCTCCCAGGCTGGAATGCAGTGGTACAATTTTGTCTCACTGCAACCTTTGCCTCCCAAGTTCAAGCAATTCTCTGCCTCACCCTCCCTAGTAGCCGGGATTACAGGCATCCACCACCATGCACAGCTAATTTTTGTATTTTTAGTAGAGACAGGGTTTCACCATCTTGGCCAGGATGGTCTTGAACTGCTGGCCTCGTGATCCACCCACCTTGACCTCCCAAAGTGTTGGGATTACAGGCGTGAGCCACAGCACCTGGCCACAAACTGATTTTTTAAATTATCTTAAGGTGTACATTTAGGGATTTTTCAATCTGGTATGTAACTGTCAGAGGGTGGCAGCTGATGATAATTTAATCACTTTCTGTGTGCATTTTACATATTAAAAGCAATCAAATTGTTGTTATTCCTTTCACATTCTAGGGAGAGCTAGAATAATGCCTTGTGCTCTCTGGTGAGAACTAAAATGTACCCATTACAAAGTATATTGCTATTTCAAAGAAAGAGAGGCCATGCGTAGGGGTGGCCTTCCCTGTCACCCACTCCCCAGGCCCTTTCACTCCAAACCTGCTCTACTTTTCCCTATCGAGCTATCTTGGTTCAGCTGTTCCCTCGAAAGGAGACGGAAAGAACTGTCTTTCTAAATTATTTTTCTCTTCTTTTTTGTTTTCACTATCATAATCAAAACAATTACTGCAATCATGGCAGTAAATAAGAAGGTGGTGAAAAAATCGTATGTGTTTTAAGAGAATGGAAACCATAAGTATGAAAGTAAAAATAGACATAAAAGGTTTCTTTAAATACTGAGATATTTTACTTTGCTTTGTGCTGAGTCTTCAAAATCTGGTGTGTTTGTTATGCACATCTCAATTCAGACTAGCAAGATCTCAAGGGCCCAATAGACACATGCAGCTAATAGTACTGAATTGGACAGCGCGGCTCTGAAAAGTTTTGACTCTTCTCTACGCTGTGTATATGTCAGCTATTTCCTAACTTTGTTCTTGATGGCAACGTAGGATATTCAAAAGTTAAAGGCTAGTCTGAGTTTTTGATCATACATTTACTTCTCTATATATGTTTCGGAAAAAGGAACCCACTTAAGTAATCAAATGCGCAAATACAATTTTGTCCGATGGCTAGAAGAACGATGCCAGTTCATCCTTCATAAACTAATAGGGAATGATACTGCGGGTTAGGGCATCTATTTTAACATATCGTGGCAGCATAGTTCTGGAAGTCATAACTGTTTCTCTGCAGGGCGTCATAGGGTAGATACATATTGAAATCTGCCGAATGTGAAAATTTGGAAAAACAGTAGGAGGACCATAGAATTTTATAGCTTTAAAGGTCCCTAGAGGATATTGTGTCCTGCCTTCTTATTTTATAGTTAAAGAAACTGAGGCCTAGAGAAGTTAAGAAACTTGCCAAGGGCCCCAGAATGTATTGGGAACACAGAAGAAATAGAAACTGGATTTCTTGGCTTCAACTTCAGACTTATTTTATTTTACACATAATGAAAAGTGGTTCCGTTATTGCCAAGATACTTCTGATGATTACCAAATCCATATTTCTAGTCCATACGATTTTAGTGGAAGTTTACTTCTCCATCTATGTTTAAAAATAAAATTTATCTTATCAGAAAACACTGACATGAAATGTGAAATGATATAAAGAAGCATCTCTAGAAGTCTATGGGAATATGTATTTACAAATGAATGGCTAATAAAAGCAACAGTAAAAGCAAGGTGAATTTAGGGTTTGCCCCAGTTATAACAAAATGTGTGACCTGCCAGCACGGCTTCTCTTATCCTCACAGGCAGTTTAAAGGTGGCGCATGGGATGAAAAGGGAAGAATCTGACAAGGCAAAGGCATCACATTCATTTTAAAACTCGCTTGCACAAAGGCTGTCTATTAGAAGAGTCACAGAGGAATCCAAAGCTCTTTGGTGCTGAGATGAAACATGCTTGCCAGTATCACCGGCCTTCACTTTATGAGGGGATGGTCTATCCCTCTCTCTAGTTCAGGAAAAAAAGCCCATAATCTGAACAGAGACAATTCTTCAAATGATCTTTCAGATAAATGAATAGGATTTTACTTTCTCTTTTTATTCAATATCATTTTATTACCTGTGAATTTTTCTGCAAAGGGGGGGAATGAATTGGACCAGCGGGTCTCAAAGTATGAGCTGATGAACATTCACTCCTCCAAGACAACCTAGGGTAACAAGAGAGTCCCGGGCCTTAGAAGCCTGTTGAATGACTTTATATATAACTGTCATGAGATCTATCCTACACTTTAGCATATTAAAGGCTGTGAAAAGACCTGTGGTAAAGAAAAAACGATTGCCTTTGTTTAGTCCAGATTTACCCAAGTTATTTGATCATAGTGATGCTTTTCCTTCTATAGCATTTACATATATATCCCATGGAACTAGAGTCCTGTGAAATACGCCTTGGGAAATGCTAACTTTAGGTATATCTTTCTTCGATTTGTGGGAGTAAGAGGCCCTCCCAAGACTAGAGATGTTGATTCGTGCAGGGCATGAGGAAAAGTTTTCACCAACATGAGTACTCTGAAGTTCCCTGGCCTTTACTTAGAGAGCAAGGTTGCAGGTTGCAATCGGATCATTTAGGGCCACTCTTGGAGCAGAAAATGAGGCTAAACCAGTGACACTATCATCCTACATCTCACAGGCAGCAACTCCATTAAGAAGGATTATACATCATTCTCATATAAAAGACACATGCACACATATGTTCATAGTGGCACTGTTTACAATAGCAAAGACCTGGAACCAACCCAAATGCCCATGGATGACAGACTGGACAAGGAGAATGTGGCACATATACACCATGGAATATTATGAAGCCATAAAAATTGATGAGTTTGTGTCCTTTATAGGGACATGGATAAATCTGGAAACCATCATTCTCAGCAAACTGACACAAGAACAGAAAATCAAACACTGTTCTCACTCATAGGTGGGTGTTGAACAGTGAAAACACATGGACACAGGAAGGGGAGCATCACACACTGAGGTCTGTTGGGGGGGACTAGCGGAAGGACAGCAGGGGGTGAGGAGGTTGGGAAGGGATAACATGGGGAGAAGTGCCAGATATGGGTGACGGGGCGATGGAGGCGGCAAACCACATTGCCATGTATGTGCCTATGCAACAATCCTGCATGATCTGCACATGTACCCCAGAACCTAAAGTACAATTTAAGAAAAAGAATCCAGAAAGGGGAAAAAAGAATACTGCCCTCTCCTAGGAAAATTTCGCTCTTCTCAGACAGCCCACCAACTACCAAGAAGAGACACAGCAATTTTTATTTATTCGTATGAATTCATTTTTTCCACAACTAGAAGATATAATGCTAGGATTCATTCCGATTGTCTTCCAGGCTCATCTGGCATCACAGAGTGAAAGCTAGAGAAAATGGATGTGTGGTGATAGTGTCACTCTAAGCTGCATGTAACAGAGTTGAACGTTATGAAATTACTATTTTCCTTTCATTGCCACATTCTTTCAAGCTCTCTGAATCTCTCTTTCCCAACCTATCAATAACAACTTGGACAAATTCCTTAACTTTCTGATTGCCTTGTCATTTTTATAGTCCAGTCTGGTCCTGTCCAAGTGGAAGTTCCAGTGTCATATCCAATCTAAAGCTTTTTCAGTTTCTTGGCCTCACCCAGGCTACAGCCCCAAGGAAACTGGATTGGAGAGAGATTGTTTCCCTTTTCCTCATTCCCATGAATCTTCTAGTTCTAACTCCTCATCATCAGGTGCAGAGAGGAGAAACTGGACAAAGCAAGTGTCTCTTGTCTTACTGGTCATGGTACCTCTCAGTCCATCTTCACTGGCCATCAGTGCTGTCTGTGTAGCCAGCATTCAAATAAAGCTCTCCCAGTGTGAACCAAGGCTGAGTTTTCAGGCATCCAGCTGCCCAACTGCACAGTTTCCCAAGATGAGAGATCCACTCCAGCTCAACCTCCTCCAACCCTTGTGTTTGCATCTCCTTGTGGGCTCTTGCTCTTTGGATCCCCTCATCCAGAAAGCATTCCTCATGGATGGAATCCAGGCATCAAGGCTTACAGTCAGGCTCTCATCTGAAGTGTGCCATTGACCCAAAGGGTTAGCTTTTAAGGGGCTTGCTATTAGTCGGGCTAAAGCCAGCTGCTATAACACATAAACCTGGAAATTAAAGTGCTTTAACCACCAGACATATCTTTCTCTTAAGTAAAGCCCGAAGGGGTGTCCTTAGTCAGATGATGATGACTTTCAGATGCCCCTGCTCCTTCTGTCTTATAGTTCTGCCCTTCTTTCTTACAGTTCTGCCCTTCTCTAGAGCCCTACCATCATCAGCATTAAGCCGCTGAACAAAGAGTGTAGAAGACTGCATGGGAAGTTTTTATAGGGTAGGCCTGAAAGTAGGATATACTGTTTCTTCACAGTCCATTAACAGACCTTTGTCTCATGGTCAAAACTAGCTGCAAAGCAGGTTGGAAATTATAGTCTTGCCATATGCCTAGAAGGAAAAAGGAAATGTTTTGGTGACTTTATTGCAGTATATGCCATAGAGTTGTTCCACTCTTCCGTTACCTTTTTCACTCTCCATGGCAGGAATAGGTGTCATTCAACAGGGTCCCTGAGCTACTCTTGGCTCCTATTGCAAAGCACCAACCTTACTTCCCCTTGATGATTAGGGTGAATCATCCTACAACACAGTGGCATAGATTTTCCCTTTTGGCCCAGTGGCCTGAAGAGCCCAATAATATGGCAATGACAACATTCACTTAAATGGACCCATTGTTATGTCCCCTAATGGAAGTAATTTTCTTTTGCATCATGAAGTCTTTGAGCTAGGAGAGCCCAAATCTGTGAAATTGGAAAACAAAATATTTGCAAGTGACATTTACGTGTAATAATGAGAACTACCATTCTACCTATAAATTCAGTTTATGGAGACATTGAACTCTAGATTGAGCTCTAGATCAGCTCAATGTTAATCACTAGATCAGAACATCCCATGGGATGGTAACCTAACCTCACAATGTTGTCCCTCAACTGTTGCTGGAACTGAGTTCTCAACAGGCCAATTCACTTTTTTGGGTAACGAGGAACAAGGTAAAAATCAGAGAATCCCACAGGCATGAACCCACTGCTTTGCTTTTTGTTGTTGTTGTTCAAAAGCAGTGTTGCGTAGCTCACTATAACAGTGAATGTTGCAATGTAAGCCCCTTGATGGTTAGCAGTGGCAGAATCGTAGCAGGCAGTAAAAGCAAATCTATATCCAGAGTTAGTGTCTTTTATGAGAAAGGAAGTTTGATAGAACTCACCTGTGATCAAGATGCTGCCTGGTCCTCCCCACAGAATGATAAGAGTTTTGGGGGGATTGGAAAAAAATAAATGCCACATTTTGGTCATGTGCAGTAGATCACACCTGTAATCTCAGCACTTGGAGAGGCTGAGATGGGAGGATTGCTTGAGCTCAGGAGCTTGCAATCAGCCAAGGCAACATAATGAGACCTCGTCTCTACTAAAAAAAAATAAAAATAAAAAAAATAAGCCAGGCATGGTGGCATACATATGTTACAGTAGATCAGCAGTCACAAAAGATAAGTGCGCTTCAAGTTTCTATCACTCTAAGTCTTTGGATTCCTTCTGCTATGTTGTACCGATGAATCCCCGGCACTGACAGGACCAGTTTTGAATCAACCAACCAAGTCAATAGAACCAAGAATATCTGCTGAGGGCACACATGCACAATCTAAAATTGTGTTTCTCTCTACCTGGTATAACACTCTTAGAATCTATTTCTTCTAAAAATCTTGCAGTTCTTCTGGTGTGAGAGCCTTTCATTCCTGGGTCTAATTTTGAAACTGGCCAATGAAACCTGCTGAGGTCTGCTGCTAGATATAGGTCTGGAGGCAGTGAGGGCTGGTAAGGTGGGGACATGAGGAGAAGTGGCACGCCTTGCAAGGTCACCATCCCGATTAGGTTACTAAGCCATCTTTAAGCCAGACCACATCAGTCTCAGCACAGGAAGATGGCCTGCTTTGCCCGGCAAGGAAACACAAGGGGTGGTTGGGGTTTCAGGATAGTCTGAATCTTCAGTGTTTCTAAAGATTTTAGTAAAAATAGTTCTTTCAGTTTCTACTTGCAGGCCCCTCTCTCCCTAGGACACACGTATCTGAGTCCCTGGGGGAACAAATCCAAGTGACAGCATGCTGCTGTGCTCAGAATTGTCCTTTCTATGTGATGGCTGAGGCTTCTTAACTGGTCCAAGCTTGCCTGCTTGACACTTCCCTCCCTGAGAACGAGTTCTCTCCTGGGAGGCATCATAGCGTCTCTGGCTCAGACTCCAGGCAGGCTGCCCCAAGTATGCCAGGCACATCCAGACCTGTTAGATCCCAGAGGTAACCCCAGCCCATGCTGAAATAGGGATCCCTGCTACAGATCTTTAAAGCAAGCCTGGATTCTATCTACTCTTTGCTCAACATCATCAAAGACATCTCATGAATATGTGAAAATGAAATGTTTGCTTCCAATCTCATGTATAGGTTGGGCGCCAAGCCTATAAATATTACTTTTAAAGGAAAAGTTCATGATGTGAATTTGAGACAGTTTTAACCTTCATTTCCTTTTATGACAATTTTCAAGCCAATTTTGTGCATTTGTTTTTATGGCCAAATCAAACTCAAAGCACTGGATTATCCGCCCAAAGATGTTCAATGTGCTGCAGTGACTTAATTTTGGTGTCATGTTTATATCTTTTTAATTGTATTTATTAGGAAATGTTTGCTTATTTTTCTAACTGAATTAAGCCAGACATATGTATGATAAGGATGAAGACTCTTTCCAACTCAACTGAAACTAATTACCAAGACAATGTGGACAAGGATACAGATGCCACTCCCATCCTGTGCAGAATTTACAATGGGAATGAAGGACAACCGCCTCAAATCGAGAATATAAAAGGTGGTCAGAGGGAGGATTCTGAGATGAGATCACTGAAGGAATTCCTTTGGAAGGCTCTGTTGTTGCAGACTCCCCACCTGCCTTCATAAGAGGAGCTGCTACCTTCCCATCTGAAGCCTAATTAAGAGAGACTTCATTAAGGGGGACTCAATGGCACCACACAGAGAGCTATGAAATGTGTTCCCTGCAGTTGGGAGGCTCATGCTGGAGAGAGGAAAAGCAGGCAAGAACTAGGGACTGAGAGGGGCTGACTCACTATGTAGGTGACAGAGCCAGGCGCATTCTGCTTCACTGGCATCAGCAAAAGATTTTCAGTATACAGATATGTGTTTCCCATGAACCAGATGTGGGCCGCTTGGGAAAGAACTGGCATGGGGTTGCCTTGGGCTGTGAACAAGTGCACTTCCAAGATCCTGAAGTGCCCGGGGTTTAGGAAGGCAGCCCCAAGCTGAGTAGAACCATCTATGCCTGGGGCAAGGTACTTACTGTAGGAGAAGAGGGGCCAGAGTTAGACCATATCTGAGGACTCTGTCAAAGTCTCCAAGAGAGGAAAGGTACACTCTAACCATATGCTGAGCCCCCCGGAAACAGCGGCTTGAACAGCCAGGCCCAGAAAATATAAAGAAGAGTCCCATGACCTTGCTATTTATCCTTACTAGCAACTTTGACACTGACACGGAGCAGAAAACAAAGTCAAAAATGGGGATCTCTGTGGCTAGGAAAGAGGAAATAGAACCGCGTCTCTTTCTCCAGTGTGAACTTCTAGCATGAAGCAAGCCCCAGCAGAGGAGGGAAGATTCACACCAAGCTAAGTTTGGAGGTTTGATGACTGCATGGGTATGACACAGTCTAATTGCTGAATTAAGCCTATCTACTAGGAAAGGCCAAAGTAGTTGTGGACCCTGTAACAAGGGCAGATTACTTCCACCAAAGGAAATTTCAACAGACAGCAGAAGATCACTTTGCATGGTCATTTTAATTCTTCTCTCTGTTATAATTACAAATAGACCATCACTTCTCCCTATTCTTCTTCTCTTTCTCTCTCTTTCCCTCTCTTTATCTTTTCTCTCTCTTTCCCATCAGCTTAGGGGCCTTTGTTCAGGGTGAAGTGTTAACAAGCCATTTCCTACCCCTACAATTTCCACAAGTTGTGTGTCCCAGCTCATGGGGGTTCAGAGGGTTGCTGGCTAACAGGGGACATTGCAGGTTTTTACTTTCACGTTGCCTAGTAGTTTAATTCATCAGAATGGGAGAAAGTTGAAAACTAATACAAACCATAATTATTCCTCATCATGGATTTTTATCTACAGGAAATCATTGGCAGGGTGCGGTGGCTCACGCCTGTAATCCCAGCACTTTGGGAGGCCGAGGCGGGTGGATCATGAGGTCAAGAGATCGAGACCATCCTGGTCAACATGGTGAAACCCCGTCTCTACTAAAAATACAAAAAATTAGCTGGGCATGGTGGCGTGTGCCTATAATCCCAGCTACTCAGGATGCTGAGGCAGGAGAGTTGCCTGAACCCAGGAGGTGGAGGTTGCGGCGAGCCGAGATTGCGCCATTGCACTCCAGCCTGGGTAACAAGAGCGAAACTCCGTCTCAAAAAAAAAAAAAAGAAATCGTTAACATAAGTCATGAACCCAGTTGCCTATGTAGCCAGCCCCTCAAAGCATGTTTTTAACTTTCTTCTCACTTACTCTAAAAGTTATCCACAAATTTCTAAAGACTCCTAGGATGAGATTCGACCTCTACTGAGCATATGCCATAATTTCTAGAGCAAGTCTCCTGACTCAAACCATCTTAATCTTTTCTTTTTCTTCTTTTTTTTTTTGGAAATGGAGTTTTGCTCTTGTCACCCAGGCTGGAGTGCAATAGCACAATCTCCGTTCACTGCAGCCTCCACCTCCCAGTTCAAGCAATTCTCCTGCCTCAGCCTCCCAGGTAGCTGGGATTACAGGCACACACCATCATGCCCAGCCAATTTTTTTTTTAATATATATTTTCAGTAGAGACAGGGTTTCACCATGTTGATCAGGCTGGTCTCAATCTCCTGACCTCAAGTGATCCAGTTGCCTCAGTCTCCCAAAGTGTTGGGATTACAGGCATGAGCCACCACACCCAGCCTTAATATTGTCTTAATGGACTCCAACATAGGGATGTGACAAGAGCGACATAGAGTGGCACATGCTTTACTGTTGCTTAATTTTTCTCACTACGGAATAGAAATTTGTGTTCTGCATCCCTCACCCTATTTCTCAGCCAAACGAGTTAAAATTTTAGATTAAAATGTCAAGGATAATTTGTAAGTGAGAACCTACCCTGCCTATGTTTCAACTGGGGATGAAGCGGGATGTCAGGGGGAGGAAGCGCCACCTATCATCTGTACAGTAGAAACTGGGTTTATAGACATCTGTGTTATCTGGTGTTTCTCCAGCACAGCCCAGGTGGGCCACACTCAAGCCACAGTGGAAGGTGACCCTAGAGCATCAGATTTGTAAACTTTGAGCGGCAAACGTGATTTTTGGCAATAAAATAATTTAGAACACTTATTGAGTAGAATGCAAAATATGCATAGGTGTGTAAGATAACATTGAAGACTTTTTTTTTTTTTTTGAAACAGAGTCTCGCTCTGTCACTCAGGCTGGAGTGCAATGGCCTGATCTTGGCTCACTGCCACCTCTACCTCCAGGGTTCAAGCAATTCTCCTGCCTCAGCCTACCAAGTAGCTAGGATTACAGGTGGGCATCACTATGCTTGGCTAATTTTTTGTGTGTTTTTAGTAGAGACAGGGTTTCACCATGTTAGCCAGGCTGGTCTTGAACTCCTGTCCTCAGGTGATCTGCTTGCCTCAGCCTCCCAAAGTACTGGGATTACAGGCATGAGATATTACACCCAGGCTGAAGACATTTTTAATTCTGCATTTTGGGTTCTGCCCTCATACCTTTCTTATCTCAGGACATTTTTGCAGAAAGTTTGAGAATGAGTTGACTACCATAAAATCAAAAGTTATCAATGATCAAGAGTTATCAATTCACCAAACCTTTCCCAAAAATGATCTAATAATAGCTACTAGGTATCTGCTCCTCTGTACACCTGAATCATTTGGTCTCCACATTAATACCATAGAACCTGAATATGGTCACTCCTCAGTTTAGAAGTGAAGAAGTTAAAACTTTAAAAGGTTAAGTAATGTGTCCAAAAACTCATAAGTAAAGTAAAAGTTTCAACCTGTATCCAGCTAATTCCAAAGCTCATTCTCTTCATGGGAACATTCCACCTGCTTCTATCTGGTGGCATATTGGCTTGCTGCCCCCACATTGTCTGGAGAGGAGTGCCTTACACAAGAAAACACCCAAGGATGCTGTGGCAGGTGTCTTGGTGCCTCACAGGCAATTGCAACTACAATCACTCATCACAGATAAAGTGCCAAAGTCATTTCTCTTTAGTCATAAGCAGCAGGAAGCGTTGTGCATGCAGACGGCAATCTGTTGAGCTATGAAAAGTGATGATTCATTCTGTTTTTAAAAATATTTTTAAATGACTTTAAATTCAAACAAATATTTTCCCATTAGTGGTAGCATCAGAAGACATAGTAAATTTCAAAGTGCCTGTGACCAAAGTTTTAGGATGAACACTGCCTGTTCTTAGCAGCTTTTCCGGTTTGTATAAAGTGTGGCCAACTCTAATTGCATTCGCAAAATAAAGGATTCCTGTAAAATTACCCTGCAGCCCAAACAGAAACAACCAGAGAAGGCCCAACCAAGAACTGCGAGAGGTTATTTATTTGCTACAATTTTATTCTGGAGATTTTTTCCATATGGTTCAATGTAATTTAGTTTTAAAAACTAAAAGCCTGTCTTATGTAAATAAGGGTGCCTAGCCAACATAAATTGTTTTAAAGGTTTTTATTAAGTATGTGTGTTATATATTTCTTCTTTTAAGCAATTACACTCTCTACTCTGGCCAGGAAAGCTCTCTTCCTAATGATATTAAAACAAGAAAAAGGATTCATTGGCATGAATATGATATTTAACTGTTCAAATTAAAAGCAGACCTCAAAGCAGCCTTTCAAAGCAAGTATTTGAAATAGCTTTTCTGTGAACTAAAGCTGGTAATGACTTGGGGGAAGAAAAAGCACCTCTCTGTCCTTTTTCCACTCATTTCCAACTACTCTGAGCTAAGGTAGTCCCTGCTAATCATACATATTTCATTTTCATCGAACTTATCAGGCACCCTAATTTAAAAAAGGATCCCATAGTAAAGTACTTACTCAACACGATGAAAGTTCCCTTGCTTTGTGCAATTTCTATTTCATGACAGCCTTCTCTTTATATAGTTCTTTTCATCTCTTTACTCTAAGGACTTGTTTTAGGCTCTAATTATTCTTGAGACTTCGGGTTAACACTACCATTAAATCTTGTATAGGTAGATGATAAATTGGTGGCTAACAAGTTGTACTGATCTTTTTCTCAGAATTCTTCTTGTTTGAACTCAACCATCATAAAGCAATATTAAGAAATATCCACATTCCGGAATCCCCTCACAAGCAAAACATACACACACACACACACACACACACACACACAAGATTATTCTGCTCAAAAAAAACCTAGGTATTTTGAAAGATCATGCATTGTCTATAGGAAAGGATTTATGTTGGCCCTTTGGCGAGCAATTTGGGGAAAATTTCTTTCTTTTTTTTTTTTTTTTTTGAGACAGAGTTTTGCTCTTGTTACCCAGGCTAGAGTGCAATGGCGCAATCTCGGCTCACCGCAACCTCTGCCTCCGGGGTTCAGGCAATTCTCCTGCCTCAGCCTCCTGAGTAGCTGGGATTACAGGCACGCGCCACCATGCCCAGCTAATTTTTTGTATTTTTAGTAGAGACGGGGTTTCACCATGTTGACCAGGATGGTCTCGATTTCTTGACCTCGTGATTCACCCGCCTGGGCCTCCCAAAGAGCTGGGATTACAGGCTTGAGCCACCGCGCCCGGCCGGGAAAATTTCTAAATAATTTATGCCATAGTTTGCAAATTTCATGCTTAATGGCTTCAACCATCTCCAAAGGATCTTAGTCTCCCCCTTCATCCCCTCAATGAGAATTCATTCAATTAGTGTTCCCTTGAAATAAAGATAAGATGGAATGCAGAGAGGTTTTTTTCCTAAAAAGAAAAATCCTTCTCAACACAAAAATAATGACGATGTGAGGTGATGCATATGTTAGCTAGATCTACTCATTCCACAGTGTATATACTTCAAAACATCATGTTGTACCCAACAAATACATTCAATTTTGTCTATTTTTCAAATAAATTTGAGGGGAAGATGGTGAGCCTAACCACTGACAGTCTGTGTTCCTTTCCTTCAAAGCATGAATGAGGATATCCTATTTTCCGCCTTTTGGGTTTTATGAGCTGCTGTAGGTGTTTCACACTGCGTAGTTGCAGCAGGCTGGCTGCCCTCTGTCCAACATGCAATGCTGCTTGGGATCATTCATGGTTTGAGCCTGAGAACAACCCACCTATATAATTTTCCCCTTTCATATCATTCCACTGACCTCAATCAATTGATCTGGTGACAAAATAAAACACGTTCATGGAGAAGCTGAGAAAAGTATACAAAGTATATCTACAAGGAGAGATTCCCCATCTTTTCCATAATGTGGCCATCCAGAACGAGGAGGGAACAATACTTGAACATCACAGAGACCAAACCATCTCCATATGTCAGAACCATAGAGCCTGGGATCAAAGTTATACTTGGAAAAGAGCTGTAAGAAATGAAAAACTACCTAGCAGCATCTGTAGTTCCCTTAAAATTCAACTTACTCTGGCTTCCTCTGAACCCATCAAGATCTTAAATATTTAAAGAAAGGCTAAATTCAGCCCAAGCATGGTGGCTCATGCCTGTAATTCCAACACTTTGGGAGGCCGAGGCAGGCAGATCACCTGAGGTCAAGAGTTCAAGACCAGCATGGCCAACATGGTAAAATGCTGTTTCTACTAAAAATACAAAAATTAGCCAGGCATGGTGGCAGGTGCCTATAACCCCAGCTACTCAGGAGGCTGAGGCAGGAGAATCACTTGAACCTGGGAGGCAGAGGTTGCAGTGAGCCAAGAGAGTGCCATTGCACTCCAGCCTTGGCAACAAGAGTGAGACTTCATCTCAAAAAAAAAAAAAAAACGGCTAAATTCAGAAGGTATTTAAGAAGTGGATGGGCCTTTCTGGGTCCTGATGAGTCCAGTGCCTCCAGGAACTGCCCAGTGAGCCAGCAGTCTCTGTGGAATTCAGATGACCCTTCCCTCTAGGGATTGGACCAACACTTCATGTAGCTCTCTCCCAAGAGGACTCCAATGAAGGAATCTTTTGAACCCAAGTAAAAAGGATGCCCCTAAGCATAGTTTGAACAGGACCCCTACCCTGGTATAACTACAAGAGAACAACTGACCAGAGAAATTGGCACTCCAGAATTTAGAACACAGATTTGGTTTCAAAACCAGAGGATATAACACCTCAGGCAGAGTCTATTGGGGTCTGGATTGGGGTCAATTTCCTGGAATTGCTATCAGGAAAGAACTGGCTGCACAAACAGGCCTCTCAGAGTCCAGAACCCAGATATGATTTCATAACCAAAGAGTTCGTCACTATGGCCAGAGCTGTAGACTTGTGAATTCCCTTGCAGAAGGGCCCAAGTCGGAGATACCACATGACTGCATGACAAAGAAAGGCAACTTGTGCATGGCCCCTAGCACTGGGGTCACTTCCCTCCCTCCAGTTGTTTCAGGAACAACCAGTCATGTGTACTGGCTCTTCTTCCACCTCACACATGCTTTGGTTCTTGAGTTGCCCCTGAAGTCCGAGTGAGCCAGGCACCAAGGGTCACGATGCTCCAGCCACAAGGCTGTGCTGGAAGGAGAGATCTCTCCACCTCCTCTGACACTTAGGAGTCACGTGTCAACAGGCCCAGCTCTATGAGGGGCATTCTCACATCCTCTGACTCCTTTCCAGCCCCCACACCAAGGATGATGCCAGGATGACAAGGACAGTGACAAATGGCCTGGCAGTACTGCCCTGTAAGGACTCTACACAGCCTCAACATGGTAATCCTAAGCACCAGTTGCAGGGAACTGGTCAGCAAGACACATCTCACCTTATGCAATGGTGGCACAAGGGGCCCCAGGGAGTGATGGTGAAATGTCAAATGGCCAGCTGGAACAGGGGCACCTCAGCAGCTCACACAGCCTGTACACAGCTGGAAACTCCTGTGGCAACAGCAGCCACCACCAGCTGCAGAGCCATCTCAGCCACTCAAGCAACCACACAGCTCTCTGCAAAACCCATCCTTTTAGTCAATGCCTGTCAATCACAGAGTTTCAGGAAAAGGCACAAGCCTGCCTGAATCCAAGTCCACAGGAAAAGATCCCTCCACCACTTGAATCCCCCCCTTCAGCGAGGAAGAATTTCATGCTCAGCCTGATGTGATGCAGAATGTCACCAGGGTGTCAGCTTTGGGAGGAGCAAGGCATCCTTCTCACCACCGTCATCCAGGCCTCTTCCCTAGATGCAGATTCAGTGTGATACCAAGAAGGATGAACAATGCACATGCTGTGTTTGACAGCAAGACCAATGTGAGAAGAAGCACCAACCACTTAGAAACCCAACGGGAGCATTTTGACTCAGTCTTGTGGTCAGTGCCTGACTTCTGCTCTCACTTAATGGCCTTAATGATTGTTTCAAAGCTCCCCACTGCCGCTGGAAGACGTCATAGACACCAGACCATGAATGCCTTCACTGCTTCCTGAAGAACCAAGGCATTTTTATAGCAAACATCACCTCCCCGCTGCAATCCTCACCACTTGGGCAGTCTGGATGTACAGGAACTGGAACCAAACCAAACCAGGGCAAGGAGAATTAGGTCTAAGGGGGACACATCCACACTTCTGTCCTTCTGGCAAGTTCAGAAGTCACACCTGAAGGTAGGTGGATGTCTAAAAGATGGGGGGAATGCTGTATTTCCTTGTTCTGTGAGTTGATAACAAGGAGTTTTTAATCTCAGCTCTGAAAGTTGAAAGGGGAACTTGAAGTCACTTCACTACCCTCCTCTTGGGAACTGATTCCACAGGTTTATATCCATAATCCTGAGTAGCCTTCATGATCGGTTTTCTCTCTGAACATTGAAATGTAGACAAAATTACAGGGAATTTAGAATAGCAACTCCATTAGATCACTGAACAAAGCATACGAATGTTACTCTTCTCACGTTAGCATTTCCGTATATATTAATTTGTACATCTACCCATGAAGCTGCCCTTTCTTTTTAACAAATATGTCAAGTTTAAATAAATAAATACAAATAAAAGTCCTTAAGTAAGATTATTTTTATTTTCATATTCCAAAATGATACTTCAGAATTTTAGCAAAAATTCCAGGCCAAGCAAAGTAAAGTCTGTACCTAATTTCCTCCTTCCCATATAGCTGAAGCTGTATTTTCTAGATGTTTTAGTCCATATCCATCAAAAAAAAAGAGTCTGGGACAAAAACTGGAGCCTTTCATGCTGATCCTTTGCATCTTAATTAATGGTTGCCCCTAACCTGGAACACCAAGTATTGCACTTCTGGCATTATTTGAGGGTGGCTGTGATTCAATTAATTGAAATTTTTTGCTGTGGCTAAAGAAAATGTGAAATGAGGTATTTATGACCATGGATACCTGCTTTTTAGTTACATTCATATGAAAGAAATTCTACATTCGCAATAAAACCACATCTTCTAAAAACAGGATGTCAGAAATATTTGACAGTATATTTTTAAGGTGTATTACACATGTGTGTGTGTGTGTGTATGTGTATTTTTTATTCGTCAGAAAAATGCTCATTTTACAAAACCGTTCTACTGAGTTGTGGAAAAAATAAACAGCTGCATTAAGTCCATTAAACGATTGCTAATCAAATAATAAGCCCAGATGCTCCAAATGGAACAATATCTGAGTTCGACAGTAGCTTATAGAGCTGAGTTATATTTTGGCTTAGTTTTCATATTCAGGGAAACTCATTTGATAATTAGTAGGTGTGCAAATATACTGGGATTTGAGGTTCTCATTTTATAAGGAAAAATACATTAGGAAATTCTATTTGTTCTTTCAGATGAAATAAAGAAGAGCAAGTCAATGGCATGCTTAAGTACCAACCCATGCCTGTTCATAGGTATAAAGTTTTCTTTTCTGAAGAAAAATAATACATAGAGAAAGAGCTTTTTGTTTTGTGTTGTGTTTTAGGAAGGCTGCCTTTTGTGATACTCTGACTTAACATTCTTTACTGATACCGACTCAAAGACAGTAAATTGTTACCTGTGCTGGTCTCACATGGCTCTTTGTAGACAATAATATTAAAGGTAGTACTAGCTATTTCCTGATTATGTAGCAATGTGCTAAGTGTTCTATCTAGTTTTATTTCTTAGTCTTCTCAGGCTGCTATAACAACAACAACAACAAAATACCATAGACTAGGCAGCTTATAAACAACAGAAATTTATATCTCAACATTTTGGAGGCTAGGAAGTCCAACAGCAAGGCATCAGCAAATTCAGCGTGCAGGAAGACCTGGCTTCCTGATTCAT
This sequence comes from Callithrix jacchus, assembly GCF_049354715.1. Lineage (NCBI taxonomy): Eukaryota > Metazoa > Chordata > Mammalia > Primates > Cebidae > Callithrix > Callithrix jacchus. Next base: position 174,058,395 of record NC_133503.1, on the reverse strand, counting down.
GGACTATTTTCCTGCTTTGTCCTCACATGGCAGAAGGGGGCAAGGGATCTGATATGGTTTGGCTGTGTCCCCACCTAAATCTCATCTTGAATTATAGTTCCCATAATCCCGCATGTCGAGATAGGGACTCAGTAGGAGGTAATTTAGTCATGGGGGCAGTTACCTTCATGCTGTTCTCATGATAATGTGTGAGTTCTCACAAGATCTGATGGTTTTATAAGGGGCTTTCCCCCCTTTTGTTGGGCACTTCTTCCTGCCATCATATGAAGAAGGGCAAGTTTTCTTCATCTTCTACCATGATTGTAAGTTTCCTGGGGCCTCCCCAGCCCTGCTGAACTGTGAGCCGATTAAACCTCTTTCCTTTATGAATTACCCAGTCTCGGGTATGTCTTTATTAGGAGTGAGAGAACAGAGTAATAAAGGATCTCTGTGGGATCTCTTTTTTAGGGGTACTAATCTCATTCATGAAGGCAGTGCCTTCATGATCTAATCACCTTCCAAAGAACTCACCTCCAAATACCATCACATTGGGGATTAGGTTTCCACATACAATTTTTGCAAGCATGCATATATTCAGTCAATAGCTCTATATCATATTTAATTTTTATAACAAACCCGTGGAGGCATAGAAGAAACCTAACTCAACTATCTCACCTGGAGTGAAATTTCAAATAGGACACCCAAAGAGACCTGTTCCGAATTCAATGCCATTTCCCAGACCTGTACACGTTGTGCCAGAACTTGTCAATTTGAGAAATTTGGCAATCAGTTTCAGAAATATGGAAACAAACCATAACAGGACTGATATCAAGTTTTTTTTCAGAAGTGGTTCTGAATGAAATTGTTAATATTGAATAACTTTTCAGAAAAAGATCATGGGATGTGTTGGTGAGTAGGTCTTAAAAAAATCTGCTCTCTTAAAAAACAAAAGGTAAATACAGTAATCCCTCCTGATGTGAGATTTCTCTTTCCATGGCTTCAGTTATCCACAGTCAACCAGAGTCCAAAAATATTACATGGAAAATTCCAGAAATAAATAATTCATAAGTTTTAAGCTGCACACTGTTCTGGACAGCGTGGTGAAACCTTGCCCCCTCCCACAACATCCTGCTTGGATTGTGAATTTTCCTTTTTTCCAGCTTATCTACACTGTCTACACAACCCACCTGTTAGTCAATTAGCTCTTGTGGTTATGGAAGACTGTTGAGGTATCACAGTGCTTGTGTTCAAGTAACCCTCATTTTATATTTTAATGCCCTAAAGTGCAAAGTAGAGATACTGGCCATTTGGAAATGCCAAAGATAAGTTGTAAAGTGCTTCCTTTAAGTGAAAAGGGGAATGTTCTCGACTTAATAAGGAAAGAAAAAAATTGTATGCTGAGGTTGCTAAGATCTTCCGTAAAAACGAATCTTCTATTCATTCATGAAATCATGGAGAAGGAAAAAGAAATTTGTGCTAGTTTTGCTGTCTCACATCAAACTGCAAAAGTCATGGCCACAGTGCATGACAAGTGCTTAGTTAAGATGAAAAAGGCACTAAGTTGTGGGTGGAAGACATGAATAGAAACATCTTCCAGTTGACAGCAACTGGGTTTGATACTATCCTTGATTTCAGGCATCCATTGGGGGTCTTGGAATGTGCTCCCCGAGGTTAAAAAGGACAACTGTATCAGTTATGCTGTGTAGGAAAGCAATTTTCTTAATAATGATAGTGATGATTAGTGGAATGTGTGCATTTTATTTCTCCAAAGGATTTCAAACTTATTTTTGATATTTTTTCTTCTGGTTTTTTTCATAAAGCTACTGAGATAACAGGATGTATCTTAGAAAGATTGATTTCATTTTGTTTTTTAGCAGGTCATTCACTGCTTTTCAGTATCAGTCTTTACTAACATAAGTAATCATCACTAATAGAGAAAGTGGAGAATCTAAAAGAATAAAGAAAGCGGAAAAGTTGGTAGTCTATTAAAATTAGAACTAAAAACTCAGTATCATCAAAGTATTTCTTTTTCTACACAAATGCTCTATTAAAAAAGTATTTTTCTGTAGTTTTCAATAATCAAAAAGTTCACATTACTGACCAATTAAAAATACAACATCCAAACATTCTGATATTCTCCTGTGGAATAACTGAATAGCTGAAGGAAATTGAAAAGCGCTTGATTTGATTACTTCGAAACATCAAGCGGCAATGAGCAATTATTTTGAGCAACAGCTCCCAGTGGGAATTGGCTTTGCCTTGGCCCTCACTGCATTATTGTGCCCATTGTTTATAATTACACAAGCGCACTGTGACGGTGCCATCGTTAAATTAGAAACGGGGCATCTTTGACAACTGCAGTACAATGCGACAAAAGATGAGTGTGATTTTTTTTTTCTGCTTACCTTCTTCTTTCACTTATTTAAACACGCATTAATTAACTTGTCCTGGCAAGTGTTTAGTAAACATTGAACAACAGCATTTCTTTGGTGATATAATTAAAATTCTCTTTTAAAATGTTTTGCGTGATATTTTATGTACAATTTGACTCTAGTAAACAGAGGTTCCAATTAAAGTTTTTAAATTAAGGCAATCAAAATTGATAAAACATCCAGCATCCCATTCAAACACATTGTCTTCCTGTGTAGAGCAAGTTTAATTTGATGGTCAGTTACCATGAACCTGCATTAGTGAGGATGTTCACACGTTCACAAGCCCCCTTCTATCCTATTAATAGTCTCAGGGAAGAAGCCTTTTCGTGTTGCAGAACCCCTTTAAGTTATTATACAAAATTTATTAAATGAATTATTCTGAGTTATTATACCAAGATATTTATGAGAAGCATGTGATTTAGGTTATGAATTCTCTGCAGATAAAGTTACACAAAACACATTGAATGAACAAAGCTATCCAAACAGCAAGTGGAGCTTTGATTATTTCTTTCCATTAAAACATGGAGTAAAGGGTTACACCTCTGTAAATACTGCTATCCTTTTGGGGGAGAAGTGCCGTGGTAGTTTTTCAATGCTAACAGGCAAGTGTCTGAAGCACATAAAAATCTGGATCACTATCCCTTGTGTGTGTGTGTGTATGTGTGTGTGTGTGTGTGTGTGCGCGCGCAGTGGGAAAGGTGAAGAGAGACAGAAAAGAATTCATTTTGCCTGTAATGCATTGATTGACCTGAAGTGAAAGGTATTTTCAGGGAAACTTTAAATTCCCCATCTTTAATTATTCATACTTGTTTTCCTTTTAGTGATGCTAAAACAACTCCAAAAAGCAAAGCTTTAAATGCCAGAACCATCAGTAAATAATAAGTGATTTACTGGCTCTCAGGATTACTGAGGTCTCTAATGATCTTTTTTAATTAGTGGGGATTAAAACAGATTCCTCCCCATCACTTTCTTCAGACCTCGGGGTCTGCAACTGAGCTGAGCAAGGGTGAGAACAGAAAGGCATTCCCTCTGGCTCTGAACTTAGAATTGGAGCTTGACACCCAGAGGTAAGAACCACTTGCACTTTTGTAAGAGAAACAGCAAAATAAAGTGTAACTCCCGCTCCATGGAAAGCTTGCCTGATTCTGGGGTTTTCTTAGCAAGCCCTCCCTTCCCTGTGGCTCTTACACTAGCCATCTTTCCAACCTGCCTGGTTTGTTTTTGTTTTTGTTTTTTAGTAATAAAGGTGATCTACTGGTCTTCATCCAACACTCCTGTATTCTTCATCTTTTGAGTTTGGAAGAAAAAGGGAGATGCTATTTATCAGGTGCCTCCACTGAGACCCCAAACTTTACTGTTCTTGATTTAAAGATGAGGAAACTGGAACACAGCCTATCAAGTCACTTGCCAATGTCTCATAGCTAATAAGTATTGATGCCAGGATAAAAACGGGCAAACAGGCTCCTCCTGTCTTCTAAACACCGTGCTATTCTGTCCCTGAGGATGAGCACATCAGCCGTAATTTTATACATGAGAAACAAGAGATGAGAGAGGTGGAACAGCTTGCCTGAGATCACATGGGAAGAAAGAGAGTGAGATCTAAACCCTGGCTCTTCTAAATATCAGTATCACAACTTTCCACAGGAATCTTCCTCGTATTTATTCTGCACATCCATGCCTTTCAAACCAAACATTCCAAAGAACTTGGACCTTCCTCGAATGATTGAAGGTCATTATTATGAAAATCAGTGTGCTGTATTTGAAACACGGTGATGATATCTCCAAGTGCCGCGAAGTACTCGCATGTTCACTTTGATAGTCATTAGTCATATCATCAGTTCCTGCATTTAGTCATTCTTACATTCAGCCATGCGTGCCTTCATCTAGACATTCGCTTATTTCACCAATGTTTACCTGGTGTTACCATGTGCCAGGCACTGCTCTTTCTACCGGGATGTAGGACTTCATCACTCTCCCAAAACCAGCCCCTGAATTTTTCTGTTCTGTGCTCAGTTCTTCTGCCTGCCTGTGGTAGCTACTCTTCATGTGCCTTTCAGCTACCCTCTCCCTCTGATGTTGAGACTCCAGCCTCCAGCACTCTTTACGTCATCCCTTCAATTTGCTGGGGATTTAGAAACCTGATGATAAATTTGTTCAAATTTTGTCTGAAATGAGAGTAAATACAACCTAGATGCTATTTCCATAAGCAAAATACAAATGAGATTGTGGATGTTATGACTAAGAAGAAGCCTCTAGATTGGTTGAGTTTTATCCAAATTCCGCCACTCTCTAGCTATGTACTCTGGCAAAGTATTCAGTCCCTGTAAGCCTGTGTTTATCTCTAAAAGAGAGGATAAGAACATGGTCCCCATCACAAAGGATTGTTGTAAGACTTAACACATGTGTACAGCATTTATCCCATTACCTGGCACATTTGTTTGCTGTTCTTAGCTTGTGATTTTGTGACAACTATTTTTACCCCTTGGAGACCTGCACTGGTGTTATTTTTTAGAGGATTCAAGAACACTCAATTCTAAAGCCACAGCTAGATTGAGCACCTGTCATGTGGGCAGCAGCCTGACTCGCACCCCCTTCGAGAGTATTCAGAGTGAGGGCACCCTAGTCTGATGCATGGCTTGGGATCTGGCTTCATTGCATATTCACTGCATGACCTTGGACAAGGTATTTGACCTAAGTTTGAGTTTCTCATCTGCAGAAATTGGAAGAATGTTATCCAACTCTCAGGATGGTCATGAGAATTCATGAAAACACCTTTGTGATGTGCTTAGCAAAGTACCTAGCACGTGACAAGTTCAGGGGTAGAATATAGCAACTGTTAACCAGTAGCATTATTTATGAGTTAGACATAGTATAATTGATAAAAGACTTACACATATCAGCCAAAGTTAATTTAAACATCTTTACTCTTTGTAACACTTTATGCAAGTATTAGCCTCTAAAAATCATCTATGATGTGCCAAATTCACAATTACTTAATGGTAAACTAAACAATGTGATTGCTTTTGCAATTTAATAAAGTTAAATCTCTTTTGGACTTCCCATCCTCACTAAGATACCTTCATCTCCTGCAGGAACATAGCTGCCAGCCAATACTCTCTGGCTGCCCTCTCATTGAGCTGTTAAGAGCCAGCTCACTGAAATCATCCACGCTAATTTGTAAGAGGGTTTTGACATCTCCCAGTCTTTTTAAGCTTCATTGTCTTAAATGGCCATGTGTCTAAAAAAATTAATGTATCTGCCAGAGAACCTAACATATAAGCAGAGAATAACATGAAACCCAGTCTTTCCTACAATTCTGCAACCTAAACGTATAGTTTACTACAGAAATGTTTAAAATTCGTACCATGAAGAGCTGATTAAAAGTATAAGAATGCTTTCTCTTCTTTGTTTGCACGAGTAAATCTTTCGGGAAAAGACAGGGTCCACATGCCCAAAGGGCGCTCAAGAGCAAGGCAAGGTGCTTAAAGGAATGAAGCAAGCGGGTCTGGGAAAACCCCAGTGGGAGGGAGATGGCGAATGGCATTGGAACACAAGACCCTAGCAGGGGAGCACAGGAAGGACAGTGGGGACCGTGGCAGCCCAGGAAGCCCTTGTGTTGTTGTGGGAGGCAGCTCCCTCTACTTCAGAAATAAAGGCCACCAGAATTTTCAAGGTTTCAAGTTAATCCAGAAATGAGGATCTACTGATTTCTTCTGTGCGTGTGTGTTGTTTTTGTTTTTTTTGAGACGGACTCTCACTCTGTTGCCCAGGCTGGAGTGCAATGGTGTGATCTCGGCTTACTGCAACCTCCGCCTCCCGGGTTCAGGCAATTCTCCTGCCTCAGCCTCCCAAGTAGCTGGGACTACAGGCCCACGTCACCACGCCCAGCTAATTTTTGTATTTTTAGTAGAGATGGGGTTTCACCACGTTGGCCAGGATGGTCTCGATCTTTTGACCTCGTGATCCACCCACCCCAGCTTCCCAAAGTGTTAGGATTACAGGCATGTGCCACCGCGCCCAGACGGATCTACTGATTTCTTGAAGAGTAGCAACTGACTTAAGTTTCTTAATTGTAGAATAAAAGGTATGACCAAAAAATGCACAAGAAGCAAATATGTCCCTAGGAGCTAAGACCTTTGGCAGTTTAAGTCATTGTAGCCATCTTAATGTTCATAAGTAAGGCCTCACATGAATTCATTCATTTTTATCCTCATAGCTATCTTAGGAGGTAGGTACTATTAATATCATTCCATTTTAGAGATAAAAGAATTGGGACACAAATTGCTCCCCTCTTTGTCCAGCCAGCGTTGTGAGGGGCTAAGTTTCTCACCTTGACATGTGGCATGCCTGAGTCTGCTCATCATATTCTCATGTTTACATAGTTTAGTAGCTCTCATAATAAAATAGTTTGGACTTTTCCCCGACATGTGGTAAAAGAACTTTGTCTTTATGCTCTAATTTAAGTTGTGATCCATTTCGTTTTTTGTTCCAAGTCACTATTTCAGTCCCCCACTACATATAAAATGCCACTTTATGTGCTGTAACACATTGGGTTTTATCTTTATTAATGCAATGTGTGGAATATCCTTTCAGAACAAGGGTAATGCTGTTAAAATCGCTTCATCTGGAAATACGTCTGTTTGCAAACAGATTGCCATATTATTCACAAATATAAACATTTACAAAAAAATATATCAGGCATCATTTGATGGCTCTTGCCATAATGATTCATTGGCACAAGAGAAATGCTTGGTGGTGAGAGGTGCCAAAGCTGTTTGACACATTTCAGTGGAGTTCATTACACACACGAAACGGAACCAATTTTACTCAACAGTGACTTTGACATTTACAGAAAAATGAAACGGAGGTTTAGAAATGAAGACTTCATGTGAAATCCCCACCAAAACTTTCAAACTGGTTCTATCCTTATGTTACCACTTCTGGAAGATCAGCCATGTTCTATAGACATATTTTTATTCACAGCAGGTGGCCACCTATTCAAAACAAAGTTTCTTATCAGGAGATTGATCTTGAGCAAACTTAATTGGCTATAAAAGTCTTCTCTCAGAATAAATATCATATTTTTTTCAGATTTACTTGTCGGAAGGCATGTTTCCCTTTGGCTTCACTCTGTTTAATGCATCTTGAAATACAATCTGTTTCTTTAATTTTCTAGGCTTTCATGGATTAAGTACCATCTCCATCCTTATCACACACAAAGACAGAGCACGACTCTGAGATTTCAGGCTCAGAATTGTAATGCAATAAGAGAGATGTCAAAAAGTCATAAATAACCAGCTGTTTTCTATTTCATTAATGCTATAATACAAGAAAATGTACCAAAAATTGATAAGGGATTTATGATACATGTGCTAAAAAGAGTTCTATGTTTATGGGTTAGGAAGAGTTAAGTGTAGATCATCCAGGATAGGATGACTTAAGTATAGACCGTATTTACAGAAATATAAAGTACTGTGCCACAGTATGCCTATGCAACACCATTTAGCTGAAAAACAATTCATAATAGGTTTCAAAACATTCTCTTACTATGGTAGCTGGTTAAATTATATTAATAACATTGCTTTAAATGCCTACTGTGCTTTCAATGCCAAAGTTAAGACTCTGCATACCAAAGAACAAATGTGCTTGCTTTAATTTGTAAGTCTAGATAGCATTATAGTGATATTACACTGATTAGACTTAATCAGGAACACCAGAACAAATCTATGTCGTCTGAATTTCAAAACTTGAATGTAATTATATTGCTTTCAAATCTGTCTTATATTTATTTATTCGTCTGCAAATAGTGTAATAAAATCGCTATCTCAAAGCCAGGTAAGACATTTGAGTCATTCAAGCTGTTATCAAACGTAAGTCACTGGAGAAGCAATTCAATCAATTAAAAAATATTCTAATTAGCATGTTAATTATTTGTGAATAAAAGGTGATTCCAAAGTACACTAGGGAACTTGAGGACATATTAGGTTGTCTTCTCATTCTATATATCCCTATGAAATATTTTTGCACTATTAATTTTCAATAATCTAGGGGAAAAGGTTTTGCTAATCAAAAGAAAACATCAGCCCAGCCTTTGCATTAATTATCACATATTCTAACTTGATAGGACTTGAATTAATGAGGCCCAGGCTCCCCAAAATGGAACACATTAAATAAAATCTGGACTTGACCGTGTACTCTTGTGGATATTGAAGTACATATGCACATTGGCTGCCAGGCAAATAAATTTTCACAGTATGCAATTACCGAAGCGACGTGGGCCTTGCTCCACTATCCCTAAACATCTCAATTACCTTCCAGTCATCGGTAAAATAAGGTTCTGCAAAGATTCAAACTAGATTTCTTGACCACCAACTACTTTTGCATGTCAAATTTCAGAGCATACAAATGATTACCTATAGAAAATAGAAAGTTCCTCAGAAAAAAACTGAGATTCCAACAAATAGAAAGTAGAGACATAGTCTCCTACGTAGCCTTGTAATTCCACTGCTAAACTGTCATTAGGCAGCTCACGTCTTATTTTTAGAGAGTTGTTCATGTTTCTAATTCATTGGCTCCTAATGCTAAGAGGGAATGGAGGGCAGGATGAGGGCAGCAAAAAGGTACAATATCTACTTTGTTCAGCATCGTTTAGTCTTCGGGTATTTTGTGGTTGAATAACCCTGCCTGCTATTTTAAGTTCAGTATCTGAGCATGCCCTTACTCCTTTCCCCTTTCCATTTACTTCCTGATGTCTACAAAATGAGCCACCAATCTGATTGCCACTTGCCACATGGTTCCCCTCTACTTTGCCTGCTCAGAAATCAACAGTTTCCCACAGTTCTCAAAGTTGGGCTACTTCTGGGCCATCGTCTTCCTTTGCTTGAACACATGACCGTTGTGCACCATAGGAACCCTGTTTTTTGCATTTAAGGGTATGCTTGCAACATACTAATTTTTTCCCATTTAATGTTTTTTAGGTTAAGTAAAATCTAAAATTTGGACACTGTTTTGTCACTTTCTGTTGCTTACAACAGAATACCTGAAACCGGAAATTTTATAAAGAAATAAATTTTATTTCTTTTTTTCCTTTTTTTTGAGACAGAGTCTTGCTCTGTTACCAGGCTGGAGTGCAGTGGCGCAATCTTGGCTCACTGCAACCTCCACCTCCTGGGTTCAAGCAATTCTTCCACCTCAGCCTCTCGAGTAGCTGGGACCACAGGTGTGTGCCACCACGCCCGGCTAATTTTTTTGTATTTTTAGTAGAGACAGGGTTTCACCGTGTTGGCCAGGGTGGTCTCAATCTCTTGACCTTGTGATCCACCCACCTCGGACTCCCAAAGTGCTGGGATTACAGACGTGAGCCACCGCACCCAGCCAAATTTTATTTCTTAAAGTTATGGAGACTAAGTGCAAGGTTGAGGTGCCACATCTGGCGAGGATCTTCTTACTGGTAGAAACTCTCTGCAGAGTATCACATGGTAAGGGGGCTCAACATGCTAACATGTGACTCAGGTCTCTCTTACTCTTATTTTCTTTTTGAGCTGGGGTTTCGCTCTTGTTGCCCAGGCTGCTGGAGTGCAGTGGTGCGATCTCAGCTCACTGCAGCCTCCACCTCTAGATTCAAGTGATTCTCCTGCCTCAGCCTCCTGAGTAGCTGGTTTATAGGTGCCCACCATCATGCCCAGCTAGTGTGTGTGTGTGTTTTGGTAGAGACAAAGTTTCACCATGTTGGCCAGGCTGGTCTTGAACTATCGACCTCAGGTGATCCACTAACCTCAGCCTCCCAAAGTGCTGGAATTATAGGTGTGTGCCACCATGCCCAGCCCCTCTTCCTCTTCTTATAAAGCCACCAGTCACACTCTCATGATAACTTATTACTCCATCAATCCTTGAATGGGCTAATCCATTCGTGAGGGCAGAAAGAACCCTCATGATCCAATCATCTCTTAAAATCCCCACCTCTTAATACTGCCACATGGGGGATTAAATTCCAACATGAGTTTTGGAGGGGGCAGATATTCAAACCATAGCAGATATCATTCATTTTAACTTGTCAAATTCTTTTCTGATATAACATTAGAATAATATCAGTATATTAATTACCAGTACCTTTTTTACAAGGGCAAAATTACTAGGTTAAAGCTAGTTCTGATCTTTTTTCACCTGCGTAAAGATGACTTTTAAAACCTTAATGTAATAAAATGGAAAAGAAGAAGATATAGATTTAATGAATGAGTCCAACCTCCAGGGAACTTTCTTTTTGGTCCATATTCTTTTCCTTAATGCAAACAGTGGTGACAAGGCACCCAGTATCTCTGCCTTCCCTGTCCCTATACTACTACTGTTAAATGCTGAATTGAAGTCCACAGAAAACAATTAGTATATAAAGTACTTCAGGATTTTCAAGTGCTTCTATTCTTTAATTTTAAGAAAATTTTGACTTGTGTGGAGATGTTTTCTGATCTATAAAAACGTGTCTAGGCCTAAGAGAGACCTATGCTATCTTCTGCAGATGTTTGCAATGTGTTGTAGATGGATTCTATACATGCAGTACAAATGAGAATAACAACAATAATTAGTAATTATAATATCTAATACCTATGAATATTGTACTAAATGTCAGGCACTGTTCTAAGTGGTTTGCATGTAATGCTCCATTTAATCCTTCTAACACCTTGTGAGGTAGAATAATGAATAATGAAACTGAGGTACATTGAGATTAAACCATTTTCCCAAGTTCACAGGGATTAATGTTGCAGACCCTAGCATTGATAATCATAACCACTAGGCAATCCTGCCTATTAACACCCAGCAATCCCATTACTGGGTACATACCCAAAGGATTATAAAGCATTCAATTACGAAGACACAAGCACATGTATGTTTATTACAGCACTGTTTACAATAGCAAAGACTTGGAACCAACCCAAATGCCATTCAATGATAGACTGGAAACAGAAAATGTGGCACATATACACCATGGAATACTATGCAGTCATGAAAAGGATGAGTTCATGTCCTTTGCAGGGACATGGTTGAAGCTGGAAACCATCATTCTCAGCAAACTAACACAGGAACAGAAAACCAAACACCACATGTTCTCACTCATAAGCGGGTATTGAACAATGAAAACCCATGGACACAGGGAGGGGAACATCACACACTGGAGCCTGTTGGGGGATGAGGGTTTGGGGGACAGATAGCAGGGAGTAGGTGAATTGGGGAGGGATAACATTAGGAGAACCACCTAATGTAGATGACAGGGGGATGGATGCAGCAAACCACCACCTTGGCACGAGTATACCTAAGTAACAAACCTGCACGATCTGTACATGTACCCCAGAACCTAAAGTATATTTTTAAAAAGGGAATATTAAATGAGAATTGCTATGTTATATATTCAACAGTTTAAAGGGTTTTAAAAAAAACTTTATAATTTCACAGAGATATCTATCCCTCTAAAAAACTAACATCGAATATGAGTTTGAGCATTGATAATTTAATTATATATGTTAAGCTTTTATTAAGGAGATACCCTATCAAGTTGATACAAAAAGAGTTGGGCTGTAGCAAAATTAGAGGTTGTAGCCTACTTGGAAATACTACTAAAATTTTTATCACTTAAAAGCTCATTACCAACTAAGAAAAAAACGAAATACTTGACATTTTAGTATCTGTGATATTAAAAAGAACTAATATTTAATATTCAAGTGGAAACAGCTTGTAGAGTTTGCACACAACACCCACAGGGATTGATTTTTCTCTAAAATGGCCTTCAGGAGTCTGCCTTTTAAACAGCTGACACCTCCATTCTCCACATCCCTCTTTCCTGCCAGCATCATGGGGCGCTCACGGAGTGCAGCAGCAGACGTGTAATTCTTCACTGCAGGATTTGTCTTTGCAAAATAATGGAGAATGAGGGAAATTAAGAAAAATGTATTTCCACAGAATCAACCTCAGTGTAATCTTTGCTGCTAAAAATGAATAGATGTCTTCGGAGGACTTTTATCCATATGCCCTCTCAGTCCCCTTTATATACCAGCTATGAGGAGAGAGAAGAATTATTCCTGCCTAATTGATCATCAGTCATTCCACACCTGTACCAAGGCTGCATGATGACAAGTATACTGTTGCCTGGCATTTTTCCAGTATGACTAATTGTCGCAGTACTAATTTACTTACCTGTGGAATTTTCAACTTCCCCAGCCTGCCGTCAAGAAGATGCATAAGAATGAAATAAAGGATTTTAAATGCTGAATATTATACAATATTTCACTTACCTTTCAATAGAAGGCTTTGACTAAACCAGGTATTAGGTGGCTATAATTACTCATGGCTGGAGTAAAAAACAAACGACAACCTTGTTGCATATACATTTACCTGGTAGAATGACAAGAATCAAGTGAACCCATTTTGTCTGATGTAGAGAAAAAAACTACTAATCACATTACCTAAAACATGTTTGTTGATCTGCATGGTTTAGAGTAAATGTACCAGTTCAATTACTAAAGTTCCGCATTACAAAACACTTCCTTGCTGCTGTCGTTAGTATTATTTAAGACAATGTTTTTTCTATATCAAATAGTAGATAAAGGAGTAATTTACTGGCTTTTTTTCCAAAAAATGTGGAAAAGTTTATAAAGGAGATATAGGCATACATGACTTTGACAGCATAAACTTCTAAACCAGTTTGGGACATCTACACCAAGCAATCTGGCCACTAGGATTATTTAAAGGTAGACTGTGCTTTTGAAAATTATTATTTTCCGTGGAAAATTATTACCTGCATGTATAATAGCTGACTTTTCTGAAGATCTGATCGTTGATGACCCTCACTGTGGTACTGAGATTTGTTTGATGCATCTGTGAAAACTACCTAGCAACTATGCAACTGTAGTTTTTGTCATAACAAATATAAATGTAATTTGACCAGTTTGAAAAAATATGCTTGTTTATGATACAAGCAAAAATTTATAAAGTTCAGGATTTCTTGAGGAAATTTGAATAGAATCACTCATTTAGTCTATTAAATAGTCTATTACATACAAATTCTATAGGTTGCTTAATCACTCATCCGATAGTATTATTGGGTCCTCTAAGGAAAAAAAAAAAAGTTTTCTGGTCGAGTTTGGGAAATGCTGGATTAATAATGTATAGGCTTAGCTTCATTGCTGCAAAATATCACTTTAGAAACTTTATTTCAGGCACTTTGATATGCTAATCTGCACTCCAAAGAGACGGTGTATGGTCTTTTCCAACCTCATTTGACCCAAAGGTCCTATCACAGCTCATCTCCGAAGCCAAGAGTCTGCAGAGCAGGCTCTGCCTTGACTCACGCCTGGCACATCTCAGGGATTCAATCCATTTTAGCGAAGTTCCAACATTATGCACTTTCAATTGAATTCAAATGGTCTGTGATGTTCTTTGCCTTAGACTTGTTCATGAGGATAAATATGCAAATAGAATCAGAAACACAAACTCATTTTTTCTACCAGATCTCAGCCCACATATTCCAAGGTAAAGGAGTAGGGCAATAATCCATTCTGGCACATTGACCTACAGCAAAGCTAGTCCTTAAAATAGGATTTTTAAGCGATAGAAAAGGAGAAAGAAAACAACAGCTTCCTACCCAGCACATGCCTTCCCTTTAGCATGTCTGGAAGACCGTCTCCTTCATTTCAATATTGATAGCCAACTTTTTTTGTTGTTTTGCTATTCAAATTTCTGTCCTCTTTTTTCCAGCCTATTTGCTCTAACACTGAATTTTAAGCATCTCTAAAAATGCTTGATATGTTATTATTCTTTCCAGATATCCTCTGAGAGCCAAGCAAGGAACATTAAGGAAGGAAGGAGGAATGAGGCTGGATACAGTGCAGTGAAAAAGGCAGTTCCCGGAGAGGGGCACTCACGACCCGGAGACTCGACGGTGCTATCAGCATGAGAACTTACCGCTACTTCTTGCTGCTCTTTTGGGTGGGTCAGCCCTACCCAACTCTCTCAACTCCACTATCTAAGAGGACTAGTGGTTTCCCAGCAAAGAAAAGGGCCCTGGAGCTCTCTGGAAACAGCAAAAATGAGCTGAACCGTTCAAAAAGGAGCTGGATGTGGAATCAGTTCTTTCTCCTGGAGGAATACACAGGATCCGATTATCAGTATGTGGGCAAGGTAGGATTCCTTTGATGTTCTGGGTTTAAAAGCCTGAAGAAGTTACTTCTAATAAATAGAAGGGGAGGATGTGAACTATTCCCCAAAAGATTGTTGCTTATCCGGTAAGACTTTTTTTTTCCACTTGAGTAGTTTCAGGAAGAAGACTGTAGCAAGAAGCTGAGAAATGTTAGCCCTGCAACAGAGAGAGAAAATGCTCCAGTTGAAAGTGAAACGCCCACAACCACTCGCATAGGATTATCATAAATCCTTTAATTTTTACTGTAGCTTGAAAAATATGGTCTGGCTATTCTATAAAGTAGGGTGTATTAAAAATAGGAATGGAGAGATTAAGCTGTAAAGAAAGGAAGGCTCCTTTTTCTCTCGTTCTAAAAGCAAATATTCTGAGCTATAGTCCTTTGGCCAAGTTCAAATTAACAACCTCTTAACTCTGCTACCTCTGGCACCATCTATTCTATTCTCTGGCCACATGGAGCCCTTTGCTGTCAAAACCCAGCACTACCTTAGATTTGACAGCTGCTGCTGCTCCTGCTAAGTCTTATCTCAAATAGTTGGCAAAAAGACAGGTATTTCAAAATCTTGTGATCTGTGGCAAAATCTGTAAAAGAGAAAAATGCTATATAAAGGTATTCTTTCCAAATATCTGACCATTTTATTGACTCCAGAAAGTAAAGTGAGGAGGCATCTCTTATTATAGCCCTCACAGATTACTGGAGCTGAGTCAGGGAAACAGCTTGGTTAGCCTGTCATCATGAGATTCATTGGAATTTTATCATCAGCTCCAAACTTGTTGCAGAATATCTGCATACCAAAAAGATGTTGAAGAAGAAAACAGAGTTACAGGTTGGTACTTTGCAGGTTCTGTGCCTCGTAAGGCAATATTGATTTTTAAAAAACCATTGTCACACATCCCTTTATAAACAAACCGAGAGTGAACATAAAAATATACATGAGAAAATGCATTCATTTATGATTACAGCTATGATTTTAAGACATCTATATTAGGATAACATGCAAAAAAAACACATACTTTTTGCAGATTCCAAGGGCTGCATGTTCACACTTCAATCTGTGATCAAATATCCCTGAATAACCATATGTAAATATTCTTTTTAAGTATTTACCACCATAAATGAAGGAAGCTATCCATGGCTTGGGCTGACGTAACCAGGAGGTGTTCCAATGATGTGAATTATTAATGTGGAATAAAGTAAGAGAGGAAATGTTCAGTGAAGGGGCGAACATCAGCACAGATCCCCAAGGATCTAGCCATGTTTGCTGTGAAATTCACACTCTGTGTGACTCCTAAAGACAGTTCAGCTACTTGTACTTCACTCCATTCCCTTGGTGAAATTTGAAGAACACTAGGTTAACTGGGTGATGTCATAAAAAATCATCATCATCTTAAAAATCTTTAAAGCAATTTTTACAACACAAATAGCATCATTGCCATAGAAGATCAAGTTTTAAAAAGTGCTTTATCTAAATAATGGCTCCCCTTTCTCCTTTCCAGTTTTCTTCTCCAAGTATGATGCCGTTTTATACCTATAATACCATATATTCTAAAAAAAAAAAAAAAAAAAAAAAAGCCAGGTTATGTCAGGATACTAGAAACAGCAGTGGATAAAACCACGTAAGAATCAGTTTTACAATTATAATTGTGAGAAGGAATATTGCCATGGGGAAAAGTTACAAGCTGTGGACTCAAGCAGATCTGTGAATGCGCCACTGTGCTGCCAGCTGCCAATTACGTGACCCAGGACAGGTTATTAACCTTCCTGGGCTTTAGTTTCTTCACCCAGAAAGTGCATGCAGCAGTGCCTACTGGTGGAGCTGCACTAGTGGCAGGGACAGAGTAGGTACATAAAGAAGTAACTATTATTGGTAAAAATCCACTGTCTATGTTCTATTAAATCTACGTGCAATGCATTAAAGCGGCATATTGACGTCTATATCACTGCAGAAGTAAAATGAGGTAATTAACAAATCTCGGCAGAAAGTATAGAGAAGCATTGGCAAAATCTCTTCACAGCTACAGCTTTGACTAGATTAGTTGGATTTGGATAGTTTATTGGCAGCTAGATAAATTTCCCTCCCTCCTCATCATCTGTCCTTCCCTGTTGCCCCTCCCTCTCCTCCTTGTGGTTATAATACAGGAGATATTTGCCAGAAAAAAAAAAATCAAGGGCAACAACTGAAGTTGTCCTAGTTGCCACCGTGGCTGTATCAGATACATTAGAGGTGGATTTGAACTGTTGATATGGCATTTTCTCAAATTCCTCTTTGAAGTTATAGGATTTCAACAGATGAAACAATTTCACTGGTATTTTTTTACCACCATTTAAAAAATAGAAAAACACATTTTTTAAAAAGAAGACCAAGGAGAGAGTTGCCCCTCATTTGTGACCACAAGTTGATCCACTTTTAATTTACCTGGAGTAAAAGAGACACCTCATATGATTATCCAGCTCATGAGGTCAGGAAACTTTTAGAAGAAAAAAGTGATTAGACCAGAGCAGAGGTTCTAAAACTTTCTTCGTTCACAGAGTCCTTCTTCACAGTGACCTTAGACTCAAAGAAACACCTCATAGTGCCATGTATTAAATAGACTCAAACAACTTAATAAGTATTTTTGTTCTAACAACTTAATAATTATTTGAAAAACCAATACACATAAATTGACAAAATGTATTTTCCTCTTAACCACAGTTACAAATGGTATGTGTGCATCTCTTGAACACCGCACAACTTCTCAATCGGATCGGACACAGCCCTCTCGTTTCCTTTTCCATCTTGATTTTTGCACTGTAATTGCTTTTTGTCACAGCCACTATGAAAAACCCAGCTTTGTAAATATAAATCATTGAAATGAATGCAGCACCACCTACTGTTGAAACTGTGAACTACCTTGAGCTAGTAATTCACAAAGGGTCTTCAGAGGTCACGCTGCTGTATTTCTCTCCTTTTCCCTCCTTTTTTCTTTTTAATTCTTTTTTGGGCTGGGGTCTTGCTCTGTCACCCAGGGTTAAGTTCGGCAGCGCATTCTCCGCTCACTGCAGCCTCGACTTCCTGGGCTCAAGCTGTCCTCCTGTCCCAGCCTCCCAACTAGCTGAGACTACAGCATGAACCACCATACCAGGCTATCCCTCCAAATCTTACATACTTCCCATTCAGCTCCCTCCTGCAACTCACATTGCCTCAGTGCACACTCCGGGAACCATTAGAATAGTTAGGCTGACGTAGAAAGGTGTACCAAGGCTAATAGAACCTTTTTTTTTGAGACCGAGTTTCGCTCTTGTTACCCAGGCTGGAGGGCAATGGTGCGATCTCGGCTCACCGCAACCTCCGCCTCCTGGGTTCAGGCAATTCTCCTGCCTCAGCCTCCTGAGTAGCTGGGATTACAGGCACGCACCACCATGCCCAGCTAATTTTTTGTATTTTTAGTAGAGACAGGGTTTCACCATGTTGACCAGGACGGTCTCGTTCTCTTGACCTCGTGATCCACCTGCCTCGGCCTCCCAAAGTGCTGGGATTACAGGCTTGAGCCACCGCGCCCGGCCAGAACCTTTATGCTATTTGAGCAGGTTGCTACTAACTAAAAATTAGTTTGAGTGTTAGGCACCCACCATCAGAGCCTATGGTGGGTACCTAACACTCAAAAGATCGATGTGTATGTGGAAGGACAGAAGCATTAACTGAGGGAAAGTAATGCTGTTGAGAAACTAACACTTAAAATAGAAGAAAAAAATGTTTACATTATAAACATCTGTTTCTCTTTGTGTTCATTTGAAATAATGATGATGCAGATTAATTGGTGGTAAGTCATCATGAGGATGGTGGAGTGAGAAAAATGTGAGAATAAGTGAGGGAAGAAAAGGGCTTTCAGGTGTAAAAGGGAGGAAAAAAAGGGAGGTCATAGATGGGCGGGGGGAGGGGTCACAGCAGCCAAAGAGGAGTCCAGGGGCTGGAATGGCAATGACTAGACGGGGCTTTACAACCGAAGCATACGCAACTGCAGAGACCTGCCTCCTCCTCCTCCTCCGCCTTAACTTTCCTCACCCTTCCACTGCGTTCTAGTGCCAGCAAGATTAATGCAGAGACAGGGACAAGACGGGGGGCCGGGGGGGGTGGGGGGGGCAGGAGGGAGGATAGTGGTGAAAGCCAATTATAGTTGAAATATTGACAAGCCAAATTCTGATGTTTGATAAAATGTCAACTTCCACTCACTTAAAATGGTGGTGGCAGGAACGGGTAACGGGATAGGAAGAAATAAGCGGTCCTGTATCCAGTACGTTTCTGAGTTGGTGAGTTTAAGATATAAAACGGGATGTGATTGCTTTCTAAACTGCATCTCCATGTGGGGGCTGCTTGAAGCTGCTTTCGCTTGAGTGGCATCTGCCTCACCTGGGAACCTGTTAGGAATGCAGAGTCTCAGGCCCCACCTCCGATCTGAGTGAATCCGAAATCTGCATTTTAACAAGATCCCCAGGTGAATTGTATGCACTAAAAATTTGAGAAGTGCCGCTTTTAAAAATACCTTCCCTGACTCACCTACCCAGAAATTCTGATTTAGTTTATTTTTAATTCTTTATGATTCTAACATGTTGCCAAATTTGGGAGCCACTGGCCCAGGAGGATATTATTACCAATCATGATAACAAAATGTGGCAAGTTCAGTGATAAATTGGGCATCCACAAAGTATCATCAAAATGAAAAGGAGAAGAGCCAACTAGGCTCTGTGACTCAGCAGAGCTTCCTAGGTATTTGAACCCCATCTAAAGACAGAGCAGGTGTTAGCTTACACTGCAGCGGGAGAATTGCCAGGACCTTCCAATTAATCGGGTGTAGAAGCCAAAGGACCAAGAGCTGGAGTTCAAATAGTCAGAGATTTAGAGACTGAACAACCAGCAGAGTAAAAGAGTCCTAACACCCTTTGGGAGGCCGAGGCAGGTGGATCACGAGGTCAAGAGATCAAGACCATCCTGGTCAACATGGTGAAACCCCGTCTCTACTAAAAATACAAAAAATTAGCTGGGCATGGTGGCGTGTGCCTGTAGTCCCAGCTACTCAGGAGGTTGAAGCAGGAGAATTGCCTGAACCCAGAAGGCGGAGGTTGCGGTGAGCCGAGATCGCGCCATTGCACCCAGCCTGGGTAACAAGAGTGAAACTCCATCTCAAAAAAAAAAAAAGTTCTACCACCGACAGAAAACACGAAGAAGTACAGATTTTCTTGTCAGGCTGAAGAAAAGAGTGATTTTTGTACAAAATCCACATGGGTTATCTTTGGTTTATGTAAACTTAATATCATAGAAAAATGGAGGGAAGCCTTGTAATTCCACATTTTCAGAGATCCCTGTACCCCTCGACCCTGTTTTATGTAATGTAGCAATTTCTTGATGATGATTGGTACATAGTCTAAGATTACATTCCATAGGGGGAAAAAAAAAGCACAGGTAGATGTAGATACAGATTTGATTTTGAAGACACAGGCATTTATTAACACAAAGATGAATTTCCTTAAAATACCAGCATGATGCCTAACTTTAGGTAGAAGATTTGCACAGTACATTAAACAGCCACAGCAACACTTAATTTCTGTCTCCTCCATTTTATCTTCCACAATGTTCTTTAACCCCTCCTCCCACATAATGTATACATAAGATCAACCTCCACAAAGCATTTGAGATGCTTCTATTTTTAGTAACATGCCAGGAGATCTGTTTTTATGGAATTTAATAAACTGTATATTTTCAAAGGTATTTTACAATGAAAGTTGGTGATGGTTTTGGGGGAACAGTTTTCAAAAAGCTGATAGGCTGTATTTTTTTTTAAATATGATGAAAATGTGGGTTCTATTTGAGGCTCTAACATACAGGCCTTCCCAAAATGCCTTTCTCCTCAGTCTTTAAAATTAATGTCTACCCAATTCAATGAAGCCACTCTTCTCAAGATAATTAGACAGTAATGTTTTAACGGACCATAAAAATAAAAGTTGTCAGCCATACACACCTTTAAAATTAGAAATGAGCAATTATTTCTAACTATAATTACATGATCCAAATTAGTAAACATGAAGCAATATTTTATCCGTTCTGAAAGGTTACTTACAAGATGCCGTTGTTGAAATGTTGCTTTTTTAATTCTTTTTTTTTTTTTTTTTTCCTAAAAAGAGCATAAGCTGAAGAGTTGAAACCTCCTAGCACTGATTCCGTGTGTGATTCAGAGAGTCCCTGGACCACTTGTTGCTTTAAACAGCAATGTGAGATGAAGGCATCGTCATAGCCGATATTTTCTGAGCATGACTCTGTCCCAGACCCTGTCCTAAGTACTTCAAGTGTGTTATCCGACTGGATCCTCACAGCAACCCTAACGCTTGGCTATTGTTTCCATCCCTGTGTTACAGATGAGTAAACTAAAGCTCAGAGCAGTCAAGTATTTCAGGCCATTGTCTCACACCGCTAAGACCCTGACAGCTGAGACTGCCTGACCACCTACCTACCCAGTTAAATACCTTCCCCTATATGTCCACTTTGCAAAGCCGTTTTGAAGCACAAGTGAAAAACCCCCAGAATATGCATTGGTATTCAATGATTGCATTCTACTCAATACCACAAATACCTTTTGAGAATCTATTGTGTGAAACCCAAAGGTAGAGACAAAAAAAAGTTTTTTTTAAAAAAGGTTACTTTTAAAGAGCTCCCAAGTATGTCTGCATTATTGTTATGCACATTCATTTTACTTTTCTCTTTTAATTTCCAGAACACATCAGTGGTATTCAAAATAGTTACGTGTGAGCATTTTAAAAGTAGATATGCAATTCGTGATCTTTCTGGTCATTGTGATTTCTTTTTCTTTCCCTTGATAACCTTCTCTAAACTTCTGTTCTGGTTCAGTGGCCTGCAATCATCTTTCCCCCGAATCAGGGCAAGTGCCTTGGGCACATCTGTCTTATTCATCATTTAAATTTTATGCTCAGCCATTTAACTAACATTTGTATATTTCTACGAGTTAGCATATTTAAGAGAAAGTGCATGCATACACTTGCTCATTGGACGTACTTCTTAGAAAACGTTTCTAGAAGTAACTTTCCAACAGCCACTGTTATCTATAATCCTCATTTGTTTCCACTGAAAGTGAAACCAACTGATTTCACTTTCTTAATGACAAAAGCTCCAGTTTGCTATTTGTTACTAAGAAAATGTCTTGTATAGCAGCAATTTTCTGGCTCTTAAACTCCCCTCTGTGCACAGTAGCTCATGTGGAGAGCAGAAAAGTTAGAATGTCTGGCCTTGGTCATAAACCCAAGGCAACTCTTACCTCGGGCAGCCGCACAGCAGAGTAATAGAGAAAGCCATTCAAGGAACCAATCCTGCATCCTCCAACTTCCATTTCATCATGGCTGTGGAATCCTACAGCCTCCTGCTTGAATTCAATTTGCTGAACACAATGGAGGGACCGAGCTGGGCTTGTGGCTCATGCCTGTAATCCCAGCACTTTGGCAGGCCAAGGTAGGCATACCACTCGAGGTCAGGAATTCGAGACCAGCCTGACCAACATGGCAAAACCCATCTCTACTAAAAGTATGACAATCAGCCCGGCACGGTAGCATGTGCCTGTAATCCCAGCTACTCAGGAGACTGAGGCTTGAGAATCGCCTGAACCTGGGAGGCAAAGGTTGCAGTGAGCCAAGATCACGCCACTGTTCTACCAACCTGGGCAACAGAGTAAGACTCTGTCTTTAAAAAATAATAATAAAAAAAATAAGAAGTCAAAGGAAATAAAAAAGTGAAGAGATTGGATCCTTTTTGTTTCCACTGTAGCTGCTACCTCCACAGTCCAACGAGTTAAGCAGAGGTTGAAGTTGTTGGAAGGTTAGAGAGGCTCCAGTGCTCATTATGGCAAAGCCCCTTGAATCTATTCTATAGGCATTGTTACGTATTTATTTCAGCATAACTTGATCGCAGTATTAGTAAACCATGTAAATACTGATTGCACCAGAGTTCTTCATTGTCATAATATGGATCTGTAATCATAATAATAATATAAATAAGCCAAATGCCAACATCCTACATTACATTACTTTTAAAATCAAGATCTCTAATTGTTTTCAACTTCTATTTTAGCTTCAGAGGGTACCTGGGCAGGTTTGGTAACTGGTGATAGCGCGTGAAGCTGAGGTTTGGGGTACAGCTGATCCCATCACCCAGGTACTGAGCATAGTACCCTATAATTAGTTTTTCAGCTCCTGGCCCCTCCCTCCCACATCCCACTTCAGTCTACTAGTCCCCAGAGTCTTTTGTTGCCGTCTTTACATCCATAAGTACCTGATGTTTAGCTCCCACTTATAAGTGAGAACATGCAGTATTTGGTTTTCTGTTCCTGCATTAATTCACTTAGGATAATGGCCTCCAGCTGCATCCATGTTGTTGCAAAGGACATGATTTCATTCTTCTTTATGGCTGCATAGTATTCCATGGTGTATATGTACCACATTTTCTTTAGTCTACTATTGATGGGCACCTAGGTTGATTCCATGTCTTTGCTATTGTGAATAGTGCTGCACTGAACATGTGAGTGCATGTGTCTTTTTGGGAGAATAAAAATTTATAATTTTAGTTTTGACTAAATTTTATATCAAAAATCAGATAATACATTCCTGACATATTATAATCAACCGTTGATAGATTCCTAAACCACTGGTGTTTTTCATTTCCACTGGCATGAAAAGCCAAAAATACACTGCAACCAGAATTATACATTTGACTTTTAGAGGTCTCAACCTCTCTAGCCAAAATTTAAAAATGCTTTCCTTATGTCCCACCCACATTTTCCAAAAATAAGCAGCCATTTGGGAGGGGCCCTCCTTTTGATAGCCTTCATCAAATTAGATCATGTTTAGATAATGTGCCATTGCACCCTAGTGGAGGCAACTCTTTGTGCATTTGTGTAAGCTGCTGGGAGCAAACTCCTCCTTCCTACAAGCTTTTATTTTGCCAGTTATTAAGACGACAATGAAATATAACCCTCATGAGCATGCTAAACAAATCAGTGTTCTTGCAAACCTTTATTTCCATCTAAAATGGAAGATAGATTTTTAAAAAGTACAGAATTCCCCATAAGAAAATTAGAAAGAGCTTTTTTCATCACAATTATTAATAAATGAGTAAAAGTAATGGATATTCTCAAAGGTCAGTATAAGGAGTCAAATTTGAAATTGTGTGACCTGGAATAAGAAGAGAAGAAGCATGTCAAAGTATTTCCGGGGGGAAACATTTAAAATTTCTTCCAGTTTCTTATTCACAGAGAATATACGTGCACAAAAAAGAGGGACATTTTAAAAGATTAAAATATATACATGTGAGAAAAATCTAAGTATTTTAGGTGAATTGATGTGTTTCAAAGGACTTGAGAGCAGTGATGAGGGAATAACAAAAAGCTTGAAATCTCACTCTGAATGTGGGATTTAATGCCGACTACAGGGAATGGAGATTGGAGTTAAGAAGGTAGTTGAGGAAGTTATCTCACTTATGGCCCTTTTGGAATACATTTGCAGAGAAAATTTTTTCATTCATTCAACAATTACTCGCTAGAGAGTGTAAGTCAATAGCATGGGTGGAATATCTAAGTTTCAGCCTCAGCTGCACTTCTGACTACATGTGTAATATTAGGCAAGTTATTCAGTCTCCCTCTGCCCCCTCGTTTTCTCAACTGTTCAATGAAAGGAGTCATGAAATTATTGAGGTGAAGATTAAATAAGTTAATACACAGAAAGGGTTTAGAACAAGGCCTGGCATATCACACTAGTAAAGAACTAAGGCAAGACCCGTGTAAGGAGAAAAGGTGCCCTGCTGTGAAGTGTGCCTTCACAGAACAGATGAAATGAACCGAAAGGAGAGCTGAAGGTGAACAGGTGATCCCACTCATGGCCAATGTTGTGAAGCCACGTGTTATGGGTCAGAAGATGGTGCCAAAGCAGTGAAGCCAGCTGAGTATGACACATCAGCAGCAATTCGGGGCATGAGTAAATATAAAAATATGAAGTTGCCTTTATTATTCTAACCATAAGAAAAATAATATGCGCAAGACCCCTCACATTGTCTGATGATCCCTGGTAACTGGTAGATTCCCCTCTATTTAAGGATATTTATCCTTTCATTTGAAAACATCATAACTATGGTACAGTCTGGGGTTTACATTATTTCCATTGCCACGAATGTTATAGAATCTGGTTAACTCTTGTTTCTTTTAAGGCACCCAAGTTTAAGTTCCAGGCACCCAACAATTTTTTTAAATGATCTTTTCACTTGGGTTATAATAGGGTTTTAAGTAGGAATTGTTATCACAGTAAAGTTATGATTAATATCATAATCTCCATATGTAATAGAACCAAAGTTTTATTGTGAGACAATTATTGTTGGTTTAATTATTTAATTACCCTGAATGTTTCACCTTTTTAAGAGCAAAATATTTAATTCTTTAAGGTTGAACTTTGACCTTAAATATATTGAATAGTATTTTGAATTAGATCCCACGCCGACTCTTTCAACTAGTACTTCAGATATTGAATGTAAACTTTGGAATACTTACATCTTTACAAACTCTCCAAGACCCTAGTCTACCTGTCTTACTCATACACCCAGCGGTGTCTAGCACATACTTTTGCACATAAAAACAGCCAAATACTACTTGAATTAAGCTACAATGAACAGAAAATATTTTTTTAAAACACCCTGTTATCTAAAAACTGCCTTCCGATTTTTTCCAGCTTTATTGAGGTATAATTGACAAATCAAAATGATATATATTTAGTGAGTAGAACATGATATTTTGATATACACTGTGAAACGATTACTGTCGTGCTAATTAGCACATCCGTCACCTCACAGTTACCATTGTGTGTATATTTGTGTGTGTGATGAAAGCATCTAAGATCTATTTCCTTAGCCAGTTTTAGGAATACAGTACAGTATTAACTATAGTCACCATGCTCACATTTGATTTCTGTGCCTCCCAATTGACAGATGTAATGGTTTGATACGAATATCATTGATAGTGTTTTGTGGCATTGGATTGACAATGGAAAATCTAATGTCTTTAAAGTTCAAGGATGTGTTAGATAGTAGATATATAAACCAAGGATATGAAAGTCCTTCCATGAAAACTACCTCTGGAAATTTCACATCAAAATGGCACAAATATTTTATAATACAAAAGAAGAGAACTCAAGCTACCTTATTGCAAAACAAATAAACGAAAGACAAGGCAGTGGTCCATGCACAAACTAACAAGAAAAATAAGAAAAGACATAAAAAGTAATATTGTATCATGAAAGCTGGTTCCTTTGAGACTTTTACAAATTAAAATCAAACATTATTCAGGATCTTGGTAGAAAAAAATTTGGAACAAAATGAGAAAAAGGCAAACAGATTTGGCCAATAAAAAGCGAATTTCTTTTTCTTAAAATTGCTAAGAAGCTACATTGTACAGACAATTCAAGTGTTCAGTAAAAGAGAAATCATTTAAAACCTGAGATTGTTGATTACAACGAGTTACAAAAGTATCAGCCATAGAGAGAAATGCGATAATATAGGGACAGAAAGATTCTATGCAATGACATTCTTTTTTTAACCAACTATATCTTTTAATCAACATATTTTGAGTTCTCACAGAAAACAATCATTTCTGGAAAATCATCTCATCTCTTTCTACTACTTATGAGTACAAATCAGAAACGAAGCACAAAAGAGGAAATGCAGAGAAAATCCTGCTTTAAAATAGTTATGCAAAACTTTAGCACGCTGGATTGTTTGTTTTCATAAATTGTGAAACATAAAAATCTGGCTGATTTCCTCATTATTCTGGAGCATGAGGCTTTATGAGGGGTCGGAGTATTAGAGGCTCAATGAGGATCAATACTCCCCAAGAAGCAAAGTTTCCCTTTAGGAAATAAGAAAAGCATTATACTTGACCATTGAACAACCTAAGGGTTAAAGGCATCAACCTGCACAGTTCAAAATTCTTGTATAACATTTGACTCCCCAAAAACTTAGGTTCAAATAGCCTTCCACTGAGTGGAAGCCTTGCCAATAGCATAGTCTATTAACACACATTTTGTATGTTGTATTAATTATATACTGTACTCTTAAAGTAAGCTAGAGAAAAGAAAATATTGTTTAAAAAAAAAATCATGACAGGGCACAGAGGCTCACGTTTATAATCCCAACACTTTAGGAGGCCAAGGTGGGTGGATCGCTTGAGCCCAGAAGTTCCAGACTAGCCTGGGCAACATGGCAAAACCTCATCTCTACAAAAAAAAAAAAAAATTACAAAAAATTAGCCAGGCATGGTGGCATGCACCTGCAGTCTCAGCTACCTGAGAAACTGAGGTAGGAGGATCTCCTGAGATCGGGAGGTCAAGACTGCAGTAAGCAAGATCATGCCACTGCACCCTAGCCTGAGTGACAAAGTGGGACCCTGCCTCAAAAAATATATATAATAATAATAATAAATAGGCTAGGCGTGGTGTCTCATGCCTGTAATCCCAGCACTTTGAGAGGTCGAGGCAGGCAGATCAAGAGGCAGGTCAAGGCAGGTCAAGAGATTGAGACCATCCTGGCCAACATGGTGAAACCCCATCTCTACTAAAAATACAAAAATTAGCTGGGCGTGGTGGCACACATCTGTAATCACAGCTACTTGGGAGACTGAGGCAGGAGATTTGCTTGAACCCAGGAGGCAGAGGCTGCACTGAGCTGAGATCATGCCACTGCACTCCAGCCTAGCGACAGAGCGAGACTGTCTCAATAAATAAATAAATCATAAGGAAAGAAAAATATATTTACTATTGATGAAGTGAAGGTAGATGATTATAAAGGTCTTCATCCTCATAACCTTCATGTTGGGGAGGCTGAGGAGGAAAGAGGGGTTGGTCTTGCTGCCCCAGGGGAGGCAGAAGCAGAAGAAAATCCAGGTATAAGTGGACCCACGCAATTCAAATTTATGTTGTTCAAAGGTCAACTGTACTTTCTTATCCTGTTTGTGCCTTGACTATTCTGTCTATCCTCCCAAGTGCATATATCATGTTAAAAGAAAAAAAAAGGCAGCTATTTAGCTTGTATTAAAGCTATGATCCCGCTGATTGCCAATCCACTTGCCTCTTAAAGGAAAATAGAGTCTTCAAGTCAAATCGAGAAAATTAAGTGACTTGAGCAAACTTGAGTGATGGAACTTCATTTCATTTTATCTCCTTTTCAGCAGTAGCCATTGCTTCCCTGAGTTTTAAAATGATAACGTGGCCATAGGAATCTTGACTACCACACAAACCAGCGAGTAACACCTAAAGAAAGGGAAAGTGTAGGGTGGGAGAGAGCGAAAAGAGAATACAACACAAGAGGAAGTATTCCCTGGCAGGCTACAAGTCATCCCAGATTATCTCATAGCAGAGTTTCATGGCCGAAAATTGGTAGTGAAGACAGGGAGCAATGATAATACTGTCTCACACTGTGTCTGGCTTTACAGCTCATAAAATGCTGTCACATGTACGAGCATTCCTCAGGTGATCCATATAACTGGTCTTCTAGTTGACCATGATTCATTCCTTTTGTGTGTGAGCAAACACAGGCTCAGAGGAGTCAGGGACTGCAGGGCATTGCCAGCACAGTACCAAAGCTGAGGCTAGTGTTCCGCTTTTTTGAGAGGTTTAAGTCTGATATCCTTTTCGTATATCACATTATTATGATATTAAAGTAGCAGGGAGTATTTCAGATATGGTAGACAAATGAAACAATGACACAAGTGGGACAGAGAGGAACAGAAAATTCATGGCACTGACACCACAGTGAGGACACCTTCCCCAGCAGGGCCATCAGACAGTATGAATTTCCGTTCACTAGTGTTTCCGTTGGTTTCTTTAACTGAAGAAGGAGGAGCGAGAGGAGAGCTTTTGAAATAGAGGAGGAAGAGGAGAGAAGGAGAAGAAGAAGTACAACAGAGAAAGGAGAAAGGGAGCTTTCAAAATGAGGAGGAAGAGGAGAGCTTTGGAAATCTAAGCTGGTTCCCAGCAAGAAAAACTCATAAATGAGCTCATTATCTTCTTTCCTAGAATCATTTGCCATTATTTCCCTGACAGTATGACCGGTTATGGAATTCAATTTACTCATCATTTATTGTGCACACACAGAATGCTTGAGAGTTACTTGTCTTATAGACAAGAAATAGTCACTTGTCTTATAGAGATATACAGCTTTAACTTTTTAGATCCTAAGTAAAAGTCAACATAAAAGAATATAATATCCAACATTTTTTTTACCTTTCAAGAAGAACACATTTTGGAAAAGGTCCATTTGCTATTAAGAAACACATTTTATTAATTTCTGCCTTTGAATTATCATATTGCAAATGTCTGCATTTTATCTATTGATATTCTCCTCCAAGGCATATGTATCAAAGAGAAAGAGAGCAGGAGAGAGGAAGAGAAAGGGGGCTGGGGCAGTGTGTGTGTGTGTGTGTGTGTGTGTGTGTGTGTGTGTGTGTGTGTGTATCCTTTTTGGCGGCTGCTGAAGAGATTACACTATAAGGCAAGAAGGTAGCATTCTTACTGGTGAGTTACAATGCCCTACTAAATCAGTTTTTGACTGGGATCTGGCTCTCAGCTTGATTTACCACTGGCTTTTTGAAAATGAAAATGTTAGACTAAGCAGGAGCTGAGACTAATGTCACAGTCTGCCAAGGCAAGAAGGATCTTGGACTTCAAAAGCCAAGCATAAAGCAGTAAACAATGCCTTTTTGGGGAAATAACTTTATGCAGTTAATAAACCAAAAGGCATTTGTTTAATTGACAAATCCCAAATGTACAATAACATTGATTATAGTTTGTATCATTTGTGCTCATAGAATTTACAAATAACTTAGCCTGGGGTCTGATATAATAAATACAATGAATACAGAATTCTTTATATTCAATGTAGGGAGAGTTGCTTCGATGTGAATGAGAACAGGCTTTGGAGTCAGGCAGGCCTTGGTATCCTTGCTGGCTCTGTGCTTAACTTTGGATAAATTACTTAACCTCTCTGGCCTCAGTTTCCTAATCTGAAAAAAATGGAGAAAATAAAAATTACCTCCTGGAGAATTAACGGATGTAGCACACGAAGCATTTTTGCAGTGCCTGACACACAGTCAAGCATCCAGCAAGGGTTAGTTTTCGTCCCTCCTCCACTAGGATTCTGGAAGGATCACATGCAATTTTAGTTCACCTTCAATTTCAGAAATATGGAGCTACTGTCTTAGTTTCTTGTCGCTGCTGTAACAAATCACCACAAATTTGTGGCTTAACACAATATAAATTTCTCATCTTATAATTCTGGAGGTCAGAAATGGGTTTCACTGGGCTGAAATCAAGGTATCTGCAAGATGGCCTCATGGAGGCTTCAGGAAAGGATCCATTTCCCATCTTTTCCAGCTTCTAGACACCACCTGCATTCCTTGGCTTCTCACTCATGACACCTTCCTCCATCTTCAAGGTCAGCAGCACAACAGCTTCAAATTCTGTCTCTCTCTTCCTCTCTGTCTCTCTCTGTCCTCAGCTCCTATCGTCACATTCCATCTCCGACACCAGCTCTCCCCTATATCTTTCCCTTGTCAGGACCCTTGCAGTTACCCTGGGCTCACCTGGGTAAATCCAATATAATCTCCCCACCTCAAAATCCTTATCTTGATCACATGTGCAAAGTCCTTTTTGCCATATGAGGCAACACAGTCACAGGTCCCAGAAATTAGGACATGGACATCTTTGGGGAAGCGGGTGCATTAGTCTGCCTACCACCACTAAAATCGCACTAAAGTTTTGTTCATTTAAGTTACTCTAGTACTTTTGACATGAAATTCAAGGTATCGAGTGTTAAAAACAATTGTCAAGGGAATTAGTAAACGTCTGCTGTGTTCAGGCTTAAAAACTTCTTTTGCTTTTAGCACTTTGTCAAAAATTCTCCTCCACATAACACAAGGTCTGTTTCAGGGGTTCTTAAATGTAACAAAAGATAAAGAATTTACTTGAGTACAGTTGTGCAGAATATTTGCAAATATAGACCCCTTACGGTATTACTTAAGTGTATTTTACAAGTCACAAGGTACACATTGAAAAGAAAGATGGAAGGATGGACAGACAGATGGACAAATGGATGGAAAGGCAGACAGATGAGAGAAAGAGAAAGACAGAGACAGACAGACAGACAGACTGATATAAAAGCTTGAACAATGTTCTCAATTTTCTGACCCAAGGGGACATTTGGAAATATCTGGAGACATTTTTGCTGTCACAACTTGGGAAGACACTACTGGCATCTAGTAGGTAGGGATCAGGGAGTCTGCTGAACATCCTCTAATGTATGGGACAGCTCCCCGAACAGTTAACCAGCCCCAAATGCCAATGGACCAGAGGTTGAAAAGCACTGAATTAGATAAACCTTTGTAGCTCAAAACATTGTTTGGGACAGAGTAAGCCTTTCATGGATGTTTATAGAATTAAATGTAAAAACACAGAAAAAAAATGTGTTGTAGTCGATAGAGTAGGCCACCTGGACTCCAATCTTGCTCTTATTCATTGTAGGATGCTGAGAAGTGATCTACCTCCTATATTGCCTCAGTTTCCTCATTAGTTAAGAGGGGCTAAGAATAAAATCATGATGAGTAACAAATTATGTAATCTTTGTAACGAGTTCAGATCATGTCCTGGCCCATGGTATGAGCTTAACAAATGTCCGCTATTATCATTTTCCCAAATACCAGCCAGACCAATTGCCAGATGATGAATCACATAAGTGAAGACTTAAATGATAAAATATTTACACTGTTATAAAAATCAATTAGATGTGGCTGGCAAGATGACCTAATAGGAGCAGCTCCAATGTGCAGCTCCCAGTGAGATAAAAGCAGAAGGTGGGTGATTTCTGCATTTCCAACTGAGGTACCCTCTCATCTCACTGGGACTGGTTAGACAGTAGATGCAGCCCACAGAGGGTAAGCCGAAGCAGGGTGGAGCATCACCACACTCACCCGGGAAGCACAAGGGGATGGAGAACTCCCTCCCCTAACCAAGGGAAGCTGTGAGGGACTGTGCAGTGAGGAATGGTGCACTCCAGCCCAGATACTATGCTTTTCCCATTGTCTTCACAACCTATAGACCAGGAGATTTTCCCCCAATGCCTACGTGACCAGAGCTCTGGGTTTCAAGCACAAAGCTGGGGAGCCATTTGGGCAGACACCAAACTAGCTGCAGGAGTTTTTTCATACCCCAATGGTACCTGGAACACCAGTGAGACAGAACTGTTCACTCCCCTGGAAAGGGGGCTGGAGCCAGAAAGCCAAGGTGTCTAGCTCAGCGGATCCCACCCCTACAGAGCCCAGCAAGCTAAGATGCACTGGCTTGAAATTCTCACTGGCAGCACAGCAGTCTGAAGTCAACCTGGGATGCTCAAGCTTGGTAGGGGAAGGGACATCCATCATTACTGAGGCTTGAGTAGCCGGTTTTCCCCTCATCATGTAAACAAAGCTGCCAGGAAAGTTGAACTGGGTGAAGCCCACCACAACTTGGCAAAGCCTCTGTAGCCAGACTGCCTCTGTAGATTCCTCCTCTCTGGGCAGGGCAACTGTGAAAGAAAGGCAGCAGCCCCAACCAGGGTCTTATAGATAAAACTCGCATCTCCCTGGGACAGAACACCTGAGGTAAGGGGCACCTGTGGGTGCAGGTTCAGCAGACATAAACATTCCTGCCTGCTGGCTCTGAAGAGAACAGCAGATCTCCCAGCACACAACTCTAGCTCTCCTATGAGATAGACTGCCTCCTCAAGTGGGTCTCTGACCCCTGTGCCTTCTGACTGAGAGGCATCTTCTAGCAGGGGTTGACAGACACCTCATATAGGAGAGCTCCAGCTGGTATGTGGCAGGTGCCCTTCTGGGATGAAGCTTCCAAAGGAAGGAACAGGCAGCAATCTTTGCTGGTCTGCAGCCTCCACTGGTGATACCCAGGCAAACAGGGTCTGGAGTGGACCTCCAGCAAACTCCAGCAGACCTGCAGCAGAGGGTCCTGACTGTTAAAAGGAAAAACTAACAAACAAAAATGAACAACATCAACAAAAAGAACATCCATGCAGAAACCCCATCCAAAGGTCACCAACATCAAAGACCAAAGGTAGATAAATCCATGAAGATGAGGAAAAACTAGCGCAGAAAGGTTGAAAATTCCAAAAATCAGAATGCCTCTTCTCCAAAGGATCACAACTCCTCACGAGCAGGGGAACAAAACTGGATGGAGAATGAGTTTGACAAATTGACAGAAGCAAGCTTCTGAAGGTGGGTAATAACAGACTCCTCCAAGCTAAAGGAGCATGTTCTAATCCAATTCAAGGAAGTAAGAACCTTGAAAAAAGGTTAGATGAATTGCTAACTAGAATAACCAGTTTAGATAAGAACATAAATAATCTGATGGAGCTATAAAACACAGCACAAAAACTTTATGAAGCACACACAATATCAATAGCCGAATTGATCAAGTGGAAGAAAGGATATCAGAGATTGAAGACCAACTTAATGAAATAAAGCATGAAGACGGGATTAGAGAAAAATGAATGAAAAGGAACAAACAAAGCCTCCAAGAAATATGGGACTATGTGAAAAGACCAAACCTACATTTGATTGGTGTACTTGAATGTGACAGGGAGAATGGAACCAAGTTGGAAAACCCTCTTCAGGATATTATCCAGGAGAACTTCCCCAACCTAGCAAGACAGGTCAGCATTCAAATTCAGGAAATACAGGGAACACCACAAAGATACTCCTTGGGAAGAGCAACCCAAGGCACATAATCATCAGATTCACCAGGTTGAAATGAAGAAAAAAACACTAAGGGCAGAAAGAGAGAAAGGTGGGGTTACCCACAAAGGGAAGCCCATCAGACTAACAGCAGATCTCTCTGCAGAAACCCTACAAACCAGAAGACAGTGGGGCCAATATTCAACATCCTTAAAGAATAGAATGTTCAACCCAGAATTTCATATCCAGCCAAACTAAGCTTCATAAGGGAAGGAAAAATAAAATCCTTTACAGACAAGCAAATGCTGAGATATTTTGTCAACACCAGGCCTGCCTGACAAGAGCTCCTGAAAGAAGCACTAAACATGGAAAGGAAAAACCAGTACCAGCTACTGCAAAAAAAAAAAAAATATATATATATATATATATATACCAAATTGTAGAGACCATCGATACAATGAAGAAAATGCATCAACTAAAGGGCAAAATAACCAGCCAGCATCATAATGCCAGGATCAAATTCACACATGGCAATATTAACCTTAAATGTAAATGGGCTAAATGCACCAATTAAAAGACACAGAGTGGCAAATTGGATAAAGAGTCAAGACCCATTGGTGAGCACCATGGGTATTCAGGAGACCCATTTCATGTGCAAAGATACACATAGGCTCAAAATAAAGGGATGGAGGAAGATTTACCAAGCAAATGGAAAGCAAAAAACAAAAAGCATGGGTTGCAATCCAAGTCTTTGATAAAACAGACTTTAAACCAACAAAGATCAAAACAAAGAAGAGCATTACATAATGGTAAAGGAATCAATGCAACAAGAAGAGCTAACTATCCTAAACTATGCACCCAATACAGGAGCACCCAGATTCATAAAGCAAGTTCTTCATGACCTACAAAGAGACTTAGACTCCTGCACAATAATAGTGGGAGACTTTAACACTCCACTGTCAATATTAGACATATCAGCAAGACCGAAAATTAACAAGGATATTCAGGACTTGAACTCAGCTCTGGACCAAGCAGACCTAATAGACATCTACAGAACTCTCCACCCTAAATTGACAGAATATACATTCTCAGCACCACATCGCATTTATTCTAAAATTGACCACATAATTGGAAATAAACACTCCTCAGCAAATGCAAAAGAATGGAAATCATAACAAACAGTCTCTCAGACAACAGTGCAATCAAATTAGAACTGAGGATTAAGAAACTGACTCAAAACCACACAACTACATGGAAACTGAACAACCTGCTCCTGAATAACTACTAGCTAAATAATGAAATTAAGGCAGAAATAAAAAAGTTCTTTGAAACCAATGAAAACAAAAACACAGCACACCAGGATCTCTGGGACACAGCTAGAGCAGTGTTTAGAGGGAAATTTATAGCGCTAAATGTCCACAGAAGAAAGCGGGAAAGATCTAAAATTGACACCCTAACATCACAATTAAAATAACTAGAGAAGCAAGATCAAACAAATTCAAAAACTAGCAGAAGACAAGAGATAACTAAGATCAGAGCAGAACTGAAGGAGATAGAGACATAAAAACCCTTCAGAAAATCAGTGAATCCAGGACCTGGTTTTTTTTTGAAAAGATTAACAAAATAAATGGACTGCTAGCCAGACTAATAAAGAAGAAAAGAGAGAAAAATCAAAGAGACACAAAAAATGATAGAGGAGATATCACCACTGATCTCACAGAAATACAAACTACCATCAGAGAAATACTATAAACACCTCTATGCAAATAAACTAGAAAATCTAGAAGAAATTGATAAATTCCTGGACACTGATAAATTCCTCATAAGACTAAACCAGGAAGAACTCAAATCCCTGAATAGACCAAAAACAAGTTCTGAAATTGAGGCAGTAATTAATAGCCTACCAACCCAAAAAAGCCCAGGATCAGATGGATTCACAGCCAAATTCTACCAGAGATACAAAGAGGAGCTGGTACCATTCCTTCTGGAACTATTCCAAACAATGGAAAAACAGGGAATCCTCCCTAACTCATTTTATGAGTTCAGCATTATCCTGACACCAAAACCTGGCAGAGACACAACAAAAAAAGAAAATTTCAGACCAATATTTCTGAAGAACATTGATGCAACAATCCTCAATAAAATACTGGTAAACCAAATCTAGCAGCATGGCAAAAAGCTTATCCACCACGATCGAGCTGACTTCATCCCTGGGATGCAAGGCTGGTTCAACATATGCAAATCAACAAACCTAATCCATCACATAAACAGAACCAAGGACAAAAACCACATGCTTATTTCAATAGATGCAGAAAAGGCCTTTGATAAAATTCACCCCTTCATGCTAAAAACTCTCAATAAACTAGATATGGATGGAACATATCTCAAAATAATAAGAGCTATTTATTACAAGCCCATAGCCAATATCATACTGAATGGCCAAAAGCTGGAAGCATTCCCTTTGAAAACCAGGATAAGACAAGATTGCACTCTCTCACCACTCCTATTCAACATAGTATTGGAAGTTCTGGACAGGGCAATCAGGCAAGAGAAAGAAATAAAGGATGTTCAGTTAGGAAAAGAGGAAGTCCAATTGTCTCTGTTTGCAGATGACACGACTGTATATTTAGAAAACCCCATCATCTCAGCCCAAAATCTCCTTAAGCTGACAAGCAACTTCAACAAAGTCTTAGGATACAAAATCAATGTGCAAAAATTACAAGCCTTCCAAAAACCAATAATAGACAAACAGCCAAATCATGAGTAAACTCCCATTCACAATTGCTACAAAGAGAATAAAATACCTACGAATACAACTTACAAGGATGTGAAGAACCTTTTCAAGGAACACTACAAACCACTGCTCAAGGAAATAAAAGAGGACACAAACAAATAGAAAAGCATTCCATGCTCATGATTAGAAACAATCGATATCGTGGAAATGGCCATACTGCCCAAAGTAATTTATAGATTCAATGCTATTGCGTCAAGCTACCATTGACTTTCTTCACAGAATTAGAAAACAATTACTTTAAATTTCATATGGAACCAAAAAAGAGCTCGTATAGCCAAGACAATCCTAAGCAAAAAGAACAAAGCTGGAGGCATCATGCTGCCTGACTTCAAACTATACTACAAGGCTACAGTAACCAAAACAGCATGGTACTGGTACCAAAATAGATATATAGACAAATGGAACAGAATAGAGGCCTCAGAAATAACACCACACACCTACAACTATCTGATCCTTGACAAACCTGACAACAACAAGAAAAAAATTTCTTAAAACCAGATATATCATTTGACCCAACAATCACATTACTGGATATGTACCCAAAGTATTATACATCATTCTACGATAGCAAAGACTTGGAACCAACCCAAATGCCCATCAATGATTGACTGGATAAAAAAAAAAAAAAATGTGGCTCATATACATCATGGAATACTATGCGGCCATGAATAAAGGATGAGTTCGTGTCCTTTGCAGGGACATAGAGGAAGCTGGAAAACATCATTCTCAGCAAGCTAACACAGGAACAGAAAACCAAACACTGCATGTTCTCATTCATAAGTGGGAGTTGAACAGTGAGAACACATGGACACAAGGAGGGAAACATTACACACCAGGGCCTATTGGGGAGTGTGGGGTTTAGGGGAGGGCTAGCAATAGGAGAAATACCTAATGTAAATGATGGGTTGATGGGTACAGCAAACCATTATGGCATGTGTATACCTATTAACAAACCTCCACATTCTGAACATGTATCCCAGCACTTAAAGCATAATTTAAAATATTCATGTATATCTGTATATATATACATATTATACTTTAGGTTCTGGGGTACATGTGCAGATCATGCAGGATTGTTGCATAGGTACACATAGGGCAATGTGGTTTGCTGCCTCCATTCCCTGTCACCTACATCTGGCATTTCTCCCCATGTTATCCCTCCCTGACAGCCCCACCCCCCATACTGTCCCTCCCTTGACTCCCCCAACAGACCCCAGTGTGTAATGCTCCCCTCCCTGTGTCCATGTGTTCTCATTGTTCAAAACCCACCTATGAGTGGGAACATGCAGTGTTTGATTTTCTGTTCTTATCTCAGTTTGCTGAGAATGATGGTTTCCAGATTCATCCATGCCCTTACAAAGGACACTAACTCATCGTTTTTTTATGGCTGCATTGTATTCCATGGTGTATATGTGTCACATTTTCCTTGTCTAGTCTATCATCGATGGGCATTTGTGTTGGTTCCAGGTCTTTGCTATTATAAACAGTGCCGCTATGAACATACATGTCTTTATAATAGAATGATGTATAATCCTTTGAGTATATACCCAGTAATGGGATTGCTGAGTCAAATGGAATTTCTATTTCTAGGTCCTTGAGGAAGCACCACACTGTCTTCCACAATGATTGAACTAGTTTACATTCCCAACAACAGTGTAAAAGTGTTCCTATTTCTCCACATCCTCTTCAGCATCTGTTGTCTCCAGATTTTTTAATGATCACCATTCTATCCGGTGTGAGGTGGTATCTCAATGTAGTTTTGATTTGCATTTCTCTAATAATCAGTGATGATGAGCATTTTTTCATATGTTTATTGGCCTCATATATGTCTTCTTTAATAAAGTGTCTGTTCATATCCTTCACCCACTTTTGGGTGGGTTTGTTTTTTTCTTGTAAATCCGTTTTACTTCTTTGTAGATTCTGGATATTAGCCCTTTGTCAGATGGGTAGATTGCAAAAATTTTTTCTCATTGTGTTGATTGCCAGTTCACTCTAATGATTGTTTCTTTTGCTGTACAGAAGCTCTGGAGTTTAATTAGGTCCCGTTTTTCTATTTTGGCTTTTGTTGCCAATGCTTTTGGTGTTTTAGTCATGAAGTCCTGGCCTATGCCTAGGTCCTGAATGGTTTTGCCTAGGTTTTCTTCTAGGGTTTTTATGGTGTTAGGTCTTATGTTTAAGTCTTTAATCCATCTTGAGTTAATTTTAGTGTAAGGTGTCAGGAAGGGGTCCAGTTTCTGCTTTCTGCACATGGCTAGCCAGTTTTCCCAACACCATTTATTAAACAGAGAATCCTTTCCCCATTGCTTGTTTTTGTCAGAGTTGTCAAAGATCAGAGATGATTGTAGATGTGTGGTGTTGCCTCCGAGGCCTCTGTTCTGTTCCATTGGTCCATATCTCTGTTTTGGTACCAGTACCATGCTGTTTTGATTATGGTAGCTTTATAGTATAGTTTGAAATCAGGTAGTGTGATGCCTTCAGCTTTGTTCTTTTTGCTTAGGATTGTCTTGGCTATGCAGGCTCTCTTTCGGTTCCATATGAAGTTTAAGGTGGTTTTCTCCAGTTCTGTGAAGAAGGTCATTGGTAACTTGATGGGGATAGTGTTGAATCTGTAAATTACTTTGGGCAGTATGGCCATTTTCACAATATTGATTCTTCCTGACCATGAGATGGAATGTTTCTCCATTTGTTTGTGTCCACTCTTATTTCCTTGAGCAATGGTTTGTAGTTCTCCTTGAAGAGGTCCTTTATATCCTTTGTTAGTTGTATTCCTAGGTATTTTATTCTCTTTGTAGCAATTGTGAAGGCAGTTCACTCATGATTTGGCTCTCTGTTAGTCTGTTATTTGTGTATAGAAATTCTTGTGATTTCCACACATTGATTTTGTATTCTCAAACTTTGCTGAAGTTGAGGATGACTAAAACACAAAAGGCATTGGCAACAAAAGCCAAATTATCAGTTTAAGGAGATTTGGGGTTGAGATGATGGGGTCTTCTAAATATACAATCATGTTACTGCAAATAGAGACAATTTGACTTTCTCTTTTCCTAATTGAATACACTTTATTTTTTTTTTTTCTTGCCTAATTGCTCTGGCTAGAACTTCCAATACTATATTGAATAGGAGTGGTGACAGAGGACATCCTTGTCTAGTGCCGGATTTCAAAAGGAATGCCTCCAGTTTTTGCCCATTCAGTATGATATTGGCTGTAGGTTTGTCATAAATAGCTTTTATTATTTTGAGATATGTTCCTTCAATACCTATTTCATTGAGAGGTTTTAGTATAAAGCGCTGTTGAATTTTGTCAAAGGCCTTCCCCTCATCTATTGAGATAACCATGTGGTTTTTGTCTTTGGTTCTGTTTATGTGGTGGATTACATTTATAGACATGCATATGTTCAACCAGCCTTGCATCCCCGGAATGAAGCCTTCTTAGTCCTGATGAATAAGCTTTTTGATGTGCTGTTGCAATCAGTTTGCCAGTATTTTATTGAAGATTTTTGCATCTATGTTCATCATGGATATTGGCCTGAAGTTTTCTTTTCTTGTTGAGTCTCTGCCAGGTTTTGGTATCAGGATGATGTTGGTCTCATAAAATTACTTGGGAAGGATTCCCTCTTTTTGGATTGCTTGGAATAGTTTCAGAAGGAATGGTACCAGCTCGTCTTTGTACACCTGGTAGAATTCAGCTGTGAACCCTGTACTTTTTTGGTTGGTAGGCTATTAACTCCTGCCTCAACTTCTACCCTTGTTATTCATCTATTCAGGGTTTTGACTTCTTCCTGGTTTAGGTTTGGGAAGGTGCAAGTGTCCAGGAATTTATCCATTTTTTCCAGGTTTACTGGTTTATATGCAGAGAGTTGTTTGTAGTAATCTCTGATTGTAGTTTGTATTTCTGTGGAGTCAGTGATGATATCCCGTTTATCATTTTTTATTGCATCTCTTTGATTCTTCTCCCTTTTGTTTTTTATTAATCTGGCTAGCAGACTGTCCATTTTTTGATCTTTTCAAAAAAACAAACTCCTGGACTTATTGGTTTTTTGAAGGATTTTTTGTGTGTTTATCTCCTTCAGTTCTGCTCTGATCTTAGTTATTTCTTGTCTTCTGCTAGCTTTTGAACTTTCTTGATCTTGCTCCTCTAGCTCTTTCAATTTTGATGATAGGGGTTGATTTTAGATCTTTCCTCACTTCTCTGGTGGGCAATTTATTCCTATAAATTTCCCTCTAGACACTGCTTTAAATGTGTCCCAGAGATTCTGGTACGTTGTGTCTTTGTTCTGGTTCATTTCAAAGAACATCTTTATTCCTGCCTTCATTTCATTGTTTATCCAGTCAACATTCAGGAGCCAGTTGTTCAGTTTCCATGAAGTTGTGCAGTTCTGAGTTAGTTTCTTAATTCTGAGTTCTAATTTGATTAAACTGTGGTCTGAAAGACTGTTTTTTATTATTTCCGTTCTTTTGCATTTGCTGAGGAGTGATTTACTTCCAAATATGTGGTCAATTTTAGAGTAGGTGCCATGCGGTATTGAGAAGAATGTGTATTCTGTGGATTTCGGGTGGAAAGTTCTGTCAATGTCTATTAGGTCCACTTGGTCCAGATCTGAGTTCAAGTCCTGGATATCCTTGTTAATTTTCCGTCTCGTTGATCTGTCTAATATTGACAGTGGAGTGTTGAAGTCTCCCACTATTATTGTGCAGGAGTCTAAGTCTCCTTGTAGGTCATTAAGAACTTGCTTTATGTACCTGGGTGCTCCCATATGCCACCTCTGCCTCCTGGGTTCAAGCAATTCTCCTGCCTCAGCCTCCCGAGTAGCTGGGCCTACAGGTGGACACCACCATGCCCAGCTAATTTTTGTGTTTTTGGTAGACAAAGGGTTTTGCCATGTTGCCCAGGCTGGTCTCAAACTGCTGAGCTCAAGAAATTCACCCACTTCAGCCTCCCAAAGTGTTGGGAGTATAGGTGCGAGCCACTGTTTCCGGCCCTATTTTCTAGATCCTTTTTGAGCCCATTTTGTAGATCAAAAAATAAGCCGGCCAACCAAAATAAAACTCACCAATCCCATTTATAAATGTAGTCACCAAGCATTACTTGCACCATGCCCTGGCATGCAGGACATTTTTCCATCCCAGCTATCTCCACAGGGTTTGTACTGGGAAGTGGGCCTTCCATCTACAGAAGCTTGTGTGGTAGGGTATCCCTGAAACCAAGGAAGGGACTTCACATTCCTGACTGCCAAATACACACAGAGAGTCTTATTTCTACTGCCCTGAGCCACACGAATCTGAATCCCCGGGGTGGAACAGTGGCAAGGTTGTGGGTAAAATTGAAAGCAGAGTGGGTTTTTCCCACTTCCCTCTTGGGAAATCATGTGGTGAGAGAGAAGCCCTGTTCCATTCCCAGGAGGCTTTCTGTGCTTCTCCAGAGCAAGAAGGGAGTGGATTGATCCAATAGATGGTCCAATAGAAGGACAAAGCAATCCTGTAGCTAGATCTACATGTCCTAAGGGCAACAAAGAAGACATAGCCAGACCTCTGGGGCAGTAGGTGATGCCAGTGGTGGACATCAGATGAAGCTAGTCACCTTGATCACTGGAGAGCAGAGGTCATGATCTGCCAGAACCACAGATGCCACTTTGGAAAGTAATAGATGAGAGATATTGTCTAGAGACCAGAGGGTCAGAGGGCAGTATGAGGACTGTCCTTGGCTCCCAAAGCCCCCAGATTCCTCGCTGACAAAGGCCATGTGGCTTCCTCTCCTTCATACACACAGATGTCATCTTGTACTGGATCAGGAGCAAAGTAGGAGGAGAAAGAAACCAGAAAGACTGGGATTTATCCAAAAGAGTTATCCAGAGACCATATTACTGAATCAGGCAGACTTTATTGGGATTGCACTAAATTACTGAGTCAATATTCAACCTGTATCGAGTTTCTAATCCTCAGTGGGACTAGAGCTTGAGGGAAAAGCTATAAACAAAAATAATAAGAAGGAAGCTGCATCTTTCCTTGCACATTTGAGTGCAGTGTGAGAAAATATGTGACCCTGCAATGTAAGGGAGGGAATGGTTCTATTTTTGCTGACTTTATGGCTTTTATTACCCCAGGCACATACTCAAGGCCTCTTTTGATTTTCTCGCACACTGAGCCTTGAAACCATGCCAGGCGCTTATATCGGTTGCTAAATCAGTTTTCTCCCCATCGGTAGAGGTCTTCCTAAACCATCAAAGAGCTTACACGTTCCCTGATTCAATCTTTTCCAACTTACAAGTTCCTTCTATGCTATTTACTTACCTTGTTAATCCTAATACCTAATGAGAGCATAGTGTCTAGTTTCTGCTTTTTTCTGTATATTTTATTCCAAACCTAAATTGCAAGTTTATAGAAGGCAGAGTTTAGATGCTTTTATTTATTACCTTATGCAACTCTTCAGACCAATAAGTGTTTTAAATGGTCGTAGTTGGCAGAGTTAAATTATTTTACTATGAAATAATGTCTCTGTGAAATGGAGCATTTCTCTTTAGTTTCTGCAACAGGAGGATACTTGAAATATGGTTCAGTAAAATCCTGCAGCCTTTGTACCTTTACCTGATGACTTCTGACCCAGAACCCAATGTGTTTATGATGGTCAGTGAATCCAGTGTACTTACAGTTGGTCTATCCTTGTCAACAAATCCAGTACAAGTTGGCTTTACTATTATATTGAGGTTGAATTTGTTATTAAAGAAATTTTTTCAGGTGTTAGGCAATAACTTGAATTACATCCTCAGATTGTTCAGATTAGACAAAGCGTCTAATGTTTAGTAGTAATTGCTCAATTATCTGGCCATTTCAGGAATGTATATTTTTGATCTACAGAATTATCCTAAAGTCAAGTAAGAAAGAGAATGGAGGACGCTGAGATTACTGAGTGTCTGCTATGTGCCAGAGAGCTTCACTGGTCATTAATATCTTATCCAATTTAATCTCTACAAGATTTACTTATTCATTCAAACATTCATGCCTTGCTATTATTGACTATTAGTATCTATAACGTGCCTGTATGTTGAGCTCTGAGGATACAGACGTGACCTAGACAGGTTTGGTGCCTTTCTTTATGAATCCTCAA
The DNA here is from genome assembly GCF_049354715.1 of Callithrix jacchus. Lineage (NCBI taxonomy): Eukaryota > Metazoa > Chordata > Mammalia > Primates > Cebidae > Callithrix > Callithrix jacchus. The sequence continues at coordinate 174,015,118 of NC_133503.1, read as the reverse complement.
TCTAGCTAGGAAAACAGCTGTAAAGCACATCAATTCCATTCTATCAGCACAACAGAATGTGCTGATGGCTAAGTGGGGAATGAATTGATTGCGTATAGGAGGAGAATCTAACTTAGACCAGCAGCTTAAGGAAGGCTTCCCTGAGGAGAGAAAGATTAAACAGACCTGGCACAGCAGTTGGCTTAACCAGGTGAGGATGTTAAAAGGGCTTGATGTCAAGGGAACCATATGTGGGAAGGTCTAGCTATGAAAGAGCTAGTTAGTGATGTATCTTCAAGAAACTGCAAGAAGTAGGGTGTGGCTGGAACCAGGAGAGTTAAGGGGAGAATGATGGCTGATGGAGCCAAAAAGAGGAGAAGCAGAGGCTCTGCTGGGCTTTGGAGGCCATGTTAAGGGGTGGGGATGAGGACTTTACCCCAAGAGTAAAGAGAGGACACTGCAGGATTTAATTAGAGGACAGTGGCATCTTCAGAGCTGGTGTTGTTCTTAAGTTGTTCTAATTACAGAAAGGAAAATCTAAAGAAAGCCAACCTGGGTGTGTGTTTGGAGTGCCTTCTTACAATAGACCAATGAGAAAAGGCAATGGCATGGACCAAGGTGGCAGCGGTGAAAATGGAAAAATGTAGGTGAATCAAGATATACATAAGAGGTAGAATTGACTAGAGTTGGTGGCTTAATGAATGTGGGGATAGTGGCAGAGGGGATGCTCTAGGATGAGTCCCTGGTGGCTTTCACAGAGGTAGGGGGAGGAAAATGATTTTGAGAGAAGGTGATGAGATCAGTAGGGTTGGGCTGAGTGTAAGTTGTCTAAGGGACTTGCCCAAAAGGGGACCATTTCTTCCTGATAAAAACTCTATCCAGCAATTTTCTAGATCTCAAGAAAATGCTCTTCCTTGGTTTCATAGATAGATTTGGGCACTGATGGCACAGAGATAGAAGTTGAATCCATGAAAATAGGTAGAAGGTCTCACATGGGGAGAGCATGTGAAAGGAGGGAAGCAAGGACCAAAGACACAGGCCCACAGGATGCCAGCATTTAAGGGGCAGATAGAGGGACAGGCACAGTGGCTCACGCCTGTAATCCCAACACTTTGGGAGACCGAGGAGAGCAGATCACAAGGTCAAGAGATTGAGACTATTCTGGCCAATATGGTGAAACTCTGTCTATTAAAAAATACAAAAAAAAAAAAAATTAGCCGGGCATGGGGGTGCATGCCTGTAGTCCCAACTACTTAGGAGGTTGAGGCAGGAGAATCGCTCATACCTGGGAGGTAGAGGTTGCAGTGAGCCAAGGTCACGCCACTGCACTCCAGCCTGGTGACAGAGTGAAACTCTGTTTCAAAAAAAAAAAAGTTGAGGGGTAGATAGAAGAGGCAACGTTCATCACTTCCAGTTCTTTATTAAGATTCATTCAGAGACTAAGATTCGTTCATTTATTTCACTGATTAATAGAAAAGTCAGAAATCAGATCCAAATCCCACCACTTTCCCAAAATCCACCTTTGGATACTTCATGTTTATGAATTCAAGAGTAATTTATTGAAGGTCTTCTCTGAGCTAGGCCCTCTACTAAGCATCCTACACACTATTTTATTTATTGTCAGAGCAACCTACTTGTAAATTAAGTAGTATTATTATCTCCATAGCATAGTAAGGAAATGAAGACCTGGAGAATTTAACTAAGTTCCCCCAAGGTTATGTGATGAGAACAGAGCATGCATTTACACTCACCCTTTCCCTTGCCTGTGTCCCTACTGTAGCTATTACCATTGTACCAGCTAAGACAGTGGCTCTCGAACTTGAGCACTCATTAGAACTACCTCAGGGGCTTCTTAAAACAGTGCTGTGTGAAATCCCCTGAGTGTTTTATTCTGGAGGTAGGTGGCGCCAGAAGTTTCCATTTCTTTTTTTGTTGTTGTTTTTTATACTTAAATTCTGGGGTACATGAGCAGAACATGCAGGTTTGTTGTATAGGTATACACGTGCCATGGTGGTTTGCTGCATCCATCACCCCATCATCTACATTAGGTATTTCTCCTAATGCTATCCCTCCCCTATCCCCTCACCACTGTACAGGCCCCAGTGTGTGATGTTCCCCTCCCTGTGTCCACATGATCTCGTTGTTCAACTCCCACTTATGAGTGAGAACATGTGGTGTTCGGGTTTTTAGAAGCATTCCCTTTGAAAACTGGCACAAGACAAGGATGCCCTCTCTCACCACTCCTATTCAACATAGTATTAGAAGTTTCCATTTCTAACTAATTCCCAGGTAATGCCAATGCAGCTGGTCCAGGGACAGCACGTTGAGAACCACTGAGTTAGGGTCAAGGCAAAACTACAATAACAATAAAAAAAACTTCAAAAATAGAATGGCTGAAGTGCAATGCCTTTTTTTTCCTCTTTCAATTACAGGCTGGTGGGATATGAGGTTATTCTAGAACCTGAGTTCCTTTCACGTTGTGGCTTGCCATCCCCTCACTGTCCTCATCAGCCTGGGGGAAGCCAGGTCACTGTCTCACTTACATTGCAACCTGTGGGGGGGAAAAATTGGACTAGAGCAAGCCACTTCCTGCTAAACCAGAGACACTGAAGTTGCACCCTTTCCATTCACACATATTACAAGGTGAAAACCGAATCACAACGTTGAATAGCCACACACCCAGCCGACCCACAGCTGGGAACCTGCCGTAATCGTATGCTGCCGTCAACTTTTCAATTGGTAAAATAATCATCACATATAAATGAGTTAACTCATACCAAATTATTAACATTCAAATACAGCATAATGTTTCATATGGAATCTTATTAAAATATACTTTTATAATTCCAGAATCTCCAAAACAGAATAGACTCTAATCCCTGCCATATACTTCAAGCAGGGTTCTATTTCTTCCTGATACAAACTCTACCCAACAAGCTTCTCCAAGCCTTCACAACACGAAGTCTCTTTATTAGCATTACGTATGCATTACAAGTGAAGATGTACGTATATACGCAGACGTTTGTACATATACGTAGATACTGATGCAGTGAAGCCTCAAATGGTCATAACTTGATCAATGATTTATTGTGCTGATCGAAAGTAATATTCCACCTATTTAACACAAAGATGTTCTCTCTCTGCTGTAATTGCTGTTTCTCTCTCTCAATCCCAATCACACAGCATCTTTTCAACACCAGCGTTCTCTAATTGTCTTGTGACTTCTCAGAGTAGCAACCATAACATTTCTTAAAGGGCAACGTTACATTTGCATTACACCCTAGCCATAATTCGATTTTCCATTTTAGCCAAACATCACTTTATACTTTCCTAAGCCCATGTAAGGCTGCTATAGGTCCTTTCCTATGTGTGTCATCTAGGTAAGCTTCTCTTTGAACTGTTTTTTGGTGGGGAGAGGAAGTTCTTTTATTTAATTTTTTTCTTCCTTTTTTTTTTTTTTTTTTTTTGAGATGGAGTCTTGCTCCGTTGTCCAGAATGGAGTGCAGTGGTGTGATCTCGGCTCACTGCACCCTCCACCTTCCAGGTTCAAGCAATTCCCCTGCCTCAGCCTCACAATTAGCTGGGATTACAGGCACGTACCACCACACCCGGCTGATTTTTGTATTTTAGTAGAGACAGGGCTTCACCATATTGGCCAGGATGGTCTTAATCTCCTGACCTCATGATCTGCCCAACTCGGCATCTCAAAATGCTGGGACTACAAATGTAAGCTAGTCTTTTTAATTTATACTTCAAGTTCTGGGGTACATGAGCAGAATGTGCAGGTTTGTTACACAGGTATACATGTGCCATGGTGGTTTGCTGCATCCATCAACCCATTATCTACATTAGGTATTTCTCCTAATGCTATTCCTCCCCTAGTCCCCTACCCCCAACAGGCCTGGGTGTGTGATGTTCCCCTCCCTGTGTCCATGTTCTCATTGTTCAACTCCCACTTATGAGTGAGAACATGTGGTGTTTGGTTTTCTGTTCTTATGTTGGTTTGTTGAGAATGATGGTTTCCAGCTTCATCCATGTCCTTTCAAAGGACATGAACTCATTCTTTTTCGTGGCTGTATAGTATTCCATGATGTATATGTGCCACATTTTCTTTAACCAGTCTATCACCGATGGGCATTTGGGTTGGTTCCAAGTCCTTGTTATTGTGACCAGTGCCGCAATAAACATAAATTTGCTTGTGTCTTGATTTATAATCCTTTGGGTATATACCCAGTAATGGGATTGCTGGGTCAAATGTTATTTCTAGTTCTAGATCCTTGAGGAATCACCACACTGTTTTCCACAGTGGTCGAACTAATTTACACTCCCACCAACATTGTAAAAGCATTCCTAATTTTTCCACATCCTCTCCAGCATCTGTTTCCTGACTTTTTAATGATTGCCATTCTAACTGGCATGAGATAGTATCTCAATGTGGTTTTAATTTGCATTTCTCTAATAACCAGTAATAATGAGCTTTTTTTCATATGTTTATTGGCTGCATAAATGTCTCACTTAATTTTTATTTTAGATCAGAAGATACATGCACTTCTTATGTGTAATGGTAGGGGTTGGGTTTCTAGTTTACCCATCACCCTATTATTAGACATTGTACCCAGTAGGTGATTTTTCAACCATCACTCTCCTTCCTCCCCGCTTTGGAGTCTCCAGAGTTTATTTTCCCTATTGTTATGTCCATGTGTACTTTTTGTTCAGCTCCCACTTATAAATGAGAACATGTGGTATTTGATTTTCTGTGTCCGTGTTAGTTCACTTAGGATAATGGCCTCCAGCTCCATTCATGTTGCCGCAAAGGACATGACCTCATTCTTTTTTACATCTTTGTAGTATTCTGGGGTGTAGATGTACCACATTTTCTTTACCCAGTCAACTGTTGGTGGGCACGTAGGTTGGTTCGATGCCTTTGCTGTTGTGAATGATGCCGTGGTAAACATATGAATGCAGGTGTCATTCTGATACAATGCTTTTCCTTTGGGTAGATGACTGAATGATTTACTGAATTGCTGGGTCGAATGGTAGTTCTCTTTTTAGTTCTCTGAGAAATCGCCATACTGTTTTCCATAGAGATTGAACTAATTTACCTTCCCACCAACAGTGTACGAGTGTTCCCTTTTCTCCACACCCTCACCAACATTGTTTGGACTGTTTTATGTCTCAAAAATGCATATGCTTAGGAGATTCCATTTGGTCCCTGACTCAGATGGTGACTTGGGGACACACAGGAAATGGGAGCAATCGGACAGCATTAGCTGGCTTCGTAGATCACTAAAAGTCTTTGTTATGCCTTTGAATTTGATTTAAAGTCAAGTAGGGAGTTGGCACATTTAGAGTGTAAAACCATGCTGCGTCCCCAGGAAACCACAACACCCAGCAGGCAAAGATGCTGCCATGGTTTTGGTGTCACCCACTATGGAGCTATGTCTACAGCCACAAATCCCTGTGTTTATTTGCCAAGATGCTGATATTTCTTATATCATAAATAGATAGATAGATGATAGATAGATAGATAGATAGATAGATAGATAGATAGATAGATATCACATATATAGATATATATCAGCTGGGCACAGTGGCTCACACCTGTAATCTCATCACTTTGGGAGGCTCAAGGCAGACAGATCATTTGAGGTCAGGAGTTTGAGACCAGCCTGGCCAACATGGTGAAACTCTATCTTTACTAAAAATACACAAAAAAATTACCGCCAGTTGTGTTGGCAGGTGCCTATAATCCCAGCTACACGGCAGGCTGAACCAGGAGAATCACTTGAACCTGGAAGGCAGAGGCAGCAGTGAGCCGAGATCATGCCACTGCACTCCAGCCTGGGTGACAGAGTGAGACTCCATCTCTAAATAAATAAATAAATAAATATTAAAAATCAACAAAGGAAACAGATGGAGACCAAAAGCTCCCTCTGGCACAAAATGCTACAGGTACAGTAGTAAAAAGTCTTACCAGCCACAAGTGAGATGTGACTTTCTGAGGCGAGTGGATAATTTTTACTTGATGGTGAATCGTTAAAAGTGAACCAGATGATTAAACTTAATGGAACAGCCACATTAAACTGACATTAGTAAAAACATGCCTCAGGCAGCCTACAACCTTTTATTTGCTGTTGTTTAACTTCTGTCTTTTACAGTAACCATGATGGATGACATCACAAAAGAAAAAATTCAATTAAAATCTAAGTGCTCAATAAACCCCTAATGTCTGGTTTTCACCACCTCTTTCACAGGCACTGATGTCTTACGTTTCCTTTTTTCCCTAAGTAAAGAACTGGCCCCAGGGGAGTTCAATGGCAGAGGAGGAGAGTAGGAAGAAAAAGCAGAGACTTTGGGAGGTTTCTGCTCCTTGTACTCTGACAGACCCAGAAAACGCACTTTGGAGGGAGGAGGTTAAATTGCTTTTTTACCAGGCAATGCAAAGAGAAGAGATGCGTTTTCCCACTAGTTTTCAAATATTGATAAATCAGAACTGTAATCTGCAAAGCAATCCTAGCCCACACTCCTCTTTGACGTTTCTTCTGCCCTTTTACACTGTCTGGGGTGTTTGTTCTGTAAGTCATCGAAATGGTCTCTCCTGACAGCTAAAAATAAGTTTCTGATTACTTTTACCTGAATAAATCTTGTGCGAATTCACCTATTAAGTGTGCAACAATTACATATTGAAACCGATGAAAGAACTGGTGGAGAAGCGTGTATAATCTAGTGGAATACCGAATATAATAAATCACATGTAAAGACACCAATGGCCCTCCCTCCACCGCCAGCTAAAAAACACTGGCTTTTGATCACAGATTTTACCTTAGAGATACCATGTGTCTGTAAAATTGCATTTTCAAAGTCTTCTAAACAAAGTTCTCAAAGTCAAAATAGGAGCAAAAACATGCTGATTATGAACTAAGAGTTAATAATGGTAGCACTCTCTTAAATTTGGGAGGCACTTTGTAATTTATAAGACACATACCATGCTTTTACTGCATGTTTACATGGTGGTTAATGTACTATTTGCATGTGGTCTTCAATTAGATCTTCACAACAGCCTTGCTGTGTAGCTCTTATTATCCTCATTTTGCAGATAAGGATTCTGGCTGAGGGAGGTTAATTGACTCTGCTGTGGTCTTACACTTGCTGAGTGAAAAAGAATGAACATGGCTCACGCCTAGAACCGTGCCCCCCGCACTGTGCCAGGCTGCTGACCACAGCTGCCCTAGAGCAAGGATCCGCCAGGCAGTGACATAGGTTTCCTTCCTCATGGGTTAATGAAATCGCTTTTTAAGAGCCTCTTCAGTCATTTGAATTTGACGATGGAGAGTTAAACTTTCCCCAGTGGCTCTTTCTGTGGCATCACGGTTTCAACGTTTCCTTAGCGTATCCCATTACTCAAATCATGGGATGCTCTTGTTTTACATTTCTGATTGCATTTATCTCACTTCTAAGCAATTTCCTCCCCATTCGAATTTATCTTCCATTATTTCTGCCAAATTGCTTTCAAGGCTACTAATTATATGAATAATATTCTCTTCCCCAAATGCCACGATTAACTCGCTTTCGGTGTGTTTCATTAGACACAGTTTCTCTGCCTCTAAAAAGGAGAAAGTTGCACCACTCCATTTATAAAGCCTCTTCCTGTGCTCAAGTGTTAATCTTCAGACTCTCTCATGTGAGCTATGTGATTTTGGAAACAGCACACACCGGATTCTCAGTTTTCTTGACTCCACAATGATGGATTTTAAATTAGTTCATGTTTCCCAAAGTATCTTTTTTGGAAAACTGGTATGGGGGGTATCAATATAAGTTACATCCAAAAAGGATTATTTAAACAAAAAAGTTAGGGAAAACTAGATTACACCAAATCAAATATAGTTTCAAAGTGCAGACACTCAGAGCCTTTGACATGTTAACCATGACTCCAAGAAAGGGGACGTATATAAAGTATTTCTTTCCCTCAGCGCTTCCTGTAAATGATATTCAGTGGAATACTTTTAGACTAGGTTAGATTATTTTTAAAGTGTCTTTCTGCCCTAAGAGTCTATTTTCATATGTGTAATGCGTCTCTGAGCACTTTGTGCAGTATATTAACAGGAGGAAGGCTTGGTGTCGCTGTTGTTGCCATTTGTAGCATGGCCCGTACTCTGTTTAGACAGAATTGAAACAAGGTAGAGAGTAGCAGCCTTCCCACTAAGACTGACTTCTCTATATACCATGGATGCTTATAATTCTGGGGATTTATAAATAGTCCTCCCTAATAAAAAGGACTTTTTGAAAATTTGCAAATAGGGTTCGATTATCTGAAGACCTACTGACCTAATTTTATACATACACACACACACACACACACACACACACACACACCCTATCCTATGTGTATATATAATTTTATATATATATAGAAAATTATATATATGTTATATATATAGGACAGGATATACAATATATATAGATAATTATATATAAATATATAGAGAAAATTATATATATTATATATCCTATCCTATATATATAATATATATAATGTGTAGATATAATTTTCTATATATATGGGATAGGATATATATATATATATATCCTAATTTTAAGTGTGTATATGTGTATATATATATATCCTAATTATAAATGCTTATGTGTATATATATACATATATATATATCCTATAGACCTATAGTTAGGTCTAAGTACCATCTAAAGGTATCATCTAACCTTTTACTGGGTGAGAAAAAGGGAAGTTAGGAAACATTAGAAACTCAACACTGTGGATATAATCTTTGGGACAGGAAACATGGACTACTTATCCAGGTTAGGATTCTCATCTTCTATTTCCATAGTATCCTCAGAATTCACTTAATTTCACCCTTTACCCAGAACCATATCACTGACAGTTAGTCATCAGAGTCTCTGCTTGATTACCTTTAGGAGCAGGGACCTCACTACCTCATAGGACAGACTGTTTCAATTTTAGGTTGACTCTAATTATTAGAAGATCCTTTCCTATCTTATACTGAAATCTGAATGTGAAATGTTATTGTTCCAAATGACCTGTAAATTATCTAGTCAGGTGATTTTCAAGGAATTTCTCATGGCAGCCCTTAGGATATTTCTCAAATGCTTCGAGATGAATTTCATAAATAAATAAACATCACATCTTCCCAGAAAAAAATGGTTATAATCTCCAAGACTCAAGGAGGTTGCCAGCTTCCCTGAATTCGCCAAGATAATAAATGTCAAGGAGAAAGAGGATATATCCAAGACTCTCTAGTTCAAAAATCAAAGTCCTTTTCTCAATAGGATGTTGCTTCTCTAATACATTTGTGTACATACAAGTGAGGGCGAGAGTGTATTAGTGGAATGTGAAAGCTGTAGTGAAAATAGTGAAAAGAGTTTTATTCCAGCCAGCCTAATATGTCCTTGGCTACCTTACTATGGCTCTTGCCTTTTGTTTTCCCTTCTTCAAAATAAAGATTACTGAATTTTCTCCCAAACTCTGATCCCATTCTGGAAAATGCTATGGTTATAAAGACACATGTTCATTAATGAAGGAATTTACCATTGAGAGGTTATGTAAATGATAAAAAGAAAAAAAACCTGCAAGCCTTAGAAATAATTGAATAAAAGTTAACATAGCATGCACCAAAAAGACAAAAACAGTTTAGGACCACATGCTTGACTTTTACTTTCTTTAATCTTTTTTTTTCTACACTAGTTACATTCAGACCAGGATAGAGGAGATGGATCACTTAAATATATCCTTTCAGGAGATGGAGCAGGAGATCTCTTCATTATTAATGAAAACACAGGCGACATACAGGCCACCAAGAGGCTGGACAGGGAAGAAAAACCTGTTTACATCCTTCGAGCTCAAGCCATAAATAGAAGGACAGGGAGACCCGTGGAGCCCGAGTCTGAATTCATCATCAAGATCCATGACATCAACGACAATGAACCAATATTCACCAAGGAGGTTTACACAGCCACCGTCCCCGAAATGTCTGATGTCGGTGAGTGAGATGTGACTTCAACCAAAAACTGGCTCTCCCCTAGTGCATCCGCTAAGTAAGGAATCCCATGAACTCCAAGTACTGAGCTGAATGAATTTAGATGCTCACTTCTTCATTCCATGTATGTCCTAATACATGGGTGGGGAAAAGGGAATTTTTCCTTTTCCCTGTCTCCTAATATTACTGTAAGTGCATATGTTTCCTAATATTACTCTAGTCTCATTTTATTTTTTTTCTTTTTTAAATTATACTTTTTCTGGGGTACATGTGCAGATCGTGCAGGATTCTTACATAGGTATACGCATGCCATGGTGGTTTGCTGCATCCATCCCATCATCTAAAAATTAGGTATTTCTCCTAATGTTATCCCTCCCCAATCCCCCACACTCTGTTAATCCTCCTCTATCTCCCCCACCCCCAACAGGCCCCAGTGTGTGATGTTGCCCTTCCTGTGTCCATGTGTTCTCATTGTTCTCATTTTTCAACACCAGCCTATGAGTGAGAACATGTGGTTTTCTGTTCTTGTATCCATTTGCTGAGAATGATGATTTCCAGCTTCATCCATGTCCCTGCAAAGGACATGAACTCATCCTTTTTATGGCTGCATAGTATTCCATGGTGTATATGTGCCACATTTTCTTTATCAGTCTATCATTGATGGGGATTGGCTTGGTTTCAAGTCTTTGTGTTGTAAACACTGCAGCAATAATCATACATGTGCATGTGTCTTTATAGTAGAATGACTTATAATACTTTGGATATATACCCAGTAATAGGATTGCTGGATCAGATGGTATTTCTATTTCTTATTTTTAAAACCACATCTCCTCTAAAGAGATTCTGACAAGTGGCAGGGCGGAAGCGGGAGGTCGGAAGAGAGACCATCTCCTTTCTCTCCCATCCTGAATGCCCGTTCTCTTGTTTGGGCTGAAAGACAGCGACCTTCTCCACTTCTCTTAGCCCACATCAGTGTTAGGGTCCAAGTAACAACCACCCAGATAGAAAATAAAAGCTTACATTTACAGTCCAGTCTCCAAAGTAGTGATGGTTGCTTTAAGTATCTAGTAACTGTATATCTGGAAAAGAGATTCAAAGAACATTTTTTAATCCATAAACAATAGGAAGGTTATGTCTAGGGAGAGGACCCTTTATTACCTGGTGGAAATGAAAGACTTTCATGACATACACAGAGTGAATTAACACTTTATACACAATTCCACTACTTATTTTAAATAAGTAATAGATTTAATTTGTTTAAATTAGGAGAAGTAAACAGGATTTAAATTAAGAAAAAGAATTCTACTGACATCACTCTTAGCCACATTGAAGTCCTTCATGGGAGACAGTGACAAATTTTAAACTACTTATATAAAGAATTATTTTTATTTTCACTCTGTCAAATTCAAAAGAGCTGAAATTACATAACTTTATTATGATTCTGTCACTTAGATATCAGAGACATGGTAGTTCACAGATCCAAGACATAGAAAATAACCAATCCATGGAAATCGTTGTAAAACTTCTACATTTTTCTTACGAAGAAATTGCTTATCTCATTATGTAAAGCCACTTTGTTTTGTTACAAAAATTGCAAGCCTCACAAAGCAAAGAGAGAGATGACTGGATTTTGTTCTTCTTCTTCTTCACTGGTTATAGCAGCAATAGCATGGCATTCTCTAAAGAGAAAAATTTGTTAGGAGAACAATTTCTCCTTTCCGTGGTAAAAGGCAGAAGAGTTCATGAAGAATAGTCTCTTCATCAGCACCATTCAGGGCAACTGTAACCAGATATGCAGGTATTGCACTGCACAGTTCTAAAGGCGCCATTCACTTTTGAAGCCATTATAGAATTAAATTTGTATTACAAACATTTAGGGGTGATTGACGGTAATACATCTCCAGGGTCAAAAAAACCTTTTTTCAATTTGCACACAGTCACAGTTAAGCTGATATTCATCATCCTTAATTGATATGTCATTATCGTAATTATACAAAGGCATCTTCAAGAAATTACATAAAGGTAGTAGGACAATGGGGTGGGAGCAAAAATGGACATCGGTATCAAACAGAACTGAATTTGAAACTCTACTAGAGCCAGCGGTGTAGCCTTGGGCAAATTATTTGATTTCTCTGATCCTCCAGTTCTGTATCTTGAAAAAATAAATAATAAATGTCAACTCCTAAGGGCCATCATGAGAATTAGATGAGAAAACAGGTGCAGAGCCCCTAGTACAATATCTGGCAACGAATAGACATTTAAAATGTCCAGATATCATATTCTAAAAGCCATCAAATTTTGTGTTAATGTTAAATAAGAACTTGAGTGTTGGTTGACTTCACTCTCACTCTAAAAATCATAAGATGTTCTCATTCTCCCCACCTCCCTTGACAAATTGCAAGGGTAGGTACTCTGTTTTGTGCATCAGCAATATACATTCAGGGTAGCCAATCCTAGAGTATTACAATCTATTTGTTCAACAAGTGAAGTTGGCTAGCTATTACAAAAGCAATGTAGAATTCCTAATATTCCCTAGATGTAACTTCCCTTCCCCTTTCACAGAAAGGGAAACTCCAGCAGAATGCTTACTGGTTATCTGATACAAATAACAAAAAACAGCCATTAAGTGATCTTAATCAGAGACGCTTATCCTTTTGGGAAGTCACAGAGCCCTTTGAGATCGTATAAAATCTATAGACCTTCTCTTCAGTGAAATAGGCATGTAGACATACACATGAAAGTTTATGTGGAATTTCAGGGGGTTAAGAATACTTTGAAGATTGTTAGGTGACTGCGGTCTCTAAAATAAGAATAACAATCTGAAATGTAATAGCCTTCTTTGAATATACAATTTAATTATAATAACCTTTTGGAATTACAGATTCCAGATGTTTGTGCTCTGCTATTTCAATTCATTGATTCTTTATGTAATCCATAACTACAGCCTTTAAGGTTCAAGGTCTTTCAACTGTTTAGAATTGTCAGATAGATTTATCATTTAGGATGCTTTTATTGGTAAATAACAGGAAACCCAACCCACACTAGTTTAAACAACAACAAATAAGTATTTATTGGTCATGTCACTTAGGTCCACAAGTAAAACGGGCTTTGGACAGGATTTGATCTGAGTTCTAGCTGTTTTTCTGTAATTTTCTATTCTGTTCAACTTGTCCTTGGGCTGGCATTTCTAAGATCACAAAACAGCTGCTGCAAAGGTATATCAGCACTTTAGAGTCCAAAGACAAGAGTATCTATGACAGAATTTCCAGCAAAACCATGAGTGGCCCCTGACTGGACAACTCCTGAACTAATTCCTGTGGACAAAGGAAGCAAGATGCTGATTGACTGTCCTGGGTAACTTGAAGGAATCACTAAAGCAAGAGTCCAGTTCCAATTCCTGCCACTGGGAACAGGCTGGAATCATTTCTACCTGAAGTCATGATTGTTCCCATGATTCTCTGTAACCTAATCCTGAAACAATTTATAAATGTTGATTGCATTTCTTTAAAGAACCCAGTTCTTTTTCTCCTAGCATCCTATCAAAGTTCTCCACTCCTCAGCATGCTATTTCCATACAAAATTCAGATTGCGTGGTTTTTAAAGTGTGTGTCAAAGATTGATATTTTTGAACTCTTGATGTGTTTTCACTTTATGTTTCTGTCATTACAGGTACGTTTGTTGTCCAAGTCACCGCAACGGATGCAGATGATCCAACATATGGGAACAGTGCTAAAGTTGTCTACAGTATTCTACAGGGACAGCCCTATTTTTCAGTTGAATCAGAAACAGGTTAGATTTTTTGATCCTTCTTTTTACAATCTGTAATTTTAATTGGCATGCTCAGCTGAGCTAGTGTATTTTTTAATAAAAATAATCAGTGTGATTGGATTTTTCTTACATTCATCTACCAAATGCTAATGATATATTTATAAACATGACACTTTCACCCACCCTTTATATGGAGTAGATTGAGAAAAATTATGCATTGCCTTAGTTTTCTTCCAGTTCGGGGCAAAACTAAAAGGTCAACCCCTTTTTGATAGCTATTGGCCTGTTTACAGATATCCAGAATCTTTTTTTTCTAAATATTTAGTAGGATTGTGTCTCTCTATTCTGCTCCGAAACTAGATGTAGCCATGCGATTTATGATAATGATAAAAGTCGCTTCTAAGTAAAATTTTCAAGGGACAGGATTGAAAATTCCTGTCCCTTGCCACAGTGATCATGAAAACCAGTGTTGAGATGTAGTCTATAGCCTGAATGTCTGAGTGGCATGGTGAACAGAACTACCTGCTTACCTGTCTGGAGCACAAGAAAAAAATAAACTTTGCTTGTGTGAAGCCACTAAGATTTTGCATCGTTTGTTACCACATCCTTGTCTAGCCCTCTAACTGACGCAGTCCTAATCAAAGTGAAATGCCACCTGGAATGCTTTTGTCAACATCTCATTTTTCTGTTTTCTGTATTTTCTCCACAAAGTAGCATCCTATCTTACAATGATTTGTTTTTAGCCAATATCATTTTACTGTCTAGTAAATTCTACACTTTTTTATCATAATGAGTCAATTTCCTTTTATACATTTTTTAAAACATCCATTATTCTCAGTAGAAAGCAAAACCTCTCTAGGTTCCCACATCCACTTGGAAATCTCCGTGTTAAGTGGTGTGATGAACTTGGAAAGAATCCCAAGGAGAAAGAAAATGTTGAGTTGAAAAACAATGAGGATGAAAAATTAGAATTATTCAACTTAAAGGACAAAAGGCTAAGGTGATCTCCTGTATTTAAATAGAGAATTACTATTATTTGGAGAACAGAAAGCAGCTGCACTTTCACTGAAGCCAGGACTATAGGAATAAAATTGACCTGTTGTCTGAGGTATTCTTGTTAAAAATTTTGAAAAGCTATTTTTGCTTCATTAGTTGTTAAGCACTAGAATGTGCTTCTGCAGAAAGTTATAAAGCCTTCTCCAGTGAAATTTGAAAGCAAGTTAATTTAAGCATAAACCTTACAGAGAAACTGGGCAAACGTTTAGAAGTTCTTTCACTATTTTATAACTACCTAACAAAATTAACCTAACTTAAAAATTTTGATTGCCATTGGGGTCAGTTGAACTAAAGTTCATGTCAGCTTTAGGAATTCTAAAAGGCTGAAAGACCTTGAACCTTAATTCCAAAATTCTCTAGGATCATACAAGATGATCATTATGAGAGAACTGGTGCTATATTTTCCAAAGACCATAGCTTTATAATTTAGAAAATCCTCAGAGCATTCATTATGGTAGGTATATTTAAGGGATAATTAGCCAATCCATAATGGAAAACTCAAAAGTCAGTTCAAGTATGTGGTTTTCCTAACAATTTCCTCATAATTCACCTAAATGTCTTTTATCAAGCATCTATTGTAGTACACCTTTATACCACAAGCCATTTTAGATTTTGCTGTGGCATCTTATAACACTTAATATTTATACATCCATCATGTTATTATAATATTGAGTGTCTTATAACTCTTAATAGTCTATACTATTGCAGCATCTGACTTGTACTTATTTTTATTCTCCTTGTATTACTGGCTTTTTTAAATGTATCTATCTCCCCTGTGTGTGGTTGTAATATCCTTGAGGATAAAGGCTGCTTATAATTATTTTTACATCACCATGACATCTGCACAATGTTTTGCATATTGTGGGTGACGGTTTATGATTGTTTGCACAAATAAATGATTCCATAAAGTATTTCAATGCGTCCTTTTGACTCTTAAATTTCACATCCACAGGTATCATCAAGACAGCTTTGCTCAACATGGATCGAGAAAACAGGGAGCAGTATCAAGTGGTGATTCAAGCCAAGGATATGGGCGGCCAGATGGGAGGACTATCTGGGACCACCACAGTCAACATCACACTGACTGATGTCAACGACAACCCTCCCCGATTCCCGCAGAGTAGGCACATTCGATTGAATGAATTTCTTTAATGCGCTTTTACAAAACTTGAACTTTAAGAATTTTTATTTTCCATTTTCATCATTATTGTCAAAGTTAGTGGACTTAAGAAGAACTGGCACTTTTATTAAAAAGTGAGTTGCCAACATGGCATGCACTCCGGAAATGTGAACATTTACATTCCTCTATTGGTAATTAGCTGAGTGATTTCTGCTGTTGTTGTAAAGGCAACATCATTGTTTCATTTTTCCTTATTAAGAAAACTACCACAGACATAAATCTGCTCATGCAGAACATATGTATACAAGCATGCCGCAATTTGTTAGGAAAAATTTGACATTATGTTCTGTGAATTTAATCTGGCATGTAATCTCTTTTAAATCCTCACAAAGCTTTGTAAGAAGAGGATTTATCATTTTACTGTTTCTAAAAATATAACTGTGGAAGTAACTAGGTACTTAATCCATTTGTAATCATAAATCGTTTTCTACATTATGGTTAGTTGAGATACCGAAAGTCATCTCCAAAATCGTTAACTCTCGTGATTAGATAAGAAGGAAGAAGAAGAAGAAACAACATCCATGAATATCAGTGTGGTTTCAGGAGTATGCTACAAACTCTCACATAGAGCTACCCAACAGGGAACTGGTTCTAACGTAACTTTTCTTCCAGGAACAAAATCCCTTTGGGACCATCGCCTTCTACAAAAGCTAGCTCAATTATTATACAGAAAACCCACTTGTTCTATCACAGCATTTTTTAAAAAACTAATCAGCTAATATGGGCTTCCTTTAGAATAGAGATATGCATGGATCAACAGGAAGTAGCTTTATTTTCTTTATTTTTTCAAGTTTTTCATCAGTTAGCTAAATGCAAAAAGATCAGAGTTACTTAAGGAATATCTGATATAACAAATAGAAGAAAGGTTTTGAGGCCTGGAATTTTCCTTACAGAGGCCTGAAATGAAAACTCTCAGCTCCTATGTAACAAACCTGCACAATCTGCACATGTACCTCAGAACTTAAAGCAACATAAATAAATTTTTTTTAAGTATTCATAATGAAAAGAAAAGAAAACTATCAGGATCACCAACAGTTTGCCCAAAAACCTCCGTTTTAATATGGAGATTCCATGGGGAAGAATAGCATACAGATTCCCTCGCACCTCAGTATCACAGGAATTTGTTATTCACTCTGCTATGCTTAGATAGCCTGTGACTCGTTATTGAGCAATATGCCAAGGCAAGGGAAAGAAGAAGATACAAAGGGGCAGGAGGCCCTAAAAATGGAAGCTGAAAACACTAGAGAAATACTTAACCTGGGGCACACCAACTCATATCTGTTATCCCAGAGCTTTGGGAGGCTGAAGGAGGAAGATTGCATGAGGCCAAGAGTTCAACACCAGCCGAGGCAACATAGTGAGATCCTGTGTCTACAAGTAAAAAGAGATTAGACAGGCACGACCGTATGTGCCTGTAGTCCCAGCTACTCAGAAGGCTGAGGTGGGGGCGTTGCTTGAGCCTGAGCAGCAGGACCCCTGCACTCCAGCCTGAGCAACAGGACGGGACCCTGTCTGGAGAAAAAACAACGTGCGTGTGCGCACACACACACACACACACACACACACACAAACTCATTTTGAGTGATGTACTTGAGTCAAAAAAACTTTTAAAAACCTTTTAGCCTGCTTTATCATTTTACCAAGTATGAACTCAATACTTAAGAGATTACTGTTATTGAATGCCTACACTTTAGTAGTGCCACAGAATGTTTAAATTCTTTTTAAATCATTTGCATGAATGGTTGAAAAAAATGTAATGGAAAAGGTAGAATAAGCTTTGGTTTTACCATTGGATATTTCTGGTGCTAAGTTCATGGTTACCTGGCAGATGCAAACTGAAACTCATATGTAGTCTCTCTAAACTCAGTTTGCAACAGGTGCATATTTTTTTAAAAGGTATCTAGGAAACATAGATTTCAAATTAGTAATATGAATATAAGTATGGGAGAAACCTATACATAAAATAATATAGTAATAACATTTAAAAGAGTCAAAAGAAAAAAATTCGGAGTTTTATCACGTAACGTATTTACCTATATCCCTAACTCTGCAAGTAGGTCCAGCTCCATGTATTAGTCAAAGAATAGCTACTTGGACACAGCCTCCAACTTGCTATAATTTCTTTCCACCTCCAGCTATTATTAGCAATGGTAGAAGGAAAGCTTTTAAAGAATACCTAGTAATTAAAGTTGCAGTTCAGATTAAATTCTCCTCTACTCTTCCTGTTAGATTAACTGAACAAAAAGCTTTGAAACCTTTTGTGCCTCCTGTAGCTGTTCAGTTGTTCTCACAATCACTTCACAAACTTAGGAGCCTGTTTACAGGACAGAGTGTTCTTCATTTGCAAGGACATAGGTCAAGAAGAAATATTCTTAACAACCGTGAAAGTCAAGACATAAGGGTAACAGGCCGAGGAAAGCACAAATCTACCTGTGGTAATGTCTTAAAGAACTGTTGGAGAATGGGTTTTGTTTTTATGATGATAAAGTACAGTTAGTCTATGCTTGACTTATATCTGTCTGGTGATTAATAGGTACATACCAGTTTAAAACTCCTGAATCTTCTCCACCGGGCACACCAATTGGCAGGATCAAGGCCAGCGATGCTGATGTGGGGGAAAATGCTGAAATTGAGTACAGCATCACAGACGGTGAGGGGCTGGATATGTTTCATGTCATCACCGACCAGGAAACCCAGGAAGGGATCATAACTGTCAAAAAGGTAATGCCACTTCTTAAACATCATACAGCGTGAACCCATGTACTTTTCTCCAGTTCCCAAGTTACCATGGGCAATTATATCTTGCGTAAACATTCCTTTAGATTTTTATTTTACTTATTATTTTCCGAAAAAATGCTGATTCTGGCCGGGTGTGGTGGCTCCTGCCTGTAATACTAGCACTTTGGGAGGTCAAGGCAGGAGAATCTCTTGAATCCTGGGGTTTGAGACCAACATGGTGAAACCTGTTTCTGTTAAAAATACAAAAATTAGCTGGGTGTGGTGGCGGGTGCCTGTAATCCTGGCTACTCTGGAGACTGAGGCAGGAGGATCGCTGGATCCTGGGTGGCAGAGGCTGCAGTGAGCCGAGATCATGCCACTGCACTCCAGCCTAGGTGACAGAGACTCTGTCTCAAAAAAAAAGAAAAAAAATGCCAATTCTAATGACACTGAGATCTCGTGGGTTGGCTTTCAGAGGTCTAAAATGATATACATTCATGTTAATTCTATACATCCAATGAATTTTTATTAAGAAATTCCTAAGTAAATAAGTAATACAAATAAGTGATATTCATTAAAATACATAAAGTAGGCCAGGCTCAGTGGTTCACGCCTGTAATCCAGCACTTTGGGAGGCCGAGGTGGGCAGATCACGAGGTCAAGAGATCGAGACCATCCTGGCCAACACAGTGAAATCCGTCTCTACTAAAAAATTATAAAAATTAGCTGGGCGTGGTTGTGCGCGTCTGTAATCCCAGCTACTTGGGAGGCTGAGGCAGGAGAATTGCTTGAACCCAGGAGGCAGAGATTGCAGTGAGCCGAGATCATGCCACTGCACTCCAGCCTGGCACCTGGCGACAGAGCAAGACTCTCAAAAAAAAGAATACATAAAGTAAATACTTTAAATGAACAGTAAATAAACAGCGCCAGACACTGCTGTGGGTGCTGGAGGTGCACTGGCACATACAACAGATGTTCTCTGCTCTCATGGAACTTCCAGTCTTGGCAGAAAGAGACAAGGAGGCAAGTAAACAAACAAACAAATGTATAACCACAGATTGTGACGCACACTGTGAAGGAAAAGAGCAGAGCAAGCCATGATCAAGATGACTCGCCTCACAGAAAGACGATATACAAAGACCACAAATTTAAATTAAATACCATAAATTTCCTGTGACTGCTTTAGCTACTTTTTGGGACACAACAATAAATCTTTTATGTTCTGATTTCTGTTTTTTTCCAAAGCACTGATTAATTATTTTATCACTCGAACTGCCTAGCACCACAGAGCAGTATACAAAAGTATGGCAAAAATTCAAAACCAATACATTGTATGCTTGAAGACTAAAAATAATATTAATTTTCATTAAATTTTTATGATTTCACTTTTATCATGTATGGTGCAATATTTTTCTCTCCTTTAGCATACTATTATCTTTTCTAACAAATATAAGCATTGGTGGATGTAAATAACGAGATACTTTTTCCTCCCAAGCTTTGGATTACGTGTCTTAATATCTGGAAACACAATAAAACATGTTTAAGTGACACTCAGACTAATGTTTTACACTATAATATAATTAGGAAGCCCATTAGTGTGCATTAACCTTTTTAATTTTCCTGGTGCCTTATCAGATTCGAACTGAAATTTTGCCAAGACGACTAAATCACATTCACTAACGTCTTGATTAATTGTGCTTCTAGTGAGCCTTGTCATATTATCATCTAAAACTAAAAGTCAGCAATAAGCATTTGGGGTCACCACGTCTCCAAAACAAGCTACTTTTCCTAAAGACCCCTGACAACAATGATCATTACTTCCTTTGGCAAATAATTAGCCCAATGCCCTTATCAGGCTACCATTTGGAATATTTCATTACCTCATGCAAAAAAAAAAACTTTATGTTGTCTGAATCATGGCAAAGGATTCACAATGCAAACCTGTGACCCTCAATTCTGACTGCACCATAGAATCACTAGGGAAAGTGTTTAATAATCTGGATTTTAATTGGTAACCCCAGATATGTTAGTTTAATGACCCCAGGTGGGGCCAAGACATTGGCCCATTTTAAATACTCATCAGTAATTAAAGCCAGATGTGAGACATCTGACATGGAATAACCCACTGCATATTTGCCAAGTGGCCTCTGATGGCCCCCTCTAGTGAAACATGAGGATTTTTAAAATGGGGACAGAGTGGCTTCTACCAGACTCCTGCTTCCAAGTGCCCTTCCTTCCTGGTACGATGCCTTGCACCTCAGTACCTACTTTTAATCAACAGTAGGCATGGTTTCAGCCCATACATTCTTCAGGGCTATGTGGCATTTGAACTCCTTCACAGATTTTATAATCGTTTCCTGCCTAACAGCGTAGATGCAAGAAAAAAAATACATCGTATCTTTATCACACTAATGTGTTTCTCTAAGCAATATGATTGTATTTATTTATCAGTGATTTACACCAAAAATGTTTCATGTCTTGGCTTTCTGCATCTTGGTTGCTTTAAATATGTCACTTCTTCCCCCACTCCCCCACCCCAAGCTCTTGGACTTTGAAAAGAAGAAAGTGTATACCCTTAAAGTGGAAGCCTCCAATCCTCATGTTGAGCCACGATTTCTCTACCTGGGGCCTTTCAAAGATTCAGCCACGGTTAGAATTGTGGTGGAGGATGTAGATGAGCCTCCCGTCTTCAGCAAACTGGCCTACATCCTACAAATAAGAGAAGATGCTCAGATAAACACCACAATAGGCTCCGTCACAGCCCAAGATCCAGACGCTGTCAGGAATCCTGTCAAGTAAGCACATTTCTGCAACGTGTCTCTTTCATAAGCTTCAGTCAATTTATATTTAAATAAATGCCTGCACTTTAGAAAAGATTAATCCCTTTTTTTCCAATTAGACAATTGTGTTTTCCTGAAAAATTATTCTAAAAGCACCTGTAACTCTCTTTGCTCACTGCATAAATATTTTGGCAGAAGTACAGTAGTCCCTTGTTATCCCTGGGGGATTGCTTCCCCAGGCCCGACTCCATGTTAAAGTTCACGGATCCTGAGGTTCCTTATGGCACAGATTTGCATATAACCAAAGTACATCCTCCCCTATGCTTTATTCATTTCTAGATTACTTAGAGTGCCAATTCAATGAAAATACTATGTAAATAGTTATCTTGATGTTTTTATTTGTATTATTTTTTATCGTTTCCTTTTTGTTTTCCGCAAACATTTTTGATTTGTAGTTGGTTGAATCCATAGTTGCAGAACCTCTGCATACACAGGGCCAACTACGTAAACCTTAAAAAAACACACATTTGGGAAGGACAGCAAGCTATAAGGAGTCTACTGCTTAAACAGAAATAGTATAAGGTGATGCAGCTGAATGACCTGGGATTATTTCTCAAGATTTGAGATTTTTTTAAGTTTAAAATTTGTCAAAGAGTGGTATAGAAAAAGTATATGATATTTAACAAACCAGTCATTGGGCTTGAGAGTGTTTTTCAAATGTAGAAAAACCTATCGGGTAACACTTAGAGACAGAATTATCCTCTATTTGGATGCATTTTTCCTTTTTCAGATGTAGATAAAAACAAGAATCATTTCATGATCTATGTCCGTGAAATCCTAGGGAAATTAATAGAACAGAATCCAAATTTATGCTATGTAAACTAGTTCTGTTTTCCCTGTGCTTTCCTTACACCTTAGTTGTAAATCATCTTGCAAGAAGACCTGTTGCTCTTTGGGACCACCAGTGCTTCAGTATTCTAGAATCTTAACAGGAAAATGCTGGAGTCAACCAACCTCCAGCCTTCAGCCAGTAGCTTAGTTGACTAATTGAGAAAAGTGCTAGCTGGGCACGGTGGCTCGCGCAGGTAATCCCAGCACTTTGGGAGGCTGAGGTGGGCAGATCACTTGAGGTCAGGAGTTCAAGAAGAAAGTGCTACACCGGAATAGCATTATGTCAATTATTCCCCATAAACAAAGTAAGCAGACCAAAAAACTAGAGAAGCTCTTGCCTTGAGTTCACACATAGGTTCTGGTCGTGGTGCCAGCCAAATGCCAAGTACATTCTAGGCACTAGGGAATACATCCTGATCCCATGAAGTTTACATTCTAATTGAGGCAGACAGAAATAGACAAACAATAAATACGTAATATGTCAGGCAAAAGTAAATTTTAAGTAGGAATGTTTATGGAATTTTGTTCAAGACAAAGAAAAAATTTAAGCAGGAAAATAAGGCAGAATAAGGAAATAAAGAGCAACTGGAGTACTATTTTAGATAATGGGGTCAGGTTTGGCATTCTTGGTAGGGAACCATTTAGTGAAGATTTGAATGAAATTAAAGGGTGAACCATGTTCATACCAGGGGGAAGAACATCCCAAGAAGAGAGAAAAGCAAGGGTAAAGGTCTGATACCAGGGCTTGCTTGACAGTTGAAAGAGTAATGAGGAGGCCTCCGCAGCGGGAAGAGAGTGAGCGAGGCAGGCGAGGTCAGGTATGAGGCACCAGAGAGATGTGATAGCTGATGGTGAGTGTGGCAGGTACTGTAGGGCTTTGTAGTTCATGGTGAAGACTGGATTTTATTCTGATTGAGATAAGAAGCCACTGGAAACCTTTGAGTAGAAGAGTTACATAATCTAAAACTCCACTTTAAATGGATAACTCTGGCTGCTGCATGAAGAATCTTATTGAAGATAAAAGAACTTGGGGCTTTAAGGCAGCCATCATTTCTAACTTTTTCCCAGTTGAGCCCTTTGTTCAAACGAAACCTCATGACAAGCCCCACATCTTAAACACGAAAAAAGTCTGGCTTACTTTCAGGGAACGGTTTTAAATCACTGGGCAAATAAACTCTTATCATCCTACTGGAATATCTATAAGACACTTTGAACTGGGCTACGGTCAACCCAGGGTAGCCACATGTGAACTCCATGGATCAAGCGTTTCTCCACATACATTTAAAATTATTAATAAGGAAAATGAATGATGGGTTTCACTAATATAGCACAAATAATGTAAGTACTTTCACAACTGCTCTCTCACTTGGAGTTTGTTGTAATTATACAAGGAAAAAAAATCTTAGCAAGTATCAAATTCAATTTGAAAGTGTTAATGCTGGAAGTTTACAAATATAAGCTTTGGTTATCTCCTTGGCAGACCAACATGTTTTTAATTAAAAGAGAGAATGTTCTGTGAATTCAGGCTATATTTTCATATCTATATTACTTTTTAGACCAAATACCATTTTACCCACTGCATTATTTTCTGTTTTATGAAAGAGAGTAGTTAGCTTGTCAGATTATGTTGGCCATCAGCTAATTTTGAAGTTTTTTGCTGCCAGCCTTTCCTTGGTACATATGGATTTGACACACAGATATAGATTTAAGACTAGAAATACTTTATATATATATATATATATACACACACACACACACACGTATATGTATATAAATGATATTCCAGTGTCCTTTTATAGGATAAAATTCAATCTTATATTAGAAAAGTACATTCATACATAGTTTTTGATTATTCAAGACATAAATGTTGAACAACTAAGTGCTAGACAACACGTTAGGCACAAAATTAACACTGATTTATCATTATGCAGACACAAATCTTTAATTCTTTAATCACATAAAATTATTTTCTTCTAATAACTTCATCTCAAATTCCCTTTGGTTTCTGTGAAAGAGTCTTATAATATGTCACTATAAATACAAATTATGAAAAATCTGTGCAAACACACCTCCTTTCCAGGGAGAACCACAAATCCTCCTGATTTGAGGCTACATTAGAAAACAAATTATTTAATCACAAAATACAATGAAGTCCTAGGAAAAAAAGAGCTACCTAGCAGAAGGATCTGCTATAATCACGTTGGGATTGATTATCTTGTTTCTTATCAGTGATGATTACCAGTAATATGACTGGACAATAAATATCCTGGATATAAATTTAAACTACCTTGGAAAGAAAAAACAACAAACAATCAAGGCTTTGTGTACAAGCATTTTCCATCAATGATGTGGGCATTTTAGATTTTCTATTAATTTATTAGTGTCCCAACGCAAAGAAAAAATACAATTTTGGTATTCCCTAAATAGTTACTTTCTCTTTCAAATTGAAAGCTGCCGTCAACTAAAATTTCTCTCTGTTACCCTTTATGTCAAGGCTTGATAGGAAAATATGACTACTTGTAAAATTTAAAACTACAGCAGGAGGAAATGGCACAAAGAACAAAACAAGATTATTGCTCTGTATAATTGTAACAGCTTATAGAAGCAGCACATCTTAAGCTTAGCATTTTCCATGAGAAAAGAAAGTATGTAGATAATTATTAAATTTCTTACAGTCTATGAATATTGAGATTTCCTTTTTGCAATTAACTATGTGCTATAAATAGTTATCATTCTCAAATTTAAAATAAGAAGTGATTAAGTAAGCATAATACTGTTGCCTAAGTTCGTAATAAATGTTGATTCATGAGATAAATGGCAAAACTATAGCTGTTTTGTTTGTTTTAACCCTTTCGATAATAAAGACGTAAGTTCATATACATTGAAACTGAAATTCAAATTCAACTTGGTATTACACCCATTGTGAACTTCATTAATTCTCTTTAAAATCAGGTTTAAATGTCCTATGATAATTGCATATCTATTTCATTTAGACACTCACTAGATGACAAAAATAAATTTTATGAAGGTAAAAAATATTGTTCATTATAATTCACTACTCATGTTTTAAACCAAAATAATATATTCAAGTAGAATCTTGGATGTGGTAACTGTGGCAAATTAGTAACAAGGGTTTATTTTTCTTAGCACACTCATAATGATTCCACATATGTCTGCCTAGTTAGGTCATTTACTTAAACTGAATTTCTACTGAGGCAATGTTTTTAAACCTCATAAAGTTTTTTAAATCCAACTAAAATGGGCAATTTTTTTCCTAATAGCCTTAACATATCAACTTTCTTCCATTTTCTCTGTAATATCCCACTCCCACCCAGCTCATAAATATAGTATATTAGTTCCCTTTTACACTGCTGTAAAGAACTACCTGAGACTGGGTAATTTATGAAAAGGTTTAATTGACTCCCATTTCCACACGCTCTACAGGAAGCATGGCCAGGAGGCCTCAGGAAACTTACAATCATAGCAGAAGGAGGAAGGGGAAAATGCCACACACTTTTAAACCATCAGCTCTCATAATAACTCACTCACTATCACAAGAACAGCAAGGTCTGCTCCATCTTTCAGTCATCTCTGACCAGGTCCCTTCTCCAACATATTGGGATTACAATTCGAAATCAGATTTGGGTGGGGACACAGAGCCAAACCATATCATTCTTCCCCTGGCCCCTCTCAAATCTCATGTCCTCTTCACATTTCAAAACCAATCATGTCTTCCCAACAGTCCCTCAAAGTCTTAACTCATCCCAGCATTAACTCAAAAGTCCAAGTCCAAAGTCTCATGCAAGACAAGGCAGGTCCATTCAGACTATAAGACTGTAAAACAAAATACAAATTAGTTACTTCCATACAGTGAGGATACAGAGGTAATGTTTCCATTCCAAAAGGGAGATATTGGCCAAAGCCAAGGGGCTACAGGCCCCATGCAAATCTGAAATCCGGCTGGGCAGTCATTAAATCTTAAGGCTCCAAAATAATCTCCTTTGACTCTATGTCTCACCTTCAGGGCATGTTGATAAAAAGGATGGGTTCCAGCAGCCTTGGACAGCTCCATTCCTGTGTCTCTGCAAGGTACAATCCCTGAGGCTGCTTTCATGGGCCGGCATTCAATGCCTACAGCTTTCCCAGGCCCATGGTACAAGCTGTTGGTGGATCCACCATTCTGGGGTCTGAAAGAGAGTGGCCCTCTTCTCACAGCTCCACTAGGCAGTGTAGACTCTTTGTGGGGGCTCCAATCCCTCATTTTCCCTCCACACTGCTCCAGCAGAGGTTCTCCCTGAGGTCTCCACCACTGCAGCAGATTTCTGCCTAGACATCCAGGTATTTCCATACAACTTCTGAAATCTAGGTGGAGATTCTCAAACCTCAACTTCTTGCCTTCTGCACACCTTCAGACCCAACATCATGTGGAAGCCACTAAGGCTTGGGGCTTACACCTTCTGAAGCTACATCCTGAGCTATACCTTGGTCCCTTTTAGCCATGGCTGGGGCTGGAGCAGCTGGAACACAGGCTGCCACAAGGCTGCACAGAGCAGCTGGGCCCTAGGCATTGCCCATGAAACCAATTTTTTCCCTCCTATGCCTCTGGGCCTGTGAGGGAAGGGGCCGCCATCAAGGTCCCTGAAATACCCTGAAGACATTTTCCCCCTTGTCCTGGCTATTAACATTTGGCTCCTCTTTACTTAAGGAAATTTCTGGAGTAGGCTTGAATTCCTCCACAGAAAATGGATTTTTCTTTTCTACCACATGGTCAGGCTGCAAATTTTCCATACTTTTATGCTCTGCTTCCATTTTAAATATAAGTTCCAGTTTCAGATTATCTCTTTGTTCACACATATGAGCATACAGTTTTAGCAAAAGCCAGATCACTTCTTGAATGCTTTGCTGTTTAAAATTTCTTCTGCCAAATACTCTAAATCATCTCTCTCAAGTTCAAAGTTCCACAGATCTCTAGGGCAGGGACAAAACACTGCCAGTCTCTTTGCTAAAGCAAAGCAAGGGTGACCTTTAATCCAGTTCCCAATAAGTTCCTCATCTCCATCTGAGACCTCCTCAGCCTGGACTTCATTGTCCATATCATTGTCAGCGTTTTGGTCAAAACCTTTCAACAAGTCCCTAGGAGGTTCCAAACTTTCTCACATCTTTCTTTCTTCTTCTGAGCCCTCCAAACTGTTCCAACCTCTGCCCGTTACCCAGTTGCAATGTCACTTACACATTTTCAGGTATCTTCATAGCAATACCCCACTTTCCTGGTACCAATTTTCTGTATTAGTTCATTCTCACACTGCTATAAAGAACTATCTGAGACTGGGTAATTTATGAAGAAAAGAGATTTAATCAGCTCACAGTTCTACCGGCTATACAGGAAGCATGGCTAGGAGGCCACAGAAAACTTTTAATTATGGCAAAAGGTAAAGGGGAAGTACTACACTTTTAAACCATCAGATCTCATGAGAATTCACTCACTATCACAAGATCAGCAAGGGAGAAATCTTCTCCCATGATACAATCATCTCCCATCAGGCCCCTCCTATGACATATGGGGATTACAATTCAAGAACAGATTTGGCTGAGGACACAGAGCCAACCCATATCACATACCTATTCTAAAAACTAGTAATACATTTATGAGTAAGACAACATTTCTCAAAATCCACTAGTCTTCTGCCAGTGTTAGGGTTGGAATGCTTGGTTTCCAAAATGCTACTCTTGGTTTTCCTTGAATTTATTCAAACTCTCCTTCTTAAATATTTATCAAGTTCCTAGTCGGTTCCAGGCACCGCTGTGTGTCTCCGGTCTCCCACTGATTTAAGTGATGTAAGTGATTCTGTCTTTAGTGTTTTTCTTCCTCCACTAGACATTCTTAGATAGCTGAATGGAAATCTGGGATCAGTCCAGCTCTTAATCTTGAGCTTCATACTAGAGATCTCTTCCCGGACTTCTCTCAAGCACCTCAGCCTAGTTATCAAAAATGGAACTTACCCATCTTCCCAGAATCCTATTTTTCACTCCTCTTCTTTCTGTTTGTGGCAGCACCGTCCAACCATTCTCCTCAATTCAACCAGTGATCTTTATTAACCATGATTTAGATTGCGGCACTCCCCTGCTTAAAACCCTTTGTAGCCAGGTGTGGTGGCTCATGCCTGTTATCCCAGGACTTTGGGAGACCAAGGTGGGGGATCACTTGAGCTCAGGAGTTCAAGACCAGCCTAGGCAAAATGGTGAAACTCTGTCTCTACAAAAAAAAAATACAAAAATTATCAGGGCATAGTGGCAAGCACCTGTGGTCCCAGCTACTCAGGAGGCTAAGGTGGGAGAACCGTTTGAGCCTGGGAGGTCAAGCAGTGAGCCAAGATCATGCCACTGCACTCCAGCCTGAGTGACAGGGTGAAAGAGTGAGACCCCCATCTCAGAACAAACGAACAAAAAAAACCCTTTATTAGATTCTTATTGCATTTAGAATAAATCCCAACTCCTTACCACAGCCTTCTTCTGCAGTCTAGACTCTGGCTGTCTTCCCAATCTCATCTCCTATTTCCCTCTTCTGCCTTACTAACCTTGGCCACATTAGCCATCGTTTGCTTATTTCAACAGAAGATTTTTTTAATTAAATGGAGAGTAGAAAATAATCAACACCCTACATATGCATACAAACAAACACACATGTATATTAAAGTCCTCACTTTGTAAAAACTTGAGTTAAAAATGAAACAATTACTATATAAGCTTGATCCAAATTTATATATAGTAGAAAAAAATTTAATGGTGATGCTCAAAATCATGCAACTTGTCTAGTGTAGTGAGTTTACTATTAAGACCTCCATTGTAAGGAGCCAATTTCTCAAAATATTTTACTTAATGTCAAGTTGTAGATATTCAAATATGCACTAGAGATAGAAAAAAATCCATACTACAGATATTCTGGGACATGATGTGTCTCAGATGTTTTTTGGTATTCTATAATGTGGGAATAGGAAATAGAAGGAAAAGCCTTTCTTAATTCCACTTTGCACTTTCAGGTACTCTGTTGATCGACACACAGATATGGACAGAATATTCAACATTGATTCTGGAAATGGTTCCATTTTTACATCGAAACTTCTTGATCGAGAAACACTGCTATGGCACAACATTACAGTGATAGCAACAGAGATCAGTAAGTCCTACCTAATACCACTGCTGTCCCCATTGATAGAGTGAGTGAGTGTCCCAGCAAGGGCTGGGGAGCACAGCTTATCACCATGTATTGACAATCCCACTTGACAGATATATTGAAGAGCCCTGGAGTGATTTCCAGTAATGCCTCTTCTAGACATACATTGGCTCATTCATAAATGGAGAGGCAACCATGGAAGTTCTGCTGTCTGGAAACAATAAAATGGGAATGTATCTCACAAATGAGATTGAATTGGTACTTGATGGATTTAATTCCAAAAAGCTTATAAATTAGAACATTACATAAACAGCTGCAGAAAAACAGACTCTCAATTAGACATTGCGTGGGGAGCAAAAGATGATGGGGTCAAGTATGTTGTAAAATGTGGGCATTGTTTAGAAAGTTTTTAGAGATCAATTCTCTAGCTTACGATAGAATTTCTATTTCAAAGTCTTTATAAAATTAAGAGATAAATTATCACTTTCCATGGTATACCAAAGTGGGTAATATAAACTACAAAGTAATCAATAAAATGATTAGGATGAATTTTATGGTAATCCCATGAAACTGAAGGCAGAGAACAATAGTGTCAAAAGAATGCTTCAAATAAAGTGATTACACACAATGAAAACTAATGTATATTGTAAATACAATGTGCAGCCTGAAGAACGTAAGTGGAAAATGACCTTAAAAATCGAAATTTAATGTTTAAAGATAGGCTTCTAAATTATACCTCACTTTTTAGTTTTTGTGTTTACTTTTAAAAGTTCTAAACATTTTTAGCTCACTTGGGCAGTGTGGAATATTCCATATCGAGCAGTTTATTACAGTTGCATTTCCTGTCAGGATAACTCATGAGATTTGAAGTAACTAAAGGATATTTGGTAGAATAGTAACCAATATGGGCAAAATGAAGCATTGCCTTTAGATAGTGATAAGGACAATGCATTAGAAATAAGCTAGGAATTTGCTCTTTAGAATTTATGTCAAGATTTAGCTTGAAGTTTATGTCAATTTATGTTAAGGGATGAGTGTGGATACCAAAGACAGAGCATCTTTAAAGTTTTTAAATTATAAAATTATTGTCCACTGAAAAGGATCATTAAGACCACAAAATTTTATTTTTTACCAAAGCAGATTTGTAAGTATTTTAGGCTTTGTGCCTAAAAATTTGTTTTTAAGATTTAATGTTTCTATGACACATTTCAAGTATTAGTGACTAATATTTCTTAAAAGTTAATATTCAGCTGCTCTAACTTTTGAAGAACAGGGTGAGTAAAATTTTAGACACAATTGATCTTAAAGAATCTTACTGTCTAATCTTCTTAACAACCTTTGATATAACAAAAACCAAGAGCTTGTATAAAACCAGCCCCTGCTCACCTCAGGGCCTTTGCATATACTGATTCCTCTACCTGAAAAGCCAGAAATATTCACATGGCTTAAACCTTCTCTTCGTTCATGTCTCTGGGCAAATGATGTCTCATCAGAGAAGCAGTCATCTGTCATCATTCTAAGTAGCACCTCTATTTATCTCAATCATTTTTCCATGCTTAATTTCTCTATAGCATTTACCATCTGACACATTATATATATATTGATGTGTTTATGGTTGGTCCATCCCCATTAGAATAGAGCTCCAGAAAACAGGATCTTTGTTATGTTTCCTACGTGCCCCAGCATCTCAAGTAGAGGCTGCTCTATATTAGGTATTAGATGCTCACTAAATACTTACAAAGTGAACAAACAAATAGACATACTAGTGAAGTAAATGAAGAGAGCCGAGTTGACAGATTCTAACTCCTAATTCTTACACCAGGAATCTGTCTTCCATACTGTGCTGGAAGATTTATCACAGAAGGAAACGAAAATCCTTCATTTATCTCAGGTCTGCAAACATTGATTCTGCTCTATCATTAATTCCAGATGAACAGCCTGGGCTTTCAGCCTGGGCTTGGAGTCAGACAGACCCAAATTTGAATCTGGACTTCACTCTTTACTGTCTCTGGAAACACGGATAAATTACTTAACTTCTCCATGCCTCAGTTTCCTCATCTACAAAATGAGGGCAGTAACTCTGTCTACCTCAGAGCATTAAATAACATCATATTGCAAAGGGTTTAGCATGACATCTCGCCCTCACTCAGCACTCGAACTAAAACACTAAGATCGATAACTATCCTTTGGTCTTCTGCTGTTTCATTCATTTTCCCTCTTCTTCCTTTTGTCCATCTGCTCCCCATCCGCCTCTTCCTTGAAAATCTACCTCTAAAATGCCTTTCTTGGTTTTGTGTTAATTATGCAGTTGAACTATGTCAACACAAGTAGCTTTGTCCCCCAGTTAACTTCAACAGGTGTATCCAACTCCAGATGTACCAGACAATCTAATTCTACTTTTTGTGACCACACTGATACTTAATGCCCGGTAGTACAGCAGCTTGGGGAATCCGGGCATGAATGAGAATGAAGGAGTAGAGTGGATGCTGCGTAAAGGGAATCGGCAATCAACATGTAAATGCCTTTTTCTTTCTTTTTGGTATGTGACAGATAATCCAAAGCAAAGTAGCCGAGTACCTCTATATATTAAAGTTCTAGATGTCAATGACAACGCCCCAGAATTTGCAGAGTTCTATGAAACTTTTGTCTGTGAAAAAGCAAAGGCAGATCAGGTGAGTTTCATTAAAAAGTACATTCAAGTTGAAAGATTAATTTAGATCTTCTAATCATTCAGATGATTCACAGGGCTGAAGGGGAGTTGTGAATTATCTATGAAGTGAATGCTACGGAAATTAATGCTGTAAATAAGAACCAGGACTTACATATGAGAACTAACAGTTTTGAAGAACTGGAAGTTCATCAAAGACTGATGCTGATTCCAAATCAATATCAAGTTTTCATTAAAATAGATTAGTCACAGCTTTATTGGAAAAACCTGTATGGGTGAACAGATCGTTTAATTACCATATGTACTTGAAGCAATAACTGGAACATACTTTATAATGGCCTATAATTCATAATTTCACTTATTTACTTTGACCATCTGTATGTCATACAAATTCATGAATGTTTTACTGTTTTACACATTCGTCCCCACATGAAATAGGTCTTTGCTGCCAGCGATATAAAAATTATGTTTCAGTTTATTAAAATCGAAGTACACTGTTAAAGTACACGTGCAAGTAGGAAGCTGGTGACCAAGTTCTATATACTCATTTCCCTTTTTGCTTTTTGCAATTGACAGCTTATGTAATGCTAAGAGTGCCTTTCTAAACAGACTGTCCAAAGAGCGCTTCTACTTTGTGAAGTTGCGATGTTGTCACAGACTACTGGGAAATTTTATAGCTTGGCATCACTCAAGGCCAGACGTTTCTCAATCAGGGTGATTTTCTCCCTGGGAATATTTTCAGTATCTTGAGAGAGTTTGACTGTCACACTAGAGAGTGCTACTGGTATCTGGTGGGTAGAGGCCAGAGTTGCTGCTGAACATTTCACAATGCACAGGACATCCATCCCCACCACAAAGAATCATTCCCTGCCTTTTGGTTTTCTAGCCCACAATAAAACAGGTTCACTGTATATGACTTAGAGCCTATCATTTTTGTAATTAAAATTTTAAATCCTTTTTTCAAGCAATTTATTGCAAAATTTTAAGAAACACTTTTGAGTTATCAAAACTTTATGGCAGCATTCTGGTTTTTCTCTTAGTTGATTCAGACCCTACGTGCTGTTGACAAGGATGACCCTTATAGTGGACACCAATTTTCATTTTCTTTGGCCCCTGAAGCAGCCAGTGGCTCAAACTTTACCATTCAAGACAACAAAGGTAAACAAGTTCAAGTTACCTTCTCTGTCTCCATCTATATCCGTACCTGTATCTGTACGTATACGTATATCTGTATCTCTATCTTTTCCCATCACAGTTGATTCAGTACATGGCACAGTATCAGCATACATTCACCACTTTGCTTTCCATTCCAGACAACACGGCGGGAATCTTAACTCGGAAAAATGGCTATAATAGACACGAGATGAGCACCTATCTCTTACCTGTGGTCATTTCAGACAACGACTACCCAGTTCAAAGCAGCACTGGGACAGTGACTGTCCGGGTCTGTGCATGTGACCACCACGGGAACATGCAGTCCTGCCATGCGGAGGCGCTCATCCACCCCACGGGACTGAGCACGGGGGCTCTGGTTGCCATCCTTCTGTGCATCGTGATCCTACTAGGTAAACTGGTTCTCCCTGCCTCCTATCTCCCCATGGTGAGGGGCTCACACTGTTACTGTGACACTCTAGATTTATCTGCCTCCCCCATTAAGGCATACAGCCTGATCTAGGTGAGTAGAGTTACATGCTGAGAATCTGTGCTGTACGATGTGAACACATTTTTTGCTCGAAAATGGCTTTGGAGAATGAACAGACGTGAAAGTTGCTCGTGTCTTTGCTTGCCCAGGAATCATTCCACGGAAAGAATCTCTTGTCTATCAGACTGGGAATGAATCTTGGGGGATTTCAGGGCAACGTCAATGTGCTCTTTTCATTTCATTTGTTGTGTAATGTTTTTACTTGGAAAACGTTGTTTGGTGTCTGGCATGGAGTGTATGATGAGGGCCCTTTCTATAAAGGTAAACGTTAAAGTTCTATGGGAAAGTGGGAAGAGGAATGTGATGACTTTTCTCTCATCCTGGAATAATAAAAGCTATGAAAATTTTTTAACTCAGTAAACTAATGTTGATCTACCATTTATATGATTGCCTTCTTAGCATTGCTCTCTGATTGCCACATACATAAGGTCTATTTCTCAAATAACCATAAACAGCCTCTGTGATTGAGGAGATGAGTATGAGGCCCCAAAAGAAATGAATGTAATAAAAATGAAAATCAGGGTCTAACAAGGATGCAAATGAAATTTTTACCCCAACCAACTAATTAAGCCTACAAGTCGAGCTCAGATTTCTCAACAGCCCTTGATTGTTTTGCGAACTAAGAAATCAAATATTTGTTAATGCAGCCTTTCCAAAAATAAAAGAAAGATTTGTAAAGCTTGCCTATATAATGAAAAGAAAAAGTAAGAAGTTAAGAGTCAACCTGAATTATACAGGGGGAAAAACTCTCCCTTAAAAAATGAAGACAGAGTGACTTTGAGAAGAGTCAAAGAGAACCTGCATTTCGCCAAGAACAGAATGCCTAGGGATCCCTGCTCGAGAGCTCCTTCACTTTCCACATCAACCCTGCTAACTCTAACAGAAGCATTGAGACTCAGCTACAGAACTGTGATTCTGTTTGTCAATTAAGATTTGGGGAAAGTATTTTAAGACATGAGCGTAAATAAAAACTGACAGTGTGCAAAGACAAATCAGTGTTTCTAATGGTGTGAGTCTGTGAACATTGTTTTGGAAGAGAAAGATATGAATGTTCTTTTTGATGAAAAGAGTTGTTTTTTAGAAACCTTGTATTGGTAGTGTGGAACCCAGGAGTGTTCCATGGACTCTTTTAGTAGTATATGGAAGGAGAGATAACTCACATCTGACAGAGGTGATTCTTCCTTTCTATCATCATCTACCCATTTTCTCTTCCCCCTTTTCTTCCTTCTAGTCAATTCACTGAATCTTCCCCCTCTCATTTTCTTCCTCCAGTGAATTCACTGCCTCCTCCTGACTTCTAATTGGCCTCGGTACCTCTCACGTCTTATTTAATCTTTTCAGAATTCTATACCTAAGAAAAAAGAAGGAGAAAGATAGATGGGATTTAGCCTTTACTAGGTACACAACATAGGTCAGATGCTGTGCAAGATGCTCTACAAGGGTTTTTCTCACCTAATCCTCAGCACCATTTGGTGCATACTTACCTGTACCTTAAATATGAAAACTGCAGCTCCAAGATGTGAAGTAATGTAGCCACGTCACGTGTCTGACACGTGGTAGAACTAAAGTTTCCAACTCAAGTTTTCTTCCCCAGGCTTGGTGCCTAAAGACTGCACTCTGCTCTCTTTTCAAACTTATGAAATGCAGGGCAATTTCCAGGCTGAAAGACGGCCCGAACTTAAAATGTGGCAATTGAAGAAAGTGGAGGAAAATGAAGGAGAGCCACATTGATATAGAAAGAAATCTGGAGTCAAGAAAGTAGATCATATGGTAATGGATATTTTACAAAAATAAAGCAACAGTGAAAACAACTAGACAACCACTACATCTCATGTCTTACAGTGCCTTAGAGTTTGCAAAACTTTCACATTTATTAACTCATTCCTGACAATAAGACTGGATACTGTACTATTGCTTTTCTTTTACAAATAAGAAAATTGGCTTAGAACAGTCAAATCATTTAACTTAACCCAGATCTCTTGACCCTCCAGTTTTATGATGAAAGTCTGAACACGACTTTGCCCAATCGTCCCTCTATCCCCCCAAAAATCTTACTGCTATCCTCTGGTTTTAAAAGGGTAAGGGAAAAGGGGAGACTCAGTTCCTGCTGAGGGCACTTCATCAGGGTATCACTTTCTAAGAACACCTCATGTGCTTACCAGTCACATTTTGACATTTTATAAAAGTTCGCTTTGAGAGCTCTTCTTGTAGACAGCGATACTCTCAAGAAATTCCGTTCAGATATTCACTGGGCTAATAAGAACAGATACAGGCCATTTTCACTGCAGAAGAATTAGACTGAATAATGCCTTTGATTTCTTGAATGTGCCCTCTCCCTTCTAGACAGTTGCACTTCCAAATGTGCATAGGACTAAAATAAAAGCTATAGATACCTTAAGCCAGGGAAGAATTAGGAGGTGATGATAAATGCCTGCCTCTTGCCTTACATGACTGAATGAGCCCATGTACATAAGCGCTTAATTCTTGGAGAGACAGTTAGCTTGATTCTATTCTCTAATCCCAATGGCTGTCCTTACTTACAACGCTCTGTTTTGCAAATCCATGTCATTCTTCACACTGGCAACCAGTATGAAGGGTAGATCATGAGCATCGCTCTGCCCAAAGCCCTGCATGTCTTTGTTCAAATTATGCAACTTCCCTCCAATAACATACACAAAACTGTGCTGGCTGGGCGTGGTGGCTCACACCTGTAATCCCAGCACTTGGGGAGGCTGAGGCAGGTGGATCACATGAGGTCATGAGTTCGAGACTAGCCTGGTCCACATAATGAAACCCTGTCTCTACTAAAAATACAAAAATTAGCCAGGTATAGTCGTGGGTGCCTATAATCCCAGCTACTTGGGAGGCGGAGGCAGGAGAATTGCATGAACCTGGGAGGCAGAGGTTGCAGCAATCTGAGATGTACCACTGCACTCCAGCCTGGCAACAAAGTAAGACTTTGTCTTAAAAAAAAAAAAAACCTGCTGTATGATCATATGGGCTCCTCAAACATATACAGTAGCACTTTTTCTCCACCTTGTTCTGTTCTGCTCTTTCTTGTTCATATTGCACTATCACCTTCTAACAATATCCTTATTTATGATATACATTGTTTATTTTGTCTCCATCCAACTGTCCCCCACCCCACCCACGCACTCACTCAGTGCCTAGAACCGTATCTGGTACAGGGTAGGCGCTACATAAATATTTATCAAATGAATGAATGAATAAATACCCTGAATGGATGTGACACACTGGGCATCAGGATACTTTCTGGCAACAAAAGAGAGTGTGTACAATTACAAAACCACACACTTGAAAGTGGCAAAGTTACATTTCCTTTGGAAATAGACTATACTCCAAACATGCTTCAGAGCATGGCAGTTATGAGTGCAGGCTTTTTAGTCTGACCAACCCGGATTTGAATTGCATGCACATGTAACATCTTTAAAATTCAATTTTCTCTTCCGTAAAATGGGGTTTTAATGAGGGTATCTACTTTCTAGGACTATTGTGGTAATTAAATGAGATTCGGGATGTTAAGCACTTGGCACAGTGCTTAGCACATAGAAAGCTCTCAATAGGTAACCAATTATTATTCATACTGATGAAATTTTAATATATAGATACATGGGTGTGCCTACATCTATTATTATATAGGTAGTTAAGTATACTCACTAAACAGGCATTATTCCATAATTCTTATTGCAATAATTCCGTTTTCATGGCTCATAAAAGTTGTGCCTTGTTATGGATGACATAGTAAAGAGACATTACTGTGACTTCCTGTTATAAACTCTTCTGCACAAACCCAGTTTAACAATGCACTTTGTGGCCTAGATGGCTGTTTTCTCTCTAAGCTTTTACTATGCTTATATGTTTTTTCACCCATATGTCCATTTGTAGATAGATGTGTCTCTCTACAGGTAGCCAGCTGTGTTCCACCCAGCCAGCTGTGAAGAAAGATCAAGAGCTATTTAAACACAATTCTTGCTTTGCCTCTAATTTGAGTTAGGAGGGAAAAATCAAAAGAATAAACATTCTCAGTAACAAACTTGTATAACATGAACCTTGGGAAAATAAAAATTTTAAAATCTCACATTATTTCATTTAGCTCAAACAGAAATAATATGGCATGTGGATTCTTACCTGCCCACTTCAAGTTAGCCAATCCTGAAATCCAAAACGGCTTTCTGAATTATACCCCAGTCACCAGGTATTTTCTGGAACAATATCACTTTATATATAGGAAAGATATGCAAATATTCACATGTCTACCTTGGGTTTTAAACTAATCTTACACTTTTCTCAGGAAAAAACAACAACAACAAAAAGGGCATGGCGCAAAAGTTATTTTAGATGTGGAGTTATGCAATCCCTTCGACACATCCCCAAAGGTGCCAGTCTTGTTTTTAACCAGTTTCTGAGCATTTTAGGTGTTCCGCATAATTTGCTCTCTGATCGCAGTACATTTCACTGAGGCTGAGCTTCTTTTTTTATTATCTTATTTTTTTCTTACCTTGAAACTAGTTTGCCATTTCAAAGTAAAAAAGGAACTACCGTCAAAATATGATGGTGTTTTTATCCTCTACTTAAATTATAACCTTCTTTCAAATATTTAGTCCATTTTGTGGGTCCCGGTTTGATCATGGATGGAGGCAAGTGCATCCTTAAAGAAATAAAAGTTGAGTCTGCATTTTCTAGAGAACTTTTAAAAACTTCGCATTTGAGCACGGTGTTTCTTACTGACATTAATTGGGCAGCAAATTAACTTGTCCTTCCCTTTCTGTTTTGTTTTCTGCTTCCAGTGACAGTGGTGCTGTTTGCAGCGCTGAGGCGGCAGCGAAAAAAAGAGCCTTTGATCATTTCCAAAGAGGACATCAGAGATAACATTGTCAGTTACAACGACGAAGGTGGTGGAGAGGAGGACACCCAGGCTTTTGATATCGGCACGCTGAGGAATCCTGAAGCCATAGAGGACAACAAATTACGAAGGGACATTGTGCCCGAAGCCCTTTTTCTACCCCGACGGACTCCAACAGCTCGCGACAATACTGATGTCAGAGATTTCATTAACCAAAGGTTAAAGGAAAATGACACGGACCCCACTGCCCCGCCATACGACTCCTTGGCCACTTACGCCTACGAAGGCACTGGCTCCGTGGCGGATTCCCTGAGCTCACTGGAGTCAGTGACCACGGATGGAGATCAAGACTATGATTATCTTAGTGACTGGGGACCTCGATTCAAAAAGCTTGCAGATATGTACGGAGGAGTGGACAGTGACAAAGACTCCTAATCTGTTGCCTTTTTCATTTTCCAATACGACGCTAAAATATGTGAAGTGGCTATTTCTTTATATTTACCCACTACTCCGTGATGGGTTCTCTGTTCTACCCGTTTTAAAAGCCAGTGGCTGCCGTCTGTGTGGATCCAATGGTAGAGACTTTTTTCTAGTACACTTTTATGAGCTTCCAAGGGGCAAATTTTTATTTTTTAGTGCATCCAGTTAACCAAGTCATCCCAACAGGCACGGGCCAGAGGGGAGGACAGGGAACAATATTTCCATTTGTTCTCAGGGCAACGTCCTTACATCCGCTGGCCTGGGATTTACTACACTCCGTGTCAGGCCGGCCTACTGCCCTAACTATACATTTCACAGGCTAATGGGATAAGTGGCTGTAATTTAAAGATAAAAATATCACAGTGAAAGAAATGAGGGCATATCGGCTCACAAGGAGATGAACTACATAGGGGGGTTTATTTCTGTTGCAAAGAATTTAAAATAACACTTGCCCATCCTATTTGTTCTTCAAGAACTTTCTCTGGCATCAACTACTATTCAAAACCTCAAATCCACCCATATGTTAAACTTCTCATTACCCTTAAGGAATAGAAGCAAATTAAACAGTAACATCCAAAAACAACCACAAACTTAGTATGACTTCATTCCTTCCACTAACTCATGATTGGTTATATCCTAGACTAGATATGCGAAAGTTTGCCTTTGTACCATATAAAGGGGGAGGGGAGATAGCTAATAATGTTAACAAAGGAAATATATTTTAGCATACGCTCAAAGTTTTGGCCACCACATGTATCACGGGTTCCTTGAAATTCTTTCAACTATCAGTAGGCTAATGTCAAAATTGTTTAAAAATTCTCGAAAGAATTTTCCTAAGATAAATTTTAACTCCTTGTCTATAGTTGTCAGTATTATTCTACTATACTGTATATGAAAGTAGCAATGTGAAGTACAATAATTCATATCTTCATATCTTTCTTACACAACTAAGTTGAATTAGTAAAGTTAGATTAAATAAAACTTAAACCTCACTCTAGGAGTTCACTGGAGAGGTTAGAGCTATACTCGAACCTGATACCCTGCCGTTGACATCTGGAAACGTCGACCTATTTATATAATGTGATACGTTTGGATAAACAACATTGAGATTATGATGAAAACCTACATATTCCATGTTTGGAAGACCCTTACAAAGGGAAAATTGGATTCCTTTAAACAAAAGTGTAATTAAAATGATAGTGGATTTTCAAAAGCATTAATTTTTTTTCATTGTTTTTACCTTTGCTTTCATGATCACCCTGCCATCCTTGACTTTGAACTAATGATAAAGTGATGGTCTCAGACGATGACAGAAAAGTAATTTCTCTAATTATGCAATTAGCCTCATAGTCAGTTATTATCCGGAAGACTCAACTGAACTAAACTAATCCTTCTGGCAGATTCAAATCATTTCTTTCACACGGCTGTTCTAATGACTTTTATCATTAGACTCTTACCTTGTGTAGTCATCAGAAATTCCCAACGTACTGTAAGGAAAACAAACATCCTTGTTTTGAAAACCTAAAAGACAGGCTCTGTATATATATAGACTTAAGAATATGCTGAGTTCACTTATTAGTCTTAAGGATTTATTTTCAATTAATATTAATGTTCTATGACTAATTTTAGCATCATGTCCATTTGGGGATATTGTCATATCAGTACATATTTTCTGTTTGGAAACACGCTGTTGTTTAGTTACGTTTTAAATAGGTGTATTACCCAAGAAGTTAAGATGGAAACTTTAAAAGAAGAGAAGTGTAGTATTTTGGGTTACCTGATTCGAGTGAAAATTTTTTACAATCATATTATTCCTGTGTCTTCTGAATGGTTTCCAATTTTATAACGGACTGCCCTATATATTAACAAGTATTTTATGCTTGAGGTATTTCTTGCTTTCAGGGTTTTCTTTTCTCTAGTTCTTCATACACACACACACACACACACACACACACACACACACAGGAATGCAAACAAAAGGCTATATGAGGTCTTCACTCCAATGAATTGATACGTATCATAG
This sequence comes from Callithrix jacchus, assembly GCF_049354715.1. Lineage (NCBI taxonomy): Eukaryota > Metazoa > Chordata > Mammalia > Primates > Cebidae > Callithrix > Callithrix jacchus. Next base: position 173,973,828 of record NC_133503.1, on the reverse strand, counting down.
TCACAGGTAAGTGTTGAAAAAAGCTTAGTAAAGTTAATTAATAAAAACCAGTTATTCATAGCAACAGAACAGCACCTTAATCACACGATTTACTGTAAAATTAAAGAGGTCTCTATTCTTATGTTTTATGTCATGTAACAAATTAAATCAAGAAAGATAGTTCTGTAAAAAGAAAGGTAGCATCTGAAGTTGAGGACTGACATTAGCAATTTCCAATATTTAAGGGAAAGATCTGTGTTCTCCTAATAAGTGAAAGTAAGTTCTATGGCTGAATATCTGTGATGTAATTGGCAAGGTCCTTTATCCCTCCCTGAAGATGATACAGCATACCAAGAACATGTTAATATGACTACTTATGGAAATAACATTAATCTCTTATCACAAAAGCTGATGATGAAGTAAATTTATAGGAAACTGGATAATTTGAGACTGGGGCTGAATATTTAGTACCAGGGTACTGTAAGTATCAAGTTGAGTGGCATTTTCCTATCATTCAGACTCTTTGACATCGTGGAACCAATAGGAGCCATAGTTCCATCACTCTCCAGCTTCCTGTCATTTCCTTCCCTCCCCAACATCGGGTCAAACATTATTGCATGTACTGGTTTGGTTTGGTTTGGTTTGGTTTGGTTTGGTTTTTAATTGCTAGGTCCCAGGCAACATGAAAGGCTTCTGGAGAAAAAAATAATTTTCAGCTCAGTTTTTTTATTGTCTGTGTCCTAATTTTAGATATTGGTGATAGGAAAGATGGAAGGAGAGTGGGAAGAAGTAAAATTTTAATATTCGTTTCGATGACTGAGAAACTAAAATTCATTAAACATAACAAGATTGCTTTTGTGGGTTGTTTCAGGGACATTGAGATCTTTTCGATGATATGTTTTTGCCCTCTATTCAAAAAGAAGAGTTCCTTTAAACTACTAAGATGCTCCCCAGAATACGCTGAATTTTAAAAAACATTAAGCCATTGTTTAAAGCCCCTTCACACCCTGGCCACTTTCTGCTGAAAGGTCTAAAAAACACTTGTGCCCAAATAAGTAAATAAATCAAATGGGAAAGAAGCGAAGATGATTCCATAGAACCACAAGAGAGGAAATCTGGGCACAGTAAATGAATAGATGTTCCTTCCAGAACTTTCCTGCCTTTTCAGTTTGGGTGCATAAAGGGATGTTCAGCAACGAAATTACTCCCTTTTCAGATGGAACAAAACCTGCCCATTTAATTTTAACTCAGGATTTTAAAAAATGTGTGGTTTAGTTTTTATTTTCAGTTCCCAAAAAGTTGGGCAAAAAGTTCTTAAAAATGGAATCTGTATCTTAGAAGCATCCAAATTTTATGAATCCAAATTAACTTTAGAATGTTTCCATTACTTTCACTTTTATGTACATAAATTTTCAATGTCCTGATCGCCTGAACAATATCTCATACCAAATGCTTTTCCTGGAAGTAGATACTCCATCAGGGATAGTGGTGGTAAACTATGAATTGGATAATTCTGTATACTCAAGCACCATTAAAAGCACACAGTTGAAAAGAAAGATCAAAGCTGATTCCTGGGTGCAAACTAAATATTTAAACCAGATACTCATCCTTATCAGCTACACTCATGTTCACCAGGAGCAGACCACCAAACAAATTATTCTATTCTAATCACTAGTTTTAAAGCAGTGTAATTACTCTGGAAGAAGGCTCTAAAAAGTCATGATTCCCCACTATTTTTAAATATATCCTCTAACAAGGGCTCTAAAAAGTCATGATTCCCCAGTATTTTTAAATATATCCTCTAACAAGGGCCATTTTAGTGTAATCCTAATTTTTATGTTTTATCAAGATGAAATCTTTTCTGAATTGTGACGTTATAAAAGGGGACTCAAAATCCAAGCAGTCTGTGTTTAAATTAACACTACAACCTTCCTTATAAGATTATAAGAGTGGAAAAACTAACACTTGGTATGTGCATCTTCAGGAAAATGAGCTGTTTCCTAAGCTCAAACAAGCAGCTTCCTTTTCCAGAGAATATAAAATTATACTGTGGGCTCCTTAAATGTTCAGTAGTTCTTACGGTCACAGCATTTTTAATCTCCCTATGGCATCTTTATGGAATAATTTTCTAAAGGGATAATTCTCTACTAAAAATATCAGACCCCAACCATATTTAATGTGGAGAGCAATACCCTCTTAGAAAATACATTGACTCATACACTTGTTAAAAGTTAATAAAGAAATAGCTCATTTTTAAAGCCAGAAGTTTATGGTCGCTGCATCATCAATTTAATTTAAGCATTGCTGAGACAATCTTTAATCTACTCCCCATTTTGTAATACCTTATTTATGGTGCATTTTCATCTTTATTTGGGGGAAAACGTTAGCCCAGCAGAGCCGGCAGATGAAAGTGTTGAAAAGAGGTCAAATGGAAACAAAGGCTCTTACCCACTATATTTCAGACAGGACTGAGGCACTTAGCTGAGAAGCCACTGGGTTATTAGATTAATTTCAAAGGAGCTTTACAAGTTGCTTAATTCCCTTTTTTTTTTTTCAAAAACCCATGAACCACAAACTCAAATTTCTCCTCAAATGGGGTTAATTTGACAAATGAGGCATGGACCCAGTCTTGTGGAAAAAGCATTCCACTCTAATGAGGTCTTGGTCTTTCTTGTGAGGCGATGCTATTCATGTAAATATGTCTGGAGGCACCTTCTCTAAGCTTTTAGTTTTCTATGATCTATTAGTTTAGTGTTTATTAAAGAATCAAATGTATAGAATTACTAGGCATTCGGGGAGAATGCTGTGTAGCAAATGTAAAACTGATCCGCTCAGAAGAAATGTAGGAATGCTTCAAACCCACTGTACTGTTTTGTTTGAGATTATTTTCATTGCTTTCAGAGTGAACTGCATAAGAATCGGCCTTATAATAAATGCTCTGTGCGTCTTCAGTAGTACCAAGCTAAGGCAATTTGGCATTCTCCCACTGTGATTCGTGATTTTCAAACCCAGAAAATAAAAGCTTTTTGGTATTGATTGTTTTTAATTAAAAACACTTGCAAGTATAAATTGAAATTGATGCCACCCTTGAAGACTGACTGGCGGGCGTGCTCAGTTCTTGTTTTCCTCAGTATCGTTCGTGTCTTTGGCAACAAAAACACCTGATGAAAGCAAGCCCTGCTCAGCTTCCGTTGACATTTCTAGGTAGGGAGATCTTCATAACCTCGAAGTTTACCTAAGAAAGTTTTCTGTGTTAGAAGAATGGGGTTGAGAGTATTCACTTTGAGCTCAGTGTGGCCAGGCCTTTTGTGGCAGTCAAATGGCAAATACGCACTCCTTGAAATGGCTTCTTTTATTTTGTTTTGTTTTCTTAGACTTATAAATTTGAAACGAATGCAATTTAAAAAGTGATTTCTCACAAAGAGTAAATATGCCTTTTGCAAATCAATTTTTGTAACACGTTATTTATATGATATTACTTAATAAACTGCCTTTTTTCTAACTTGTTTTTTTCAGTTCTCTCAAACTACTGTTTGTAATCACAGATTTTTTTTAATATACATGCTAACACACTTTATCTTTCTGAACCTGCTGTTTTAACCTCTCAGAGAGCTAACAAAAGCTGACTTATTGTACAACAATTAGCTTGTAAACAATAGTTTTTCCCAGCCAGCAATATATATCATTGGCACTGCCCTGCAGACTTCTTACTGCTGGGACACCAAGAATTCTACTATTATTTATGGAGCTGCTTTATTGAGAAGAAAGTTGTTTATCCTCATGGTAATTGCTTTAGATTTAAAAAAAAAAAAAAAAAAGGACAGTTCTATATTCCTGCCCCTCCCAAATCTTCATCCATTATTTCACTCCCATAAAAACGATTGTCTCTGGGTTGATTAAACAAAAAAGATAAAGCAAGAGTCAGAGCCAAGGAACATAAAAATAAAACCCTCCCAGCATCCTTATACTATGAGTAAATAAAATGTTTTTAGCATATTTAGAGCTGTAATATTTAACATGCCTGTTCTTTTTTAAGCTGCCTCCTATTTCTACAGAGGACATTTCATACTTTTTTTAACTGTGAGAATTCATAGCTTTGCAAAGAAGATTCTCATTTATTCATTCATTCGTTCCATATGTATTAGGCGCTCCACTGTGTGCTGCCAAATATTTGACAGTAAGTCAGATCAGTGTACTTTCCTTCCTCTCCAGAAGCTCATGGTCTGGGGGGAAGAAATGCAAGAAGCTCATCATCACAGTACACACTAGAAGATGCTGCGGCGACATCTCATGAGACGTACTGATGAAAGTATCCTTAGGAAGGAGAAACTGTTCTGCCCAGGTAGAGGGGTGTGGAGGAGGTTTAGGAATTGGTAGGATTGATATAAAGTGAGATAAGAAATCAAAGAATAGCAGGGGAAACAGAAAAGAGATATTTAAACCATGTCACTGGTCTCAGCTGAGGTTCCTGAAAGGGACTAGTCTTGGAAAAGTCACAAGCATCAGAACACAAGGATCACAAGTGCGAGACAAAATGACATTGTTGTTTTGCTTTTGACTTTGGTTTTGGGGTGTTTGTTTGTTTTGCCATTTAGTTTCAGGTTAACGTGGTCAGAAACAGAAACACACAGAAGGGAATGACACAGTTAGAAATGCCATTATTGAACATGTACATTGTCCAGTAGTGTGCACAGCGCTCTACAGCCAAGTCCCTCCCCACTCCGTCTCACCCTGTCCCCAACTCTGCAACGCCCCCAGGGGTATATGGTATCCCTGAGGCAACAACAGAGCAAATGAAGTCTGCAGGATTCTAGAAAACTTCCCTGACCTAATGGTAAGGTAGGCAGGAAGTGCAATGTGCAAACATTTAGACAGAGTAAGCTTTTCCCACCATCCTAACAAACCACTTCCCATAACAATTATATATTAGGGTAATTAACCTGGCAATGGCAACAGACAAAATCCAACATCTCCATAAAGTGTACTCCTCACTCTTGGGAAGTTCAGGGTGGTTGTAGATCTTTCTCCCCCCTGTAGCAATGCCATCTGGAGCACACTGCCTGCAAGGTGACCCTGACAAAGAGCATTCAGCCACCTGGCCCCAAACTCATTAGGAAGAGGCAGGGAAATGTAGACAAGCACACGTGTATCCACTGAGCGCTAAAAGCCTCGGCCACATACAGCCTCAGTCCCTGTCAATCTTGCAAGATCTTTCCCAAATTCCCCTCAATTTCAGTCACCATAATAAACTACATCCCATAATAATCATGAGGTGTTATTATCAGAGAAGGTAGAAAGTTGTTCACAAATGCAATCTTCAAATTAAAAACCTTTTTAAGAGGTATTTATCCACCATTTCTCACTCCAATGCCCATGCCAGACATTGCCAATCAATTGATATTTTTTCATGGATGGTCTAGATAAAACCTTAGGATCCTTAAAGGGAAGGCCCCAAGCAGCCACCAATGGCAGCATAGTGTGACCTATGTGCCATCCAAACCTAAGAGACAAAGTTTTCCAGTTAAAAAAATTTGTTTTCTTTCCTTCTAAGTTTTGTTGACTACTCACCCCCAACATTTGCAAAGAGCATTCTGGTCTTGTGATTGCCAAAAGTTTGGAATAACTGAAGAAGCTAAAAAGCTGTGGAATACATCTTGATAATAAATCTGAACCAGTAAGTAGGTCTCTCTTTGCACAATTCAGACATTAATTTCAGCTTGGTTGAGATATTTCCCTTCAGTGATCCTCCTGAACTTTTACATTCATTCTACCAAAAATCATTTGAGAACCTACTCTGAGCTAGGCACAGATCAAAGTGATAGGGATACAGGGTTACACAGGACACACACCCTGTTTTGTGCACTCTTCCAGCAAAGGCTGCCATGGTTTAATCTCTTTTCATTCATCTTAATTTGCCTGACTGAATATTTCATACTGAATTACAAATTGGTGATGGTAATTACCATCGGTAGGCTTCATTTTCCTGAATTCGATACTTTTCCAAATATGCTATGAATAGGTACAGCTCTTTAAAAGAAGTAGATTGTCTCCTACTTCTCTCTATAATATACTTATTCCTTTTTTAAAATGTCTTCTTTGACAAATTAGATCATCTTTATTGCTTCCTGAGCCATTTGGTCCCCAAACCTTAACTTTTAACGGCGAATATATCTTGTTTGCACATTCGTTTTTTTAAAAAGCCTCCTTATAGTCAGTAAAGGATAGGTTTTATTAAAGCTTTTCACTTTGCTTAGCAGCCTGATAATAATGCCTTACTTTTATACAGCACTTTGGAATAACTATCATCTATATTACTTAATATAACTCTCACGAACGCTCTGTACAATAGGTTCCAACATTCAAAGAATGTGGGGTCATTTGCCTTTAGGTCCCCATCACAGGAATTCGAATTAAACCCACTTCTTTTAACTCAGACTCTGCGATCTGCCATCGAGCCCCACATTTTTCCCTTTGAATGCATAGTCCAATCCTACCCATTTGTGAGAATATTTATTGGGAGAAAAAAGGATACTTTTTTTCCTTTATACAGATTCAGAGGATGTCGGACACTGCTGATGGCTGCAGCTTGAAAGATATTCCTCTCCATAAGATCAGTCCAAAGCCTCTGTGAAGAAGAAAAAAAAGAGCCTGAAGAGCAAAATTCTGCTATTAACCCCCAATTACCTAGCTGATTCCTATTATAAAATTAGAGCAGTATTCTTAAGGAAAAATATCCCCAAGACACGTAAAATTGCACCCAAGGCTACAAAAGCTCTAATTGCTTTTATAAAAATAAACAGTGGACACAGTGGCTCTCGCCTATAATTCCAGCACTTTGGGAGGCCCAGCTGGGTGGATCACCTGAGGTCAGGAGATGGAGACCATCCTGGCTAACACGGTGAAACCCAGTCTCTACTGAAAACAAGAAAAAATTAGCCGGGCATAGTGGCATGTGCCTGTAGTCCTAGCCTCTCAGGAGGCTGAGGCAGGAGAATTACTTGAACCCAGGAGGCAGAGGTTGCAGTGAGCTGAGATCACACCACTGCACTCCAACCTGGGTGACAGAGCAAGATTCTGTCTCAAAAAAAAAAAAAAAAAAAAAAAAGAAAGAATAAGCTTGATACTATTGAAACTGCAAATATCAGATTGTAGGGTGGGAATGCTCTGTAACAGGAGAGGGAAAATAAGGAATTGGGACTCCCTGTCTCTCCTCAGGTGATTTAGACTCCATGACTGAAGGAGTTGTTGTAGGGAAGGAAGAGAGACTTGCTGAGTCCCTGAGCAGCCATGGAATCCACTTCTCCACCCCAATAATCCCCAGAAAACCCACTGCTCAGTTAGGTGGGTATCCATCTAGCAGAAAAGCAGCTACAAATCTTTGTTTCCAAACTAGAAGAAACATACTTGCCTAATTTTTCTGTAACTGAACTTAATTTCTGTGTTCAACCCTGATTCTTCTGAGGACCAGAAACTCAACTTCAGTCATTTAGGGTTTCTTTCCACAATCCATCACTGATATTACAGCTAAGTTCTAAGGGACTAAGGTGACGGCAGGGGTTGAAACTTGGAGGAAGATGAGACATAGTCAAAGCTTAAAGCTAATCTGCTAAGAGAGCTAGAAGGAGGAGATGGATTCCAGAAAAAAACATGGTAATTCTCTATCCTAACTCTCCCTGTCTTTTCACTCACCACAAAGTGAGAAGACAGAAGTTTATTGATCAGAATTTTTTTTTGTTATTGTCATTTTATTCTTCTTCTCAGAAGTCAGGATCAAAAGCTTAAGAAAGACACCTGATTCTTTCCTGACTTATGGCTTTGGCAGAGATTCAGAAAGAGCTGAAAGTTATCTCAGAATGCCACTATTTCCAATTTAGTGCTAATTTATGACAATATTTTCTTATGTTTTACTACCTCAAGCATTATTAAATGTATTTATAGTACTAAAATATATTAAATAGTATATTAAGGTTGAGCTCATTTTCAACAATTTTCGAACATCTCTTATGTGGTAATTTACTAACTGCTTTATGTGAAAAATATATTGTCTATCATAAATCAAGACGAAAATGACAAACCATTTTTTAATTTAGGAATACATTTCTATAAAACCCTACAAAGTTACAAAAGTTAAATCACAAATAAATATTTAGTGAGTAATTTGTACTGAAAACAATTGGTCTGATATGGTTTGGCTGTGTCCACACCCAGATCTCATTTTGAATTGTAGTTCCTGTATTCCCCACGTGTGGTGGGAGGGAGCTGGTGGGAGGTAATTGAATCGTAGGGGCAGTTACCTCCATGCTGTTCTTGTGATACTGAGTTCTCACGAGATCTGATGGTTTTATAAGGGGCTTTTCCCCACACCTTCACTCTGCACTTCTTGCTGCCACCATGTGAAGAAGGATAAGTTTGCTTCCCCTTCCACGATAGTTATAAGTTTCCTGTGGCCTCCCCAGCCATGCTGAACTGTGAGTCGGTTAAACCTCTTTCTTATAAATTACCCAGTCTCTGGTATGTCTTTATTGGCAGCGTGAGAGCAGACGGGATCCAAAGACACACATTTACCTTAAAAGAACAGGAAAAAATAAAATGATACAACTGATAGCTAGCAAGTGAGAAAAGGTTGAGGGACAGATTGGTTCGGGCATTAGACCTGAGCTGGGCCTCCAAAGAGCACTAGAACCTTTAGCAAAATCACCGGAACACTTCTCTAAAGTGCAGATTCCCCAGTCCAACTCCAGAAATAATCAGGGCTATTTTATGCACTCCACAGGACTTAGGCATTCCTAACGGATGAGAAGGGAAGTTCTTAAATTTTTAATATTTTATATGGTATTTAAGTTGTATTTATTTAAATATTTAATATTAAATATTAAATATACTTTACAACTTTCCCATACCTGTTGGATGCAAAGCATGGTCTTGTCTAGTAAATAATAAAGGGATTAAAACAGATGCCCTTTCTGGAAAAGCTTGCAGGTTTCTCATTAAAATACCACGAGTAGTTCGGATGCATTTATTTAAAACCTCAGATGAAGCTTCCCACAACCCCTCATTTTTTTCAGAACTTTTCTGGCTACTTTCCTGCTTCTGTCAGTCGATAAGTAGATTGAAATCCCTCGAGTTGATTCACCAGTCTTCCTAAGCGTTTGCTTCTATTTTTCTCTTTTTAGAGTCAGCTGTTGGTCTCTGAGCCTCGGCTGGGGAACTCCCTCTCTCCCAGGGCCCAATCAGAATTCCACTTCAATTAGCTTAATTGGAGGAAGACAAAACCAAATTTTCAATTAAAGTTCTAAATGAGCTATTAGAACAGACTATTTTTCGTCTTCCAGAGTAAGCTCTCCTAATAGTCATTTTTTAAAAGGTAAAAATCTTAAAGGAGAAAACGTGGTCACGATTAGATCAATTACTGCTATTAATCATTTCTCCTAGTAACATTTGGGCTTTCACTTCGGTGATTTAGAAGTAAGACACTTATTCCTTTTTTATTAACTTTAATTTTATTAAACTAATCTATTGTTTAAAATGCCAAATAGTTCTTCAAAGCTTATGGCAAAAACTCTTTACTCCACTTCCAATTTGTTACTCACAGATATCCCCTCAACTCTTCCAGATAGCTCTTCTGGTATTGACATTCTTCTTTCTTAATAACAGCAATCATTAGAAGCTACTATTTTTGTAGGTGAAAAGGGGTTAATATCAACAATTTTAGATGGTTCAACTTAACACTACTAGTTCTGGGTTTATAGTTTTGACTATTGTCTACTGACTTCTCACAATGGAGAGTAAGGATTTGGACTACCTATGACATTCCCAATAGTCAGTCTCTGTCTGTCTGTCTCTCTCTCTCTGTCTCTGCCCCCCGCATTTCCTTAGCACAATTGGTAGTTCAACATTAAGGTTTCTATTATGACTCCTATGAAAATATTGTTCACAGTTGAGTCTTACAGTACACTATCATTTCACTTTCTTGTTCAACTTTGTTTTTTCCAGAAATTAACTGCCTCTTTTTTTAATTGGTTACTTTTCTGTAAACCTGTCATAATTCAGACATAAACTTCCTGATATGATCCTTAAATTTCTCTCAACCATGTAAGGGAATCTTAGCTTGGTTTTTACTTTTGTTCACAATATCACTCTCCATCTCTGAAATCATAAAATTTTGTAAATATTTTCTTCTGCTCCCTGCTGCTTATCTGGTTTTTGTTTTTCCTGAGTTTCTTTTCTGTTTGCTTTGGTCTTTGTCTTCTAGATAAGAAGTCTTCCTCAACTGTCTGGTGATCCTTAGCTGCCTTTTCATAGTTAATAGTGAGGTACCAAAAAGCTAATTAGAAGCTCTATATGTCAGCTGGCAGGCCTCACCACAGAGTAACTGAAGAAAACTGATGGTTTCATTGGAACGCCTAATTGCCAACATTTGTAAATCTTTCATTTTGGATCCATCAGTTTCCCCTGAGAAGATTCCTTCAGTCTCCTTTCTGTGGGTTTAATTCTGGCTACTGTTATTCAGAGAGTTTTACAGGGGTCCCAATATTCAAAATACAGATTTTCACTTAATCTACCTTTGGAATACTTGTCACTGCCTGATGTTCCTGCATGTGGATTCTCTTTGATTCTGCTTTTCTGGAGAGTAAATCTCCTACCTTCTGCTGGGATGGGGCAAGGATGCTGAATAAGTCATCCAGCTGTACAGGGGAGGGAAGAGGATCTGGGATCTAACTGCTCCTTATACAGATTTGTAGCCAATCTGTTTCAGCTGCACTCCACATCCTGGCAATCACAGATATTTGGCATCTCTGATTTCTGACCTTGTCTGAGTTTTGCATTATGAATCGACTTGCTTCTTATTGAATCCTACCACTGTGCTAGCAGTTAGGCCTCAGTTTCTCCATTCTGCTAGGTAAGTTACCATTCGCTTATCCTTCTTTCATTGCTTAAACTTTTAGAGACATAATAAGTGGCAAGTGCAGTAATTGAGACAAGAGGTAAGAATGGCCAGCACTAGGACAGTGCTAACAGCAATTTGAGTTTCACATCCATGGATTCATGAGAGATTTTAAATGAGTTTGTGGTTTGACTACATTGTGGACCATCCCTGCCTGTTTCTGGGCTGAGCATTTATGTAGCTTGTGGTGCTATTGTACAGAGTGTCTAGGAAAAAGAAAATATTTGAGGGAAAGATAATGTGTTCACTCTGAGCATGCTAAATTTGAGATCTTTATGCGACATTCAAGAGAAGTCAAGCAGCAGTTGAATACAGAGTTTTGACGTTTAAAATAGCAATTTGGGATATAGATGTTGCTTTGAGAATCAGCAACATAGGGATAATAATTTCAGGCAAAGAATGGATAAGATTGTGCAGGGAGAGTCCCTAGGGCATAAAAGGAAGAGGGGACACGACAAAACCTATCAGAACACCCATATTTGAGGAATAAACAAAACCAAAAGAACTTGCTATGCAGACTGAGAAATATTTAGTCAAGAATTAGAAGAAATGGGCCAGGTGCATTGGCTCATGCCTGTAATCCCAACACTTTGGGAGGCTGAGGTGGGTGGATCACAAGGTCAGGAGTTTGAGACCCGCCTGGCCAACATAGGGAAACCCCGTCTCTACTAAAAACAAAAAATTAGCCAGGCATAGTGGCAGGCACCTGTCATCCCAGCTACCTGGGAGGCTGAGCCAGGAGAATCACTTGAACACCGGAAGCAGAGGTTGCAGTGAGCCAAGACTGTGCACTCCAGCCCGGGCAACAGTGCAAGACTTTGTCTCAAAAAAAAAAAAATGCAGGGAGACTTGGTGTTTCCAGCTTTAGAAAGAGGTATAATAAAGATGGAGAGTTAGCCCAGAGGTCAACCAAGCTAAGGACTGAAAAGTTTCCAATGGACACAGAAAAGAGGAGGTAACCGAAGACTCTGACCACAGTAATTTCAGTGGGAGACGATAGGTCCTCAGCTAAGTTGCTATGGGTAAGGATGGGAAGCTGGTGAGCTTTTCCAACTCTCTGGCAGATGAAAGAAAGTCCTGGTAAGGATGTAAGGTACACATCCTCTAAGATGATAGACTTGGAGTCAGGAAGTTTTGGTGTTCCTGTGGAGAAGTAGGCATAGTTACCCCTATGGAGAATAAAAGAGACGACTGAGAAAGAGAAGGCTTTCCAGATAGTATTAAGAACCAAGTCGGTGTTCAAGACCGTGAATTTGTAGTAACCCTTTCTCTATCCTAATGTGTGTGATTAAGACTTGAATCATCTCCTTTTCTCTAAAAATATGAAAGCTGTAATGTGATATAAGGCCATTCATCTCTCCATTAAACTTGTAAGCTACATAGAAAATGTAGGGAATTGTAATAATGTATTTTTACAGAACAGTTCAATGACATATTCAACAATGTTGAAAATTCAGTCTCTTGACAATCTAGTTCACAGTTTGGAAGATCATGCTTCTTCACAGAAAAAGCCAATAAATGCTTCTCTTAGACAACTTATCTGTTTATTCCTGCTTCCTTAGTTTCAAGGGTTCTTGGAGAATGAGTGGGTTGCCATATGTGCAAAACCTGCTGGTCTAATCATGAGATCCCAATGTTGCTTTGCATTGACACCTTTTGATTTAAATCTGTATGATTGTCTTAGGAAACAGGACCTCTTTAAGAAAGTCAGACTTATCTCATTTCACTTGGAAATTATTTTTAAAGCATCAGTGGTTGGTTCCTCTATCCACAATCAAATTTGCCTAGGTCTGCATTCTCCATACAAGAGTATTCTTAAAATTCTTCCTGGTTATCAATGAGTAATGTATAATGTCTTTGGGGAAATAAAGTTGTTAAAGAGACACCTGGTGTCACATTATTACTGTACATAAGGAACAACTTTCATCACCATTTACAATAATCAGTCTCCTTTATTTCTGTTTTGTTGGTAAAGCCTTCTAGGAAATGATACATACATGGCCAATATGATACAGTATACATCTTTGTTATCTATCAATGTATCTGCTGTGCTACATACACAGTAGGCTTCCAATGAATATTTATTCAATACCTGAATGAGTGAATTTTTCTGTTTCTGAAGAATAGTTACTCTTTATTCTTCAAGAATGTCACGCTGTGTCTAAAAGTAAGCAAGTGTGACGATTGTAATATTTCCCTAAGTTTTATGGCTCAAATTGTGCACCCTTTCACATTCGCTTTCAGGTAGCAAGTGCATTGAGCATCTTTTTCATGTTTGCAATGATCCCACACATTGCAGATACATTATTGGATAGTGACTCAGGAAAAGACGTTAAATTTTTGTGTGTGTTGAATATCGCAGCTGGGCTTCTTAATCAGGAGGAAAAAGGTTGAGTACCTGGGGGACAAGTGTTATATATACGCTGAAAGACAGTCTTCATCTCTTCTAAATACATGACAATGGAGAGGACAGTGGTGCTGAGCAAACGCAATGTCAAGGGATTCATATGGACCATGAAAAGACACTGCACAATCAGTGCTGAGGGGGAACATCTCATCCAACAGCTTTGAAAATATGTTTTAAATTTTTCAAAAGTTAGGTTAATTTTTTAAAAGATTTGGAATTTTCTTTGTAAAAAAGAAAACACCATGGGCCAGGAGTGGCGGCTCACACTTGTAATCCCAGCACTTTGGGAGGGGGAGATGGGCAGATCACTTGAGGTCAGGAGTTCGAGACCAGCCTGGCCAACTTAGTGAAAACTTGTCTCTACTAAAATACAAAAATTATCCAGGCATGGTGGCACACACCTGTAACCCTAGCAACTCAGGAGATGAGGCACGAGAATGGATTGAACCTGGGAGGTAGAGGATGAAGTGAGCCGAGATTGAACCACTGCACTCCAGCCTGGGCAACAGAGCAAGAATCTGTCCCAAAAACAAGGGAAAAAAGAAAACATTGTGCCGAGCACAGCAATGGCTCATGCCTGTAATCCCGGCACTTCGGGAGGCAGAGGAGGGAGGCTCACTTGAGGCCAGGAGTTTGAGACCAGCCCAGGCAACAGAGCTGGATCTATTGTTGGGGTGAGGGTGTGACAGAGTGACAGTTGAGAATCAGCAGCAAAAAGTTCCCACTAGGGAAAAAAAATTATTTAATCACTGGTTTAGATGAAAATAATGATTTTCCAAATGGGAGCTAATGGAATGAACACTTTTTACATATACAAACTGTTTTGTTTTTACTTCACTGTCAACCTCCCAAACACCCCAGACATTTAATGTTTTCTTTCAATGTATTTTGGCACTAACGTCCCTGTTTCTGGATCCATTTATTCAATTGTTTCTAAATGCATTTGTTGTGCACCTGCTCCATGCATCCTTCTTTGCAAAGCTCTGTCAGAGATAAAAAGAAAGCAGCATTCTTGCTTATCCTAGAAGAGCTGTTAAATATTTTCATGCTGCGAATGTTTCAGCATTGCTCATTAAAAATGGCTGCATATACTCTCACCAGTGAGAAGAAGAAATTACTTGATTCCTCTACCTATTTTACCCATAATGGATGGTTGTTAGGTGGATTGAGTTAATAAACCCCCAAGGAGAAATTAGTAAGCCACCCTTCCATTTGTTGAATTGGATACATTGAATCATATTTCTAAGTATTTCAAGGTGTTTAACTTTACATAATTTTGCAAGGAGTGAGGAAAGAATAACAGTTAAACAAGTATTCCTTCCCATTTGTAGTAAATAAAATTTTTTTAATTAGAATAATGGTCCAAATGGCTAATGTTCTTTATCATATGAGTTACTAAATCTTTCATATTATTAGAGGACAATTATAAAAATTAAAGTTTTAAGTATTTTATTAATGCAAAAATAGTATTTGATGAGGCTAAAAGTGTAATCTTTTGACATATCTTTTGATTATTTATTTCTATTTTCTATAGAAGAAAACTATGTTTTTAGGTAATTTTCAAATTCAAAGGAAAACAATATATCTTAAGTATTTTGCTAGAGCAGTGGCGTTTTTTGTTTTTGAGACAGGGTCTCACTCTTTCACCCAGACTACAGTGCAGTAGCATCATCACAGCTCAGTACAGTCTTGACTTCCTGGGCTCCGGTGATTCTCCCACCTCAGCCTCAAACGCAGCTGGGACTACAGGGGCACACCACCACACCAGGCTAATTTTTTATTTTTTTGTAGAGACAAGGTCTTGCTATGTTGCCCAGGCTGATCTCAAACTCCTGATCTCAAGCTATCTACCCACCTCAGCCTCCCAAAGTGCTGGGGTTACAGGTGTGAGCCACCATGTCCAGCCTTAGAGCAGGGTTTTTATTTTCACTTTCATAGCATTCATCTGATTAGAACACTAAATGATATTACCAACAAATCTGCATCAAATATTTTTCTCAAGTATCAGAATAACTGGTAATTAAGCAGCATACTTAATGATCAGAGTTCATCATCCTTTGAAAATGTAAAACCAAATATAATTATGTATCTATAAGGAGGACATCAAATCCTACATTTTAAAATTTTGTTTAATGTTGTTTGATTGCTTATTATGAGCCAGGTACTCACTAGAGATAGAAAACAATAAGACCTGAAGATGTTTGTGAGCTGGTTGGAGAACCAAACAGGTAAGCCAGTAAGTCCAATTCAGTGTTACTGGAGTCACCTGGCGAGGTTATCTGTCAAGCTTTGGCTCCCCCAAGAAATGACAATCCCATCCCGGCATGATTCATTTCCCTTAGCCATACCTGGTTAGACAAATATTTTAGGTAGGTCACATTCCTTTCCACTAATTACACTCAAACAGAAGCTGACTAAGAAAATGATGACGATTAGTAGTTTGGAGTGCAAACAGAAGGCAACAGGCAGATCCCAGAGCTCCAAGCTCCAACACCAATATGCTGGTAGCTGAAGCGGGGCATCCTGTTTTCCCATCTCCAACATGCAGAAGCTGCTCTAGCTGAGTAGAAGTTGGTGACAGCAGATCAAGTCCAAAGCAGCACAGACAGGACAAAGTCCCTGCCTTATTAGCCATCAAAGTAGTGAGGGTTCCACAAGGGCGCCCAACCACTCCCCAGTGTTCCCTCTCTCTGGACCCAAATCAGCGTTACCTGAACTGCCTTGCTATCTTTCCTGCCATTAGACTGCTGTTAGGTCAAACCTGTAAACCTCAGCATCTCCACAAACTCAAATTTCAAAGAAAAGAGATAGAGGGATAATTGGACCACCTTTCCCAGACAAATTTCCTATGCAAATTGCCCATCTCTGCTTTAAAGCCGGTCATCCCTTAAGTTAATAATGAAGACTGAGTTATACTTTGGGTGCTGGGCTGGACCCTGTCTGATACAAATCTCCATGACCCTGGTCTAAATCAAGGGTCTCTCTGTCTGTTGGGAAAGTGGTTGCCCGGGTCTCTGAGTGATGAAGGATAGAAAAGCACTAGGGTACTCAACTTTCTAAAAATGAAGGGGATTGTGAGGGAGAAGTGTCAGTGTCCCACCCATAAAACACCCTTGAGGAGGGATGACATTCAAATTGAGTTTTCAAGATGAATAGCAATGTTTCGGACAGAGTTGTCATAGTCTTCCAAGCACAGAGTAGTGGAAAAAAAAGTTTCACTGTAGTAAAGGCAAGGCATTTCGTATAACTAAAACCAACGATAAGTGTGGAAACGAGCTGGAAACACAGCGCCAGGGAGAATGATTTTCTTCTGCAGGCTGTAGGACGTCCTCGAAGGAGGTAGAGTACAAGAGTGATATGATCAAATTAGGGATCTAGAAAGTTTAAAACGAGAGCAATTTAGAGAATTAAAGCAAAGCTCTGGGTTAGAACACTGTGATAGTAATTTCATCAAAATGTAATGAGTGTTTCTAAATAAGACCACTCAGTGAGAATAAAAGATAGGGGAGACATTTTAGAAGGATATGTGCCAGAACTCATTGACTAGCTGAGGGTGAGGAAGAAGAGGGAGGAGTGATGGCTAGCATGACCACTGGCTCTGGTGACTTTGAGAACAATGAGCAGGCATGAAGAAAAAATATGGGCTATGTTGGTTTTACCACTTGTTTGCAAAGGTGTTGCAAAGTTCCCTGATTTCTTTCCATCCAAAATTCATCAGATTTTTCTGTGGAGTATATTAAGCTAGTGAGTGATGTTTGTGTATTAGTTTTCCATTGTTGTGTGAAAATTACCACGGACTTAGTGATGTAAAACAATACCCGCTCATTAGCTCACATTTCTGTAGGTCAGAAGTCTGGCACGCCATGCCTAGCTTCTCTGCTTGGGGTCCCAGAGGGATGGGATCAGCTGGGCACGGCACTTCTCTGGAGGTTCGGGGAAAGAATCCGCTTCAAAATTCATTCAGACTGTTGGCAAAATCCAGTTCCTTGCAGCTGTAGAACTAAAGTTCCCATTTATATGCTGGCTGTCAGCCAGGGAGGAGTGTCAGCTTTCAGAGGCTACCTGTATTCCTGGGCAGGTGACCCCCTTGATCTTCAAAACTAGCATTGGTGTGCTGAATCCTCATGGTGCAAATCTCTCCAACTTCCTCTTCTGCCACCAATCAATCACAAAAAACTCTGCTTTTAAAGGGCTTGCGTGTTAAGGTGAGGGGCACCCAGGTTGTCTCTATTTTGCTATTGACCATGACATCGTCATGGGCATAACACAAAATGAAGGTCACAGGGGTCATCCTAAAACTCAGCCTATCACACCCTCTAAACAGAGCTAAAAGAAGTGATTCTCCTCCAAGGCCTGGTGGTATGAAGACATATATTAAGATCAGAGTAGAGAGTTGAATTTAAAAATAGAATCAGCCAGATGGAGAAGTCAATGTGTCTCTGAAGAGAAGATCCAAAGCAGAGGCTGCAAAAAGGATATGGACCCTGAAGAGCAACAGCCAGGAATCTGGGTCCAATAAGTCAGGATAAAAGGGAAAGAGGTATGGTTGAGGTAAGAGGGCGACTTGAACAAAGCATCTCACCTCCTGCCCAGCCCCTTGTGATAGTGACACAATTATTTTAAAAACGGTAAAAATGTTCTGTCAACACTTGAACGAGGGAAAATTCTCCCACATGTCACAACTTCAAAGAGTTACAGTTGAGGTGGAACAAGATGACAATAAGTAGAAAAGGTATTGGAGAAATATCCCTGCAACATTCTCCAAGTTTGAAGGGCAGTATCGAAGAAAGGACAGATGGTAGAGCAAGCAGGAAGTGTATCCCAGGGAAGCACAATTACTTGGAAGCAAATATGCCAGGACCCCAAGAGTGCAGCCAACCCACCTGGTGGAGAGTTGGTGGCCCCTGGGCTGGATGACGTGACAGGTGGAAGAAACTGAAAAGGACAGCCACCACTTGTGCCTGGAGTAGGTTGAGCCACACCAAAAACTTAGACATAGATATTTGGCCCTTGGAAAACAGTCAGCAGAGATTCAACATGTAGACAAATGGAATTTCTGAAAGAAAGACTAAAATAAATGGAAGAAAAGCGGTCCTCAAAGGGATAATAGCTAGCATTTATTGAGACTGTACTGTGTTTGAGGCACCATGCTCAGCACTGAACTGGTATCATCTCTGCCTGCACTCCTTTCATTAGTCCTGGGGTGAATCACAACCTTGATGAGGGCTCCTCCAACACTCTGCCTCCTTGGTTCATAGCCAGTTCACTTCTCAGAGCTCCAGGCCATATTTCAGCTGCTTTCTCAGCATCTCTATTTTTGCTGCTCCTAACCCTCTCAAACACAGCATGTCCATACTTGCCATCTCCCCCAGCACAGTCCTGGTCTCCTTCAGTGTTTTCTATATCAGGAAAACCAGCCTCCAGCCTTTCTGTTTGTGAACACTCAAAACCTAGATGTTATCTGTAGTGTGTCCTTTGCTCTCATTTTCATAGCCAAGGTGTCACCACAGTCCAGATATATTGATCTTTTAAATGTCTTCCTAATCCTTGCTCTCCACTACACCCTGATGCAGATAGCACCATTTCTCGTTTGGAGTAACTTCCCATCTGTTCTTCCCATATCCACTTTCATCCCACCAGTCCATTCTCAATACTGCAGCCAAAGAGATCTTCTCGAGTCATAAATCTGAGTGTTTCACTCCTGCCTAAAACTATTGAGTGTTTTCCCGTTGCCCTTAGGATGGAGTAGGAGTTCCCTAACAGAGGCTACAAAACTGCCTGGTGGGGCGTGTGCTGTGCACTCTGCCCTCTGTCACTGCACTGGCCTTCTCTCTTCCTCCAACACACATCACCCTGAAAGTCCTCCGTAAATGCTGCTCTCATCCTTGGGATGGTCTTTTCCATCCCAACTTGATTTACTTCTTATCCTTCAGCTCTCAGCTGGGTTCATCCAGTTCCCTTCATTTTATTCACACACTATACCACATAACTTTCCTTCACATATCATTTATCACATTGCAATTATACATTTCCTCTGTGCTGATTTAATGTCTGACCCCAGTAGACTGGAAGTTCCATGGGGACAGGAAGTTCTTCCCCCGTTGTGTTCCTCGAAAACATTTGCCATCACTTAGCACAGCACGTGGTAAGGAACAGATGCTCAGTAAGTGTTGTGTTGGTCCAATGAATGAACGATTTACTGAATGAATGTTTCATCTAATTCTAGAAGAGGGCCAGACAGGCTCTACCATACTTGGGTTTCTGTATATTTGTCTTCTATTTCATACAGCTTTATGTTAGGAATTTTGATCTAATTCTTTTTAGCATGTAACCATCAATGACAGGCCATTACTGTGGATTCCAAACTTCATAAGCTTTTTCATTCCCAGTGCCTTTTTCTCATTTCGTTTTTGCCCTCATTTCAGTCTTGGATCGTGGATAATATTAACATTGCAGCCCCTGCTTCTTTTCTGTTTGCATTTGCCTTGGTTTGTGGGGCTTCTTTTGCAGGGGCACAGGAATTTGCCTACCTTTGATTTTTTTTTTTTTTTTCAACCTTGCTGAGTTTTTTTTTCCTTCAAAATCTCAATAGATGTTTCCTCCACTTGCATTTATTAATCTGATCATATCTTTGGTCTTAGTTCCACATTTACTGTATGTTTTATGTTTTTAATACTCACATTGTCTTTTGTATTTTCCTATGTGATCTGATTTCTCTATTTCGTTTTTGTATGGCTTTCTGTTTATAATAAATTTTTAGTTTTTAAATGTTAATACTTTTGAATAATACATTTAAACAACCTGAAACAGTAGCCATACAAACTTCCTCAAAAGGAGATGAGGAAATTATCATGCATACCTCTCCTCCCAAATTTATACACCCCTCCAGATACTGATTTGGTCAGTTATATTGTTATTTTAAATTATTCTGATGTTATCTTTATGCATTAAAATAATACACTTAAACCTTCATCATTTGAATTATCAGTATTAGAATTTCTCAAGCTCCGTAATGAAATATTAAATAAGAGGAAATGAAGAAATGTACCCTTCTTCCCATCTCTACTTCCTTCCACCTCTTGAGTATTTTACTAAGATCATTATTTCTAATCGGTTACCATTTTTAACATTCATTCTTTTCTAATGCCCTAATTCCTGGTTGTTTAGACTTGGTGCTGTAGCTAAATAGTTTCAGTACTCACATTAGTATTCTCATTTCCCATTCCTGAGCTCATCATTTTCATTAACCTCTTATCTCTTGGTTAGCTGGATTGCATAGTTAAGTAGATTTTTTTTGTTTGCCAAAAAAGAAAGCTAATGTGTACCATATTTCCTGAGTGCTTTGTTGTGTCAAAATAATCTGTTTTCTATATACTCGAGTGACAGTTAACTGAGTATAAAAGTCTCAGAGCACGTTTTTTTCCCCAAAGACTTTGTAATGATTGCCTCAACATTTTCTAGTATTGTTATGAAATTTAATACCAACTTGGTTTTTCCTTGCTATAGGTAAATTACCTTATTTTCTGGTTTGGTTACAATCATTTATTCAACAAATATTAGTTGAGTATTATGTAATAGGTACTATTCCAACTGCTAGGTGTATATCAGGTTCTGTGTTCTTGACGCCCAACAACTTTACCATTATCCATTGTCCCAGAACAGGAGGACAAGGTATGTACCTTCAATCCACAGAATCAAGTCTTCTTTTATAGCAGCAACTTTTTATAGCATTAAAATCTTTTTAGGGGGTCTATTCTGTACTCTTCTTCATGTAAAATTATTTGAAATTCATAATTAAATTCACCTTTTGATGTGTATTATCTATTTGCCTTTATTTTGTTTTCCCCCACTCATTCCACCTGCTTTTGTGGTCTTTCTTTTTTGCTTTCTAGCTGTCAAATACCTGTACATTAGCCTATGCTAGATTCTTTCTCATTATGACTTTTTTTTTTTTTTTTTTTGAGACAGGGTCTCACTCTGTTACCCAAGCTGGAGTGCAGTGGTCTGATCTCAGCACACTGCAACCACCACCTCTTGGGTTCAAGTGATTCTCCTGCCTCAGCCTCCCAAGTAGCTGGGATTACAGGTGCCCGCCACCACCCCTGGCTAATTTTTTTTTTTTTTTTTTTTTTTGGTAGACACCAGGTTTCACCATGTTGGCCAGGGTGGTCTCAAACTCTTGACCTTAAGTGATCCGCCCTGTGATTGCAGGCATGAGCCACCACATCAAGTCACATTATGAGTCACTTTTAAACAAGGGAAGCTCCAACTTGTTCAGTTTTTTGCTCAAGAGTTGTATGAGGAGGGAAAAGGGAAGAAAGAGCCAAGTCTACAGGAGCAATATTGCCTTGGATGACTTTCTCAACTCTGCTGTGCCTTCGCTGCAAGGACATTTCTCTTCCTATCGACCCGCATTCCTTCTGAAAATGAGCAGAAGGTTTTTGTGGCTCACAGTGAAGCCCCATAAGGCTCTAGTTCTGTAGAAAGTGACTTGCCATTTATTTTCATTCTCCTTAGCTGACGTGGGTTTACTGATCAAAGGTGACTCCATACCCAGAGCAGATATGCCACAGGGCATGGGGGTTAAGAGGACAGGCTTGGCATTTGAACCCAGGCTCTGTAACTGACTTGTAAAATTGGGATAATAATAGTATCATCCTCATATAAATTATCTTTGAAGATTAAGTTGATACATGTAAACTACTTAAATCAGTACCTAGCAAACAGTATGCACTCACTAAATATCAGCAATTGTTATGTGGATATTCTTATCAGTGGTATTATACCATCGTGTGCCACAAGCACATTTCTGGAAAGTTCATGGATTTTTCTCCTTCCAGTCTCCGGTCTGCAGTTCCTCAGGGTAAGATACAGAATTAGTGATTCCCGATAAGGGATAACTGGAAAAGTCCCTTGGAGCTGTTCCCCCTGCTGTTGGAGAACTCTGCAATGTGAACGGACTATCCAGTGTGAATCTACATTTGGCAACTTCTAGAACTGGGGCCAAATCCCCCTATATTTAGAAGCAATTCTTCATAGTTTGGGGTTGTGTCTATCTTCTGGTTTTGCTAACGATGGACTCTTTTGTTAGAATTTGTGTTGCTTTCAGTTAATATTGAAGACTGGAGCTTAGTGCAATTATCTTTATGCTGTCATCTTCAAGCAGAAGCTCTTAATATTTTTAAATCCAGAAATATTTTTAAATAAGTAAGAGAATGGCAAACTCCTTTTTCTCCACTGAAGCTTAAATATGAAGACACTATAAGAAGGATTTAAGAGTTCTTAATGCAATGTTCATAAAAGCACAGTCTAAACCTCAAAATCAGTTCCTAAGGGAGATTATTAAATCTTATTCCACTTTTGCACTTGTGACTAAATATTTTTTTATTTAGAAAATGGTTTTGCATGAGAAATGGAAGTATAGTTTTAATATAAAATCTTAGTAAACACATTTCAAATTATTTAAAATTTTTATGAAATTTTAGTGAGTATATTATTACCTTTTTATATGTAAGCATATATTTTATATTATATATAGTGTGTGTATATGTAAATATAGATATTTGAAAGAGATCTATCTATATAAAAGTTATATTTTTCTCCAAATAATATAAGCCTGGTTTAAACCTGTCTTGCCCAGATGAGTTTGAATTTTATGGATTTTATTTTTCCCTTGAGTCCATGTCTTAGCAGATTAAGAAAAGCAAAATAGTTAAACTAGTTAAAGGTTATTTGTTATTTAATAGTGGTGGTGGTGGTGGTGATAATGAGGATGGTCGTGATCTCACATTTATAGTGGGTGGGCACTATGTTTATAAATTATTTCATTCTCTTGTCAAAACAACCATATGAGGTAATATCCATTATTATACCTACTTCACGGATAAGAAAACCAAGACCTAGGAAGTTAAGTCACATTCCCAGTGTCATCCAACCAGCAAGCAACAGATTTGCCAAGCCAGACTGGCTCAAAATCCACGTTCTTAAATAATAAGTGAAGTCATTCCCCCATCCTCTAATACTACCTCTCCAGTAATATGGGTACAATACTCATAGGAGGAAAGAAAGTATATTTTCAATTCAAAAACTGGCTCAGTTTCACCTAATTCAAAAGAGAGAATCTTAACACATGCTAATGCTCTTTTCACTACAGCTCTTGAATATTAGAAAACTGTGTTCCAGAATAAGGGAGAAACTTTTAAGCAATATTTTTTAATTCACTTATAATTCTTTCAAGACCTATTTTCCCCGTCCTAAGAAAGAAGCAGAGGAAAATGCTCTCAAAAATATTCTTTTCCGTGGGTGGCCAGATCTTCTAAAGCACAAATGAATCTTCAAAACAAATAATCACTTGGCCATTCAATTTAGGGAGAAAGAAATTGCTCTGAACAATGATGCATATAAACTGAATTTTTGAGGTGTAATAAATATGATTCTCCTTGAAGGCATTTTTTTAAAAATCAGGTTGCTAAAGTTAGTCAAAAGAGACAAATATAACTCTTTGCTTCTATATGTGGAGGTTAATCATAAAATGCATCTTTGTTTTAAAATCCCATGAATGTTGGAATACAAGACCATCCAATGTCAGTTCATAAATGAACCATTCCCTTTGAAACTTTGACAAATGGCTCCCTGATGTTGCTTCTGTTTGCTGAGGAGCGAAGCAGTGGCCTTCTGGGGCAACACGTTAAAGATCTTTTTATGAGATTTATGTGGCACAAAGCACTCTCAAAGACAAATCAATGTATCCGAGTAGAGCATTCTAATATAATCACACTGATCAAGAAAAGTGTTTCATCACCACAGATCTGTCATTTCTTCCTCTCATTGTATGGAGCTGCCTAAAGGTTTTATGTCCCTAAAACAAGGCTCTGAACAGCAGTCTTCAGTCACATTTGATATTAACAGAATTCCATAAAATCAGTCATCACTCTGGATGCATATTCTCTCTTAGGGAAACCATTTAAGTTCAAACTTGGTGAAAGAAATATCAGAGAACAAAACTACTGAAGAAGCAGGGGGACCTGGCACAGTGGCTCACACCTGTAATCCAGCACTTTGGGAGGCCAAGGCAGGCAGATCACTTGTTTGAGACCAGCCTGACCAACGTGGTGTGAAACCCCATCTCTACTAAAAAATATAACAATTAACCAGGTGTGGTGACAGGTGCCTGTAGTCCCAGCTACTCAGGAGGCTGGGACAAGAGAATCCCTTGAATCTGGGAGGTGGAGATTGTGGTGAGCCCAGATTGTGCCACTGCATTCCAGCCTGGGCCACAGTGCAAAACCGTCTTAAAAAAAAAAGAGAGAGAGAGAGTGAGAAACATGGGGGTCCTTTAAAGAGGCAATTAAGTTAGATGAGGTCAGTTGGTGGGCCCTTATAAGAAGAGGAAATTAAGACAAAGAATCACACAGGAAGACCCCATGAAGACACCCGGAGAAGGTGGCCATCTACAAAGGAGAAACGCCTCAGTAGAAACCCACACTTTGATCTCAGCTTTCTGGCCTCCAGAACTGTAAGAAAATAAATTTTTGTTATTTAAGCACCCAGTCTGTGTCATACTTGTGTTATGACAGCCCCAGTAAACAAATACACTCTACTCCAGAGTTCAGGACCACTGACAGATAAGGCTGGACACACCGATGGGGCCAAAGAGTCAGCCATATTCATGATAAAATTCATTTGAGAACATAGCTTTAGGTCAGCAGTCACAGGGCTTGCACGGAACGGATCCCCTCAAAACAGGCAGTCTGCCCTGGAAACATGTCATACAGAGGAGCTGAGGAAGTGCTCCATGGATGAGCAGATATAGAAGAGGACTCTCAGGCCAGGCGCAGTGGCTCACATCTGTAGTCCCAGCACTTTGGGAGGCCAAGGAAGGTGGATTACCTCCTCAAGGAGGGAGGTCGGGAGTTCAAGACCAGCTGGCCAAGATAGTGAAACCCAGTATCTACTAAAAATACAAAAAATTAGCTGGGTGTGGTGGCGGGCCCCTGTAGTTACACCTAATGAAGAGGCTAAGGCAGAGAATTGCTTGAACCTGGGAGGAGGAGGCTGCAGTGAGTTGAGATCGTGCCACTGCATTCCAGTCTGGGAGACAGAACAAGACTCCATTTCGAAAAAAAAAAAAAAAGAAACGAGGTCTCTCTTGGAGAAGTGAGTAGGGGGATGGGGAGGGGCTGAGAGTGTTCCTCCTGTCCTTTTTTCTCTGGGTGAGGAAGTAAAAATCCCTCCCTTCTCTGAAAGTATGAGAAATAGAAAATGAGTGTCTCCATGCTCTCACCGGCAGTGGATCTCAGCTTTATTTTGCCATGTGCTTCCTAGAGAGGTGAGGTCAACTCTGATCATCTTCACTTGGAAAGGCCATATGTAGCTAAAATGCCACAGAGGAAATGTCACTTTCCCTTCAATGTGCTCATCTTTCTATAGTTCTTTCCCTGGTGGAATGATATCATCTTCCATCCTGGGCCAGGCTGTCACTTGGGATCATCTAGTTTTCTCTTTCTTCCTGTTTCATGGATTCTTCCTCTTAAATGGCTTGCAAATCTGTCTGCCCCCGTCTAGTCCATGGTCAGGGCTTCAGTCAATCCCCTCGTTACTCTCCCTGCTGGATTCCAGCCCAATCTTCTCTACTGTCTTCTCTGCCATGTGCCGTTCTTCACATTGTCACCAGAGTGAAATGCCTAAAAGCCCAGTTGGACCACAACAGCCCATAAATTAAAATCCTTCTAGCTTCTGAGAGATCTGCCTGGTCTGGCTTCCTCTACCACTGGGTCTAGCCAGGACCAGGGGGAGCCAGAGTCCAGGGATCCTCAGATATCAGAGATACTCTGATGATGAACAGAGGGAAGACAAGTTCTGCCCAAGGTCTTGGGGGAAATCTCCACTGGCAGTGAGGAAGTTTATCTCCCACACCACTTGGAGGGACATGCGGGAGGTGAAACCCAAGCCTTTCTTCTCCCCTCTACTCTTTCCTCCCCACCAGAGCAAGAAACGAAAGAACTGGACCAATATATCCCTCTTTTCTGGCATCTGCCTGCCCACAGAGAAGGTGTCATACTCTTAGGACTAAGGGTGAATGTTCATGTAGAGGCTTTGTCCCTGCAAGAGAAAGTGTGCATCCCAAACACCAGCTATAAAGCAGTGACTTGTTTTAATTCTCAGGGCAACCTACGGATGTCCATTTGACTCTCACACTAAGCCTCAACCTTTTAAAGTTTTTCAGTACTGAAAGTAAACTGTTGATCTCCATCTACCTGACTCTGGAGTTTCCATTCTGAATCTGCTTAAGGAAAAATGTATTTCAAACTCACCCAACACTAACAGTTTTGAAGACTTGTGATTCTGTCCCTGGGTTATGGGTCTGTGATGTTAAGAGATTATAAATGGACGTGGTAGGAAATATCATAGTTAACGACCTTTGCTCATAAAAGGGGTGAATTATAACAGAGAGGCCCCTTTGATCATCAGGTAATTAAGGATCATCTATGACGGGGGCTGGCAGTCTTTATCACTGGCTGTTTCTGGACCCTGTTGCTCTCGAAAAGCTCTTTTTGAGTTCCCCATTTGCATCAATAATACCACTTTCTTGATAATCACCTGACACCAAAGCTCTGTCACTACTCATCCTCCTTTAGTTCTTTCCAATGAAGATATTACCAAGCCATGAAGATTCTACATCCTTCCGTCAGCTACTTCCTCTTCTTAACTGTCACTCTCATTGTTGCTTCTCATTGGAATATGACAATAGCTTCCTAACCGGCCTCTCTGCGTTTTGTCTCCCTCTTCTGAAATTCATCTAATTCATTGCTAACAGATTGATGTTTCCGAAGGGCATATTTGGTAATGCCTTTCCCCTATCCAAAAGCAGTTGAGGAGTCCCCACTGGCTTCTACATTAAATCTGATTTCATCTGCTGGAATTCAAGGAAAGCTCTTCACAGAAAGCCTCCAACTCCCCCTTTCAGCTGTTTCCCAGCATTTTTGTATTGTAGACCGACATCACCATCACACAGCTCAACACCTGTCTGCCCTTTTGCTTTTGCTGATATGTTCTTACATCTGAGGATATCTTTTTATTTTCCCCTTAGATGGAACTTCGAAAATAAGTAGAAATCGCAGGCAAAGCACCACTATTTTGTGAAATCTCTTATCCTCCCAACCCTGACAGAAGGTTGAGCTTTTCTCCCTTTGACACCATAGGATCAGAGTCCTCTGTGCTTTTCTTACCCCGTTTATTTTGCTCTACCACTGGAGACATATATTGATTCGCCTCTTCCCTCCAACAGCTGCAAAATTTTCTGCAGACAATTGTTCCTTTCCTATTCTCAGGCATGTGGTTTAGGTGGTGGAATTTGCTTTTCCGTTGTTTTCAAGCAAAACACACTGCTTCCTACCTCCTCCTCACTCCTAATTCAGAGTCTTGATCATTTTTTTTTCTTTTTTGCTCTGTCTCCAGGCTAGAATGCAGTGGCGCGATCTCATATCACTGCAAGCTCCACCTCTTGGGTTCAAGCGATTCCCCTGCCTCAGCCTCCCAAGTAGCTGGGACTACAGGCACGCGCCACTACGCCCGGATAGTTTTTCATGTTTTAGTGGAGAACGGGGTTTTACCATGTTGGCCGGGATGGTCTCAATCTCTTGACCTCATGATCCACCAGCCTCAGCCTCCCAAAGGTCTGGGATTACAGGCCTGAGACAGGGCACCTGGCGAGTCTTGATAATTTGTTTAGGGAAGAAGCTAAAACTTGATTCAGAACCACGAGGCCTAAGAGATATTGGCTGAAACTTTGCGAATAAGAGCCTCCGTTGTCTTCCAAAAGAATTCCAAAAAGACTCATCCTCACTTTCTCAGATGTTGTGAGGCTGTGAGGTCTAGAATTGTACAAGTCATTTTGGTAGCATGAAGCAGGGGCCAGCCCAGAGAGAAATCAGGCACATAGAGAAGGGGACATGAGCTAAAGCAATCTTGGAGAAATGGTGATACTTTGAACCTCTGGGTAAAACAGCACTTGGAGCCAGGCCTGATTTTGTACTTTTCAATTAAGTTGATAAATGTCTACTGTTGTATAAGCCCAACTGAGTTTGGTGTTCTGACTCCAGCAACAAATTTTCTTCTTCATACGAGACATATGGTGTCTTTTCGTGGGGATAGTTTAAATCTACTGTAATGGATCTCACAGTACCTTACATAGCAGCCTTTTAATAGACCTCTTTTAATGGGATTGATTTGTGCAATGGCAAAAAAAAAAAATGTTTCCACAAACTTACTCAGGCAACATTTTTGAAAAGAAAATAGAATATTCACTATTTGCTGAATTGAATTAGATACACTGATATTTACTAAAAACACATTTTATCAAACAGATGGATTGTGGAAAATAGCTTACAAACCCCATCTTTAAAATGTCTGGTTGTTTAGGAAAGTAGAGAGCAGGTTCCTTTCCTTATAGTAGAGATTTTGTAAAATAAAAGATAATTCTCATACATCATCTACAATAACAAACAGCTCCTGAAATTTGATTGCCTCAGCCATTTCTATATTTAACTAAAACGGCCTAACCCATAGATAGAAAAGGAGCCACACATATTTTTAATAACAAAAAAATCAGGGTTCTGAGTTTATATGCTTAACTGCATAGAAAATAATCTATTATAAATTTCAAAGGTCCCAAGGGTCATTTCCAAGGCTTCCAAAATTTATTCTAGGTATGTTTTATCTTAAAGGCTGGACAGAGAGAGACTCTCTGATAAATGTGCAGCTCCAAGTAAAAGTCTCACTATTTAAGTGAGACTTAATGAGTCTCATTCCTAGGAAGTTGGAGTCCATGCTCAGAGATGGAGAAACCAGAACAATGCAGTCTGCTATATGAGTTTTCTCATATAGCAGAGGAACAGATTACTCTAAATTTAGCAGTTCAAACAATGCCTGTTTATTAGCTCGCAGTTCTGTAGGTCTGGAGTTTGGCACAGCATGGCTGTGTTCTCTGTGTAGGGTCTCACAAGGCTGACATCAGAGTGCTGACTGGGCTGAGTCCTTCCCTGGAGGCTCAAAGCCATTCATTCTGCCTCCAAACCATTCAAGCTATTCGCAGGATTCAGTTCCTTGAAGTTGTAGAATTGAGGTCCCATTTCCTTGCTGGCTGTCAGCCAGGACTGCTTTCAGCAGCTCAAGGCCACCCACATGCCTTGGCATGTGGCCTCCTCTATCTTCAAGCCAACAATGATGTGTCAAGTTGTTTTCTTGTTTTGTTTTTTGTTTTTAAAACAGGATCTCGCCCTGTTGTACAAGCTGGAATGCAGCGACAGGCCATAGCTCACTGTAGCTTCACCCTCCCAGGTTCAAGCCGTCCTCCCACATGAGCCTCCTGAGTAGCTGGGACCACAGGTATGAGCCACCACACCCAGCTAGTGTTTTTAGTTTTCTATACGGTTCTTGCTATGTTGCTGGGGCTGGTCTTGAACTCCTGGTTCAACTGATCCTCCCACCTCAGCCTCCCTAAGGGCTGGGATTACCGGTGTGAGCCACTGCACCTGGCCTCAAGTCCTTCTTGCGCTTTGAATGATTGACTTCTTCTGTCCTGACCTCTAGATCCAAATTTGAAGGGCTCATGTGATCAGGCCAGGCCCACCCAGATACTCACTCTATCTAATGTCAACTGATTTGGGAGCTTAATCACATCTGCAAAACTTCCTCGATCTGCAAAACTTCCACAGCAGCACCTAGATTAGTGTTTGATTAAATAACTTGAAGAAAGTATGAATACATCAGGACCAAGAGTCTTGAGGGGCATCTTAAAACTGCCTATTATACCTACAGTAATCAAACATCAGCCCCCTCCACAACAGGCCACCATATCTCTTCAGAAAATAACAGTTCTCCTCTACTTTGGTTTTCTTCTCAATCTGGACTAGCCTGGGTCTCTTTATTTCCCCTCCCACCCAAGTGATATGGAAATCAAGCCCTACATGCTTCTCTTCATTTCCCCTCAGATCTGTCTTTGTTAGCTCAGGCTGCCATAAGAAAATGCCTCAAAGAAATTAATTTTCTCACAGTTTTGGAGGCTGGAAGTCTCTGATGAGGGGGTTGGCACGGCTGAGTTCGGGACAGTGCCCTCTTTCTAGTTTGCAGATGGCCCATCTTCTTGCTAGATTCCTCATATGGCAGAGAGACTGAGCAAGTTCTCTGGTGTCTCTTCTTATAAGGACACTAATTGTATCGTGAGGGCCCCACCCTCATGACCTCATGTTAACCTGATTACCTTTCAAAGGTCTCATCTCCAAACACCATCACATTGGAGGTTAGAGCTTCAACATAAGAATTTGGGCAGGGGGGACACAATTCATAACAGTATCAAAATAACAACAAAAATTTCACTCATCATGCCAGAGATCATGAACACTTTGGGTACAAGGCCACCCTAAACCATACAGAACAAAAAAGTATTTTTTCCTACCACTTCTTCCAGCCTGTTCTCCCACTCCATGCCATCCCCAACAAACAGCAACAGCAAAATATGTCTGGAGACACATTTCTATCTAAGCTGGATTCAGAAATACATGCTCCTAAAATAGGCTTTTAACTCTTCAGTCTCAAGCATCTACCTCCAGGTTAGAGTTGACTTCACCTAGTTCTCTAGAACAGTGGTCCCCAACTGTTTTGGCCCCAGGGACCAGTTTCATGGAAGACAGCTTTTCCATAGACCAAAGGTGGAGGATGGTTTTGAGATGAAACTATTCCACCTCAGATCATCAGGCAGTAATTAATTTCTCATAAGGAGTGCACAACTTAGATCCCTGGCATGCGCAGTTCGCAATAGGGTTTGCGCCCCCGTGAGAATCTAATTCCCCTGGCTGATCCAACAGGAGGCAAACTCAGGTAGTAATGCTCACTCGCCTGCTGTTCACCTCCTGCTGTGAGGCCCAGTTCCTAGCAGGCCACAGACCGGTACCAGTCTGCAACTAGGGAGCTGGGGACCCCTGCTATAGAAGGAAGAGTGGGCACAGACTTAGATCTCATATAGACTGTCAAGCTTACCATAACGGCTCTTGAAAATTACACTACTTTGCAATTGAGGATTCTTTGCATTAGTTTCCTATCTCTGCTGTCACACATGTGCACAAATTTAGTGGCTTAAAAACAACACAAACATTATCATCCAATTTCCAAGATGAAAAGTCTAAAAAAGGATGACAAAGACTACATTCCTTCTGGAATCTCCAGGAGGAATCCATTTCCTTGCCCCTTCCAGCTTCCAGAGACCCCCTGTCTGTATCCGCATCTAGTTCCTTGCTTGCACTACTTCCACCATCACTTTGCTTTCTCTGACACCACCCCCGACAATCATAAGGACCCTAGCAATGACAGTGGCCCATCTAGATAATCCTGAATGATCCCTCTATCTCCAGACCCTTAACATCATCACAGCTGCTAAGTCTCCTTTGCCATGTCAAGTAACACATTCATGAGTTACCAGAATTTTGACATGGATATCATTGGGCGGAGGCCATTATTCTGCCTATCACATGCCCTTTTTCAGAATGATGACTTTCATATCCCAAAACATTCTAAATAAATGAGATATAAGAAATCACATTCTGAAATTATGTGTGATTATAATTTAATAATTATAATCAGGCAAAGCCACATTCACCAATTTACTTGGTCCAATGGTTTCTAGTTAGAGAATATCATCTGGAAAAAAAATTTGAATTGCGCACATTTGAATGTTTAGCTTTCTGTATATACATACAGGGAAAAAGAAATGAAAAGGGGGCCTCTTCCACTATCTTCAGTCTATTGCACCCTTGCACTATTTCCACATCTTCCAAAGTGCTGTCATGTTTAGCTCTATTTTGCCCGGAAGATATTTGTGCTTAAACTTAATTTTAAATGCAGTTTGAGTGCAACATAAACACAAGTCTCAAAATGGTTGAAAAACTGGTAAAGAATGTGGTGCGGGAAAAATACATAAACAAAATATTTCATTACATTTTATGTGCAAATTCTAGGTGCTTTCGTTATCCAAACGATGTATTTATCTCTGAGAAAATTGTTTGAGAATTTCAGGTGAGGACAGAATTAATTACAATAAGTGGAAATATTTTTTCATGTAATAGCTTTTCACTTAACACCAGGAAAGAATTCAAGCTGACAGAAGGGTGTTAAGGGTTTTGACGCAGTTCACCCAGAAAAAAAGAACTATCTTTTCTCTCTTTCTTCCTTCCTACTTTTCTTTTTCTCCTTCCTTCCTTTCCTTCCTTCCTTTTCTTCTTTCCTTCCCTCCCTTCTTTGTTCCCTTCCTCCCTCCTTCCCTTTTTCCCTCCCTCCCTTCCTCTGTCCTTGACAGAGTCTTGCTCTGTCTCTCAGCCTAGAGAGCAGTGGTGCGATTTTGGTGCACTGCAACCTCCACCTCCCGGGTTCAAGTGATTCTCCTGCCTCAGCTGCCTGAGTAGCTGGAATTACAGGCACATGCCACCATGGTTGCTAATTTTTGTATTTTTAGCAGAGACGGTTTCACCATGTTGGCCAGGCTGGTCTCAAATTCCTGACTTGAGGTGATCCGCCCATCTCAGCCTCCCAAAGTGTTGGGATTACAGGTGTGAGCCACCCCACCCAGTTGAACCGTCTTTAGAAAGGAACTCTGATGCTTCCACTGAACGAGACAACTGCCTGCAGTTTTTAAATGGCAGGTTTTCCAACTCCTACCCTTCAAGACTTCAAAAACCCTAGGGCTGAATTTCAACCAGAGCAGCTGTTAGAGGTATAAATATGTGTATGGAGTTTGATTTTGATTAATGCTCTTTCCATATTGTTGATGCTGAAGAAGCTTGTTCCTGGGTGGCCAGATGAATGGCTAGAAAGCAAAGGCAGTTTTCAGGTATTGGATTCTAGCAAAGCGGTCTACCCCCAGTGCTTCCCAGATGATGTCACAGGAAACAAAATTGCACTGTGAAGGTCAGAAGCTCCTATTCCCCTCATCCTAGCCACATGAAGAGAAGTTTTCTTTGGTAGAACCATAATATCACTGAGAACAGCATGAGTATAACTGTGGTGCCATGAGTTGAAGACATTTTTAGAAAATAAATCTCAGCTTATTCTGTGACTTTTTTGAGTTCTATAAATACTCTCAAGAAATGTCAGGTTGAAATGTTTAATCACACTAATTGTTGCTACCAGTCCTAAACCAATGTGGGATATGTACATAACCCTCACCTCCTCCAACTCTAAAAAGGAGCTCAGTAGCATGTTGAAAGTGGTGCTGCATGTATTGCCTGAAGCACTGATGAGGGATGTCATGCATGTCACTCAGTCACCTGTCCCAGAGTGTGTCTCTGCTCTTTGGTTCCATTAGCCTGAGAAGATAATGATGTTGGCCAGAGTTGGAGGTAAAAAGAACACCCAGGCAGAGAAGTGATCGCAGTGTACAAAGGGTTACTTGCTTGACAGCACTACAATGGTTTGTTGGGCTGTCTCCTAGACCTCTCTAATTCACAGTTCTTCATTCCAGGGGCCGCCATTTGTTTAAGTATGGGTCAAATGACTTCAGGTTTAACTCATAACTTCCTGTCAGTCCCCTGCCTCGGAGTGGACATGGGTTTCTCACAGACCATGACTTTCAAGTCCTCTAACTTGCTTCCAAGAGTCAAGGGCTGAGTGAGAAAAAGATAATGATTGATGGGCTAGAGCTAAAGCTAAACTTTGTGTGTGTGTGTGTGTGTGTGTGTGTGTGTGTAAGCCTTGAGAACCACTCCCACTACATTTCACAGAAGACAATCCAATTCCAAATGTATCATCCCAAGGCTCCAATTGCCATGGCACAGCCTTTGATACAATCCCAATAACTGTGTTTGAAAAGCCTGCTATCTAAGCTTTGCATGTTATTTGTCCTTCTCCTATGTCTTGTCCATCATGTCTATTTTCTGTTGTTCTGGTGGTTGCCATGTTTGCCCATAGAGTCTGGGAATTCTCACAGAGGTCTGCAAAACCTCTTTATATGATGCACAGTATTTCATATTCTCAGAACATTTATCAGAGGTATTTTTTTTCTTTTTTTTTTTAATTTTTTTATCAGAGGTATTTTTATCTTTAGTGTGCATATTCTGTTAGCATAGACCACTGCAGCACAGAGCACAAACAAATCACACAGGCTCATGATTATTTTTTTCTAGTTTAATTAATATAAAAGTAACATGGGTGTATTGTAAGAAAAAATCAAATGGGAAAAAACAATTTATGATGGAAAGAAACAGTCTCCTACCTGCCCCCAGTTCCTCTCCCAAGAAACAACATCTTAACTGTTTCAGTTCTTTAATTCTTAGACTTGTTACTTTCAAAATACTGAATAACATGCATATGAGATTTCTGAACATATCAAATTTATATTTAGCCTATTGTCTCCCAGAAACGAAAGATGAGGATTTAATTAACTTATACAACCATTCTCTCTTCTCCCACCTTTTCCTCCTTCTAATATTTGATGTATTATCATTTTTATTTCTTTGCTTGTTTATCTTTAATTACTTTAAATAATATACTTATGCTTCAATTTCTTTTGTAGCAGGTTCAATTTTCTCAAGCCATGTTCTTGGGCATGAAAAAGGATTAACTTTATTTTCTGTAACTAAAAGACCACATTTTACCAGCTGACATAAACCTTAATCATTGTTGATTCCAAGCAAATTCAGTCATTTTACATTTAAGCTCTTTACAGTCCAGCTGAATTCTTCCCTTACCACCCACTTTTGTGGGAGGGCAGGTCTTTTCTGGGAGATTTATGTGGTGCCAAAGAACTGGGGGTAGGTATCCTACAGTTGACCTCTGTTCTATTTGGCATCTGCTGATGTTTGGTCATTAGCATCTCTGTTGACATCTGAGCCATTCCAGGTATCACCATGAACTCTGGTTATTAGTCCACATGGTTTGTATCATCCATGTTCTTATATAAGATTCCTTTCAGATCCACTCACCATCTTAACCCTTCTATGACCCTTTAAGAGATGTGAACAGTTCTCCAACCATCTTCTGTGACTGTGGGGACACAGGGATCTCAGCAGGGCTATCTCAGGCCCTCCCCAGGACAATTCCCATTGTACAGCTATGACACACTCTGTTAGGAGGTGGAGGCACTTCTGTGAGACTTGTGTTTAGCTTGCTGCCTCCCAGAAAGGGAGGCTCCTTTCTTCTCTTACTCTTTTCTAAACTACCCACTCCCATTTCTAGAAAGCGGTCCCAACCCAGAGGCCACGAGAGGGTTCTTGCACCTCTTTCAAGGAAGAATTCAGGACAAGTCTATAAAGCAAAAGCAAGTTTATTAAGAAAGTAAAGGAATAAAGAATGGTGATGCCATAGGCAGAGCAGTGGCATAGGCTGCTTGACTGAGTATACTTTTAGTTATTTCTTGATTATATGCAAAACTCAAGATCATTCATGTGTTTTCTGGGAAAGGGGTAAGCAATTACCAGAACTGAAAATGTTTCCCCTTTTTAGACCATATAGGGTAATTCCTGACATTGCCATGGCATTTGTAAACTGTCATGATACCGGTGGGAGCGCCTTTTAGCATGCTGATGCATTATAATTAGTATATAATGGGCAGAGAGGACAACCAGAGGTCACTTTCATCGCCATCTTGGTTTTGGTGGGTTTTGGCAGGTTTTGGCCTGCTTCTTTACCACATCCTGTTTTATCAGCAGGGTCTTTGTGACCTATATCTTGTGCTGACTTTCCTGTCTCATCCTGTGACTAAGAACACCTAACCTCCTGGGGTTAGTCTAGTAAGTCTTAGCCTTATTTTACTTAGACCCTATTCAAGATGGAGTCGCTCTGGTTCAATTGCCTCTGACACTTCCACTCTAGGGTTGGGGTTGGGGGTGAGGGTGGCTGGGACACAAGCAAGCTCCAAGCACTTGCTTTCCCCCGACTCTCTCAACCTCTGTCCTCCTTCCTCACTTCAGGCAAACAAACCTTTATGCCCTAATTCTTTCAGAGAGTTTTCCTTGGCTACTTAAAACCAAGCTTTTGGAATTCAGTGACATATTTCTTTCTCTTGCAAAGCAAAAGCCTTTGGATTTCAAGAAAATAAATTTCAAAAGCACACTTAGAATTTCAAAAGAACTTGATCAATGAGCGTAGCCTTGTCGGCCCTCCTCTAGGTAAAAAAGCCAGAATGTCTCAGCCTAAAATATTATAGTAAATAGAAGATCTCAGGATTAAAAACACAAAAAAAATGTGGAGGTAGATGAGCAATGATCAAATATTAAAACAGATCAGATTCCAATGACAGTTGTCCACTTCTCAGCCCTACCCTATGTAAGACAAGGCTATAAGCATCCCTGTCCTTCATTCCTTCCTTCCTCCTCACTCCACTTCCTTCTTTTATGTTATTGACCAGTTGCTGTTCAGTCTCAAGTAACAGAATATTTCATTTATAATGTCCTAAATACATATGGGTTTAATTTACTCAAATATCAGTAAGTTTAGGCAATCCAGAACTGATACAATGGATAGTGATGTTATGAAAAACCTAGACTGTCTTTTCTCACTATACCCTCTTTGCACGTTGGCTTGGCTTATTGTCCCACAGTTGCAAGCTGACTGTGGTTCTAAGAATCACATCTGTGACCCAGGCAGCAGGAAGTGGAAAAGGGAAGTGAGGGCCAGGGGCAGCTACATCTGTTACCTTTATCAACCAAGCAAATATTTTTCCTAGAACAGTTTCCTCCACAAATTTGTGTCTTACTGGCCAGAATTGCGTCATATTGTTACTACTAGCGTAGGTGACTGGGTGAGTATTTACAGTTCTCCCTCTACCATAAAGATAAATAACAATGAAGGGGGTTGTAAGCAGGTGTCGAGTAATCCAATGTATAGTGTCTGCCAAAGTCCTCCCTTCCTCAACACTCATGGGTACTCATAAACACACCTTACCCCACCACCAAGGGAGACAACCACAGTCGCATTCAGTTGCGGTATCAAGCTTAAAGTCCACAAATTACAGAAACGTCATCCCAATCCAGACCCCAAGAGGGGGTTCTTGGATCTCAAGCAAGAAAGGATTCGGGGTGAGTCCACAGAGTACAGTGAAAGCGAGTTGATTAGGAAAGTAAAGGGATGAAAGAATGGCTACTCCATAGGGCAGCCCCAAGGGTTTCTTGGTTGATACAGGTTACCTTGGACTTTCTTTTCCATGTGGCTGGTCTTTGCCTATGACTGATGGTTCTTCCTATTTTTTCCCATGACTGATGATTTTAACAGCAAAAGCCTGGGTGATTGGTATAGCTCTCTTCTGCCGTTGTATAAGTAGATCTATATTCCAAAAGGCTCTCTCCTTGAGGGAATTCTGACTGGGAAGTCTGTTCAAGTGAATGAAGCATGCCAGTGACAGTTTTTCTTTAGACTGCTCTAGAATAAACGAGGGGCCAGCCTGTTAGGCCGTAGGTCGACCACAGGCACTAGCACACAGCTAGGACCTTAACTTTTCCTTAGAGTTCATTTTGCATTTAGAAAACAGCCCTCTGTTTTTACTGATTGTTTGGATGGTGGGTTGGTTATTGGTGGGTTGGTTGGTCGTTTGGTTTGGGATTGGTGGGTTGGTTGGTTGCTTGGTTAGTTGGTTCATGAGTCGGTTGGTTGCTTGGTTGGTGGGCTGTTGGTTGGTGGGTTGGTAGATTGGTTGGTTGGTGGGTGGCCTGCTTGCTTGCTTGTTTGCTTGGTTTACAAATAAGTCTTAGGCATTTTGCCATTCTGCATGCAGAGCTGTGAGAGAGAGCTGTACTTTGTACCCTGCATGAAACATGCCCAATGGGAAAACCAGTTCATATTCACTTTCTTGATTCCATACACACCCACATATATTCATTGTAAGTAGAGTTTTAACAAAACTCCTATGAGAATTGCACCCACCTATGTAGTTGTTCCATGAGTTCTGTAATTAGTGCCCCTTACTCCTGTATTATCCTGTGATTTGATGTAGATCCTAAAGTTCTTGGCTCTCACTTGCTCTGCTACCTCTCACAGCATGTTCTGGGCTTCGGTCCTTCAACACATTTCTATTCTCTTTGTATCTCCCAGAAATGTATTAAACTGATTAAACTTTATCTATTGGCTACCCAACTCTCCTTGCCCTTATCCTGGCCTTCTCACTCTGGGTTAGCAACTTCTATCCTCTTTCGTTCCCAGTGGTTTTGGTGACTCCAAAGGCAAACATGTACTCAACCTGCTGTCTTCTAAGCAAAGCACATATTTCAGAGTATGTCATGTTACACTCGGGCAGAGCATTCCTGAAAGAATGCATCACACACTAATAATGATACCCACATCAAAGTCAGTTTTCCAAAGCTCCAAAAGTTGGAGTGCATCATTTTTTTCTAGTTTGCAGGAGTTGGAAGCCATCTGTCTTTACATCACGGCCACAGGCAGGACTTGGAAAAAGTTTTACCGCTAAAGCTTCTGTGAACTCAAGGAAAGAATCACTGGCTATGTGCAATGATGACTGTGATCTTTTAAATTTATCTCAAATAGTGAACCTATCAGTCATAGTAAGTATTTCATTACATTTTAATCCAGTTACATAGTTTTAATGCCTAACTGTAAAATAATACATGACTCTGTAGAGGAAAAATGAAGTTGAAGTAGTCTGTGGAATTTACAAATCCAGCCCTTGTGATTGGAATCGAGTTTGACAAATGGGTCTCCTGGAAACTCTTTCTTTCATTAGCAATGTTACTACGGCAACATGAGCAGCAGGCCTGATTTTAAGAGAAACTAATCTCTAAATTTGAATTCCCATGATACTCAGATGGAGATAGGAGATAGAAGAGATTTTCTGAATAATTATTTTTAAGATTCCAGAACTATCATCTGTGTATTGTCCCAGCTTCCAACCTCTATTTCACAAATTTAAGTAGGACAGAGTCTGAGGGCTTCTCACAAATCCTGGTGCATCAGAGAATGCCACAGACTATGTGGCAAATCTCCATAGGACACTTAAGCAGAGAAACAAACCATGGTATCTTGAATTGTGGGTAGATCATTTAACCTCCTGCTCTAATGAAGTACCTAGCAGCAGGAGAGGAGAGTGAAGGCTCAGGACAACTAGCCTCCTTCATCATAC
This sequence comes from Callithrix jacchus, assembly GCF_049354715.1. Lineage (NCBI taxonomy): Eukaryota > Metazoa > Chordata > Mammalia > Primates > Cebidae > Callithrix > Callithrix jacchus. The sequence goes on along the minus strand of NC_133503.1, from coordinate 173,934,384 downwards.
TAAACACTGCACAATTAGCCTCGGAGTCATTCCTCCTGCCCTGGGGAGCCAGGCCCTCACGTGTGGACTTAACAGTCCCTCTTTGCTTGCAATGAAAGGCCAGAATTAGCTGTTGCCCTTTCTGGCAGCAGCTGCCAGCTTTTCTGGTCACACCGCCTCTACCGTCCACCACCTTTCCTTAAGGCACTGACCTCAGTGGCTGCCTTTTCTACAGAAATCAAGCATTTCCGATCACTGCTATACTTTGTACCCTGCATGAACATGCCCAATGCAGAACCCAATTCATGGCCACTTTTTTGATTCCAAAAACACCCACAATGTATTCATGGTAAGTAGAGTTTTAACAAAACTCCTGTGAGAATTGCATAGATGCAATACTAAGTAAAGATTTTTTTTAACCCGTCCCTTAAAACGTTTTCAGCGTGGACATATTTTAAAGCTCTCCAGTGAGAGAGCAACTACTTATTTGCAAGGTGGTGCTGGACACATTTCCCTACAGTCACTTGATGGCACGTATTTATCTCATTACTCTTAAATGGATAATGAGATGTATCTAAGAGAGAAAAGACTGCATGGGAGGAAATTCTGCATGAGATTGTCACAAAGCAACCTAGGCAGAAAATCACAGACTATTAGTGAAACGCTAAACTGGTAAATAAGTACCTGAACACCACATTTGCTGTGTAACAGAGAGCGGCACTGAACGTTTAAGCTCTAATCAATCTAAAAAAGAACACCCAAACTATTTGAAACAAGGCTGGAGACCCATTTGAGCTGGCAGAGGGTTTGCTTTCAGTGACTTGGAGTATTTCCCACTCAGGCTTAGATTTCTTGTCTTTTTGCTGATGTTCATTGTGAATCCATTTTTGCAGAGACTAATAAATAGTGAATGTGTACATATGTGTTTTCTGCAAAGGGAAGAAACAGCCAGTTGTAGTTCATGACCCAGCTTACACATGGTCAAGGCGGCAACAGCACATTTCTGGAAGGGCTCTGCCAACTATGGCTTTGGTTGCCTTTTCACACCCGTGATTCAAACTGTTCAGTCAGCTAAAATGGATAACGAGTGACCTGGTGCAAATTGCAGGAATTGGCAAGACAAGCTTCAGAAAGCACTCAGCCAAATGCCTGTGCAGTTCTATTAGACAACCCATAAATTCTTCTGGGAACGGGCCAGAGACCCCTTTGACAATGAGCATTTCTGATTCAGGGCATCTTAAAGCTCATCTTCAAGTGAAGTGAGAGCATTACTTGAGAAGTGAGTCATTTCCAGGGCTGAGGAGTAGCTATGCTTTTAGTTTATCTATTGAGCTTCAGTCACAAAGAGTCATAATCCTATAGAAAATACCAGTTCTTCACTAGAATGTCCATACCTGAAGCAGAGTGAGGGGTTTGTGGGCTTCCTCCTCAGACTCAGGAACACCAGATTTTAAAGAGCAAATTAGGATGCCCACAGACGTGCTTTTACAGTTATGCTAATACAAGAGAACAGTGAGACTTGGTACCTAGTTATGAGTTTGTTGACCTTGTTTTCTCCAGCAAGCACACAAAAATATAACTCACAAATATGTTCTTGATTTATAAAAGTGAAGAAAATTGATTGCTCTTTGACTGCCTTTCATCTCCCATAATTGAATTTCTGAGTGTGTTGATGCTTACAGGAAAGGAAGGAAGGGAACGGATGTTTTCCGAACGATTAGCAACATCCAATCATGTGTCCAGGGCTTCACATAGTTTCTCACATTTAATTCATATACCACCCTAGGAGATAGTTGCCATTATTCTTCAATTTTATGGACAAATTTAGCTCTGTAAGATCACAACATTAGTAAATTTTGTATAAACTTTCCAATTTCAAAGACCATGCTTCTCCCATGGTCTTTTTCCTTGAATGAACTCAAAAGTATTATCTAAAAATAAAGTGATAATTTTTCTTCTTGAGCCACATGAAACATGAAAACATTATTGGTTGTGCTCTTGTAGATTACATTATATTACATTAAGCCATGAAAGATCAGAGAGACTTATTGACTTGTTCTTTATTTTATTTTTTGTGGGTACAGCTTGCTTCTTTGTTTTATAGATTGAATTCAGGATTAATGCTCAGTCTACTTCCAAGGTAAACCAAAATAATTGACAAACTAAAGCCCCATATTATGTTTACATCGTAAATAGAAGTGAGTTGGTCAAAAAAAAAAAAAAAAACTAATTCATTCAGTCATTCAACAAATATGCATTAACTATCCACTTCTCTTAGAGTCATCTTACCAGGACCAAGGTTAACATATTACTATACCTAAGTATGGAGTAATATCCTTCTTATAAGGGGGAAAGGGAAATACGATATATTATAAAATGTGCATATTCTAATAAAACTATATTAGAAGCCAGGCACAGTGGTTCATGTCTGTAATCCCAGCACTTTGGTAGGCCAAAGAAGGCAGATCGCTTGAGCTCAGGAGTTCAAGACCAGCCTAGGCAAAAACCCTGTCTCTACCAAAAATTTTTTAAAAATTGAAATACATTTGCTTGGCCTGGTGGCATGCGCCTGTAGTTCCAGGTACTCAGGGAGCTGAGGTGGGAGCCCAGGAAGTCAAGGTTGCAGTGAACCGTGGTGATCATGCCACTGCACTCTAGCCTGGGTGACACAGCAAGACACTGTTTCAAAAAAAAAATCAATAAATTTCACATAAGAAATAAATGATTCCCAGAATAAAAATCAAGTAAATTAGTGATATGGATCCTTATAGAAGGGGCAATGAGTAACCCAGTAGATAAAACCAAACTGCCATTTTGAAAAGAACAAGGCCTGCTATCCAAATAGACCGTTCTTACATCGATCCTCCATCCACTTATGCTTTATAGGAATTAAACTCTCGGTCATCAAACAACATGGATCAATAACTGGCACAGAGAAGCATTTCTGAACCACCAGACAACAGTACAAGTTTTCAGTCCCCGCATTACAAGGGAAAAGGATCTTTACCCCACAAATGTGTTTTTTCCCCAAAAGTGAATTCAATAAATGATGGTACCAATCATCCATTTTATTAAATGCTATGGTATGCTGTCAAAGCCAGATATGGCTTACAGCTAAAATATTCAACGTAAAGCACATGCATTAAGGATTGTTTAGATTTTGTTTCATGGGGTTTGAGTGACAAACTAAGACACAGAAAAAGGAAAAATGTGCCACAGACATTTATAAAGATTACCATTCATTTCTTTGCAATAGGAATGATTCTTCCAACCTCCAACAAGCCCCTACCTACTTTTTCTTAATTTGGAATTGAGAAGGGATAGAATGTAGTGAACAGTTCTTCCAAAAAGTACAGGAAAATACTCTAATACAAATGTAGCATCATGGTAAGATGAGGTCTGTGGGCATACGCGGAAAAGTTTGCTTCCTGATTCTTTTCTACGTGACTACTTTTCTCAGACCTCTTCCTACTTGATATTCTGCAAGCATTTGGTATTTTTGACAACCCCACTCTTTTTTGGCCTCTGTCCTCATTGCTTTTAAGATGCGAGTGTTCTAGCGATTATCTACTGCTCTTTCAGACCACACCTCTCACTCTTATCCTGGTTTCTCTCAAGAATATACCTGGACTGTTATGCCCCAGTGCCCCCATCTCTAAAATAATGTCATCTGAACCTCTGCTCTGCTCAATCTAAACTCTTTTAGGAAAACTTATTCATTCCAATTGTTTTTCCATTGTCACCTCAATTTCTCAATGAAAATGCTCTTTCACAGAGCTGCAGCTCGAACTGTGTCATCTGAGCTTCTGGCATCTGAAACACAACATGGCAGAAACAAAACACTCCCTGGCACAGCGCCTCATGCCACATGTCATAGAACAGGTAGCACCATCGCCATTCTCCTAGATATGCACATACATTATTTACACGTTGTTGCTTTTGCCTCAACAGTTTCTAGAAAGGTTTTAACCCCTTCTGGCCATGGACCTCTTTGAGAATGTAATATAGCCACATGTCTGGCCAGGCATGGTAGCTCACGCCTATAATCTCAGCACTTGGGGAGGCAGAGGCAGACGGATCATGAGGTCAGGAGTTCGAGATCGGCCTGACCAACATGGTGAAACCCTGTCTCTGCTAAAAATATAAAAATTAGCCAGGCGTGGTGGCATGTGCCTGTAGTCCCAGCTACTTGGGAGGCTGAGGCAGGAGAATAGTTTGAATATGGAGGTGGAGGTTGCAGCGAACTGAGATCGCACCGCTGCACTCCAGCCTGGGTGGCAGAGCAAGACTCCACCAAGAAAAAAAGCAAATGGAGGAAGGAAGAAAGGAGAAAAGAAAGAAAAGAAGGAAGAAAGAAGATGATTCTTTTGTTCTGGGTGAAACGCTTCAAAGCAAATACCCTTAACCCCCTTCTGTCAGCTTGAATTCTTTCCTGGCATTAAGTGAAAAGCTATTACATGGAAAATATTTCCATTAATTGTAATTAATTCTGTCCTCACCTGAAATTCTCAATTTTCTCAGAGAGGTAAATATGGAGAGATCACGCCACTGCACTCTAGCCTGGGTGACAGAGACAGACTCCATGGCAAAAAAAAAAAAAAAAAAGAGAAAGAAAAAGCCATGTGTCCTTGTGGTGATCATGAACGTGAGCCACTCGGCTCTCCTGGCTGCTGTACTTACACATAGAGCTGCTGCATTGGCCCCTGGCCTCTGCTTCCGATAGTCCATTCCCTATTACTAAACACGGCAGGAATACTAAGCACAGCCATTTCTGGAAGAGTAGAGGCTCCTCTGATGGGTAATTTGGCTGGAGGGTTTCCCCCTAAACTTCCGTTCTTCCTTCCCTCTCTGAGAGCTCTCTCAGCCTCTTGCAGTGTCCTCTTTGTTTCCTCCCACAGGCATTTCTCCTATGAAATTTCTTGAATGTTTAATCCCATCTTGGCATCTGTTCACTGGGGGATACTAGCTAGCAGAATCCTCTCCCCAGTTAAATTCATATGTGACTCCCACAAAATTTGACACACAACCTTTGAGGTTTAGCCCCTCAGTCTACCCGTGGGCCTTGTTGGGATCACTCAACCAATGCATAAAGACCCTTGTGCTGGGGGTGGACAAGGTGGCTCACACCTGTAATCCCAGCACTTTGGGAGGATGAGATCACCTGAGGTCAGGAGTTCGAGACCAGCCTGACCAACATGGAGAAACCCCATCTCTACTAAAAATACAAAATTAGCTGGCCATCGTGGCACATGCCTATAATCCCAGCTACTCGGGAGGCTGAGGCACGAGAATCACTTGAACCTGGGAGGTGGAGGTTGCAGTGAGCCGAGATTGTGCCATTGCACTCTAGCCTGGGCAAAAAGAGCAAAACTCCATCTCAAAAAAGAAAAGAAAAAAGAAAGAGAACCTTGTGCTAGAATCTACCCTTTTCTTTCCACCCCTATTACCTCTCCCCTACGCTTCTAGTTCAGGCTTTCACTCGGTACTTAGCACAGTCTTAGCATTTAACTTTCACCTCCAAAATGTCTCATTTCCAATCTATTCTTCATGATCCTTCCAGACTTTTTTTCTAAAGAGAAAATCTATTTTCATCACACTCCTGTTCACAAACCACCAACTGCTTGTCATTACTTACAGGACCACCGTCAGACAAGGTTGTTTCTGCTTTACCCACCTTCTCCTTTCCCCACCGTCAACCCTCTGCAGCCACAAGGAGATTCTTCTCATCCATCAGGTTGCTCTCATGCCCTAAAATGGACTTTCCCATGGTTTTACCAGTTAAAAATTCTTCTCTTTCTCTTAGACCCCATTTGAACGCTACCTCCTCCCTGAAGTCTATTTTCTACCTTTCTCTCAATGCTCATCACAAATGGTTCTGTGAGAAGCTGTCTTCCCCAGTACCTTCTAGATTCCACAGACTATTTAGTCATCATTTGTTCCCACATGGAGCTGTGCCTTCCCCAGAGCAAGTGCTCAGTAAGTATTCATTGACCTGACCTCTGCTCAAATGCATGTAGAATAAACTCAAGGCTCATCGTGCAGGTGCATAAGACTTTCCATATCCTGTTCCACATAGCACCCTCCCAACCCATGGCAAGACTGCCCTCAAAAACCCTCAAGTGAGGATTTTTGTGCTGGCAAATTGACCACCACTTAGTGTTTGATACTCAAAAACCAAAAATGGATCCTTCCCATTAGCCAAACTCATTAGTATGATGTAGAAAAGCAGAAACAGTTTACCATGTCACACTAAGCACTTCCTGTTGAGGAGAATAGCATACTCGAAATGTCTCTGATCAGCACTTTTCTTTCCATAAGCAACTCCAGAAGGAAGGCTAAGTTACAATCAAAAGAATGCATGATGAGTATAAAAAGACAAGAATTGGATTAATGGAGCATTTAACAACATCATTTATTCACTCCTTTGTTCATCTAGAGCATCTACTCAGGCTCTCTGATGCGGCCCCTCCTGATGCCGTGTTTTTCTTGCCAATTAAACCAAAAAATTAGAAATCATCTGGTTAAAACTCCCTCTTCGAGAACATTAGGACAAATACCTAATGCATGCAGGGCTTAAAACCTAGATGATGGGTTGACAGGTACAGCAAACCACCATGGCACATGTTTACCTGCACATTCAGCACGTGTATCCCAGATCTTAAAGTAAAATAAAAAATAAAAATTTTAAAAACTCTCTTCCCTGACAGAGTTGGATGGGGACAGCCAAATGTCATTTGCTATTCAGAAAAAGACTAAATAATCCTTCTTTTTCTTTTTTTTTTTTTTTTTTTTTGGCTATGTGTTAATTTTATAGATTGTATCTTGTTACAGTGCAATCCCCTGGGCCAGGAAACACTGTGGATTTGAAGGTGGCCTTGTGTATCTATGCTCTGACAGATTATACACTGGCAGGCTTCTTTCTTCCAATTTTTGAGGAAATTATCCCTGTGGCCTCCTTGTTATCCTCCAAGTATCTTCCACCTGTCCACTTCATGCAGTTTGCATCCCAGCCAGCCTGCCCGGTTTATCCTGAAAACACACCGCACTTGACTCGGCCATACCTCACTTGACTCTGTCGTAGTATCTTCTTACCTGGACCCCTCTTCCCTCCCCCTCTAGCTCTCCAAAGCCTGCCTCATACTTCAAGAATCAGGTCAGACTGCAGTTCCTTCATGCTGCTCCCTCTAATTATTCCATTCCATTTGCAAATCCTCCTTTCGTAGAAGGTCCACACATAACTGCATGCCACGTATTGGTCATTTTACCCTGTGCTGCCAGAGCTTTTGTGTAACCCTCTATTGAGTGAATACAATGCACCATCAGCTAAATCATAAACTCTTTAAAAGCATGGATATTGCCTTATTAAAGTCACCATTCAGAGAGCCATCAGGCACTTGCAGAGATAGAGAATGCCTTTCCCAGTATCCCCTTGCTGGGGCCTTCTGCCATCATGATACTGTTCCTCCCAGAAGATTCCTCCTGGCTAAGCACCACTCCAGTCCTGTCATTCTTCCCACTCACTATGGGCCCTTCTGCCAAAGTCCAGGCTTAAACTTTACTGACCCCACCCCTTGCCTTCTGTCCCCAGCCTCTATCTTGCCCCCACCCTTTACTCTTTCTTTTACCTAGGAAGCAATCTATTTCCTGCCACAGCCAGCTCTGTGGAACACGCTGGCCTCCAGGCTGGGAACTGGAACCCTAGGCTCCTCATCTTCCACCCCACCTGTGCCTCTACCCTCACCTCCCCCCCGCAAGAACTCTGTTCTTGCTGAATGTGCTGCCCTTGAGGTAACTATTCCCCACCCACCCTCCCTAACCCTAGCTGAGAGGTACTACCACTGGAGAACCCAGAAGTGTAACAATTGCCCCTTCCAAGTAGCAAAAAGTTACTTAGTTGTCTAATCAGGACAAGGTTTCCAACTCTGTTGCCTCTGCAGAGGTGAATTTGTGAATCCTGGATTCTGGCAGTCCTGTGATCAGCACCTTGGCTAGCACCACAGGTCTCAGGCTTAGTGCCAAACAGCAGAGATTCACCAAGGCCATGGGGTTCAGGCCAGAAGTGCATCACAGATAGTCTCCAGGAACAGGTACCCGGCCAAGCAGGACTAGGAGAGGCCCAGGACAGCCCCGATTCTCACATGTTCACCCACTGACAGGAGCTGACAACTGTACATGACTAGCTATAAAGGCCCAGATGCCTCCTGCTGCCTTCTGCTTTTGTTGAGTCTGCAAGCAAGAGTACGAACAAGCAGAAGACAGGAAAACAGGTGAACTCACAGGAGCCGGAGGCAGAGAGGAAAGTAGAGGCTCTGCGGACCCCGTCACGGAGGACAAGAAACCAAGTGGGAGCTTGCTGACTTCAGCCTTACCCAGGACACCATCTCAACCAAGTACTCCCTAAACAGCCAGGAACAGTGGCTGATGCCTGTCATCCCAGCACTTTGGGAGGCCGAGGCGAGTGGATCACAAAGTCAGGAGTTCTAGACCAGCCTGGCCAACATGGTGAAACCCCATCTCTACTAAAAATATAAAAATTAGCTGTGCATGATGGCACATGTCTATAGTCCCAGCTACTTGGGAGGCTGAGGCAGAACCCGGGAGGCAGAGGTTGCAGTGAGCAAAGATCACACCTCTGCACTCCAGCCTGGGTGACAGAGCAAGACTCTCTCTCTCAAAAAAAAAGAAAAAACTCTCTAAACAGCTCTGAAACTATTGGTTCAGTAGTGACTGAACCAACAGCAAATCAAAAGGAAATGACACTTATTTATTGTGCAGCCATGGGCCAGTCCCCCAGATGTAACTATTGTACTTCCAGGCTTTTTGCTCAGGGAAAGAAACAGAAACTTAAAGACACTTCTGAGACAACAGCCAGCAAAGAAGCTCACTGCCTTTTGCAGGCATTCTTCTCCCATGGGAGAAGAGCTGCTCTGGTTACCTGTATGAGTTGTGGCTGGCCAGGTGGGGCCCTGGCTGAGATCTGAGTTGAGAACTGATCCTCTACCCTCTTCTCTCCACAAGTCAGTGAGCTCTGAGGGGAACTTGACACCCACAAAACATGAGGCTTTGGGACTGAGGAAGTTGGCAGACAATGGGGTCCCAGTGATGCCCCTCAACTGGGGCACAGATATTCTCAACCACGCCTCTGTCAATGGCATTGATGGTTTCTAAATGGTCTGTCCATTTTTTCATTTAAAAAAAGACACAGTATTAAAAACTTGCCTGGAGTCAAACAGCTAGTAAGAGGCAAAGCGAGGTCTTGAGCTTGGTTTGTCAGACTCATACCCACTCCACATTATCTCATAAAGGTCAGAGACATTTTTTCTTTTTATTGCCTCGAATCTATTTTAATAGAAATCTTTCAGAAATGGAGCATCATTCAGTAAAAACACTAAACATATTGATGCCCCCTGTTTCTACTCCCTACCCACTGAACACAAACAGTGGTTTCCTTCCAGCAGCAGCGATTTGGGTCTAATCCCAATTTAACTCACTAAGCTTCAAAAATGCACCCATCTGTCCTGCAGGCCTTGATGACACGTGAAAATGAGGAGATGGAGGACCTAGTCAGCCTGCACTGCTTCCTTTTTTGTTTGTTTTTGGTTTTTGGAGATAGAGTCTCACTCTGTCACCCAGACTAGAGTACAGTGGCATGATCTTGGCTCACTCCTGAGTTCAAGTGATTCTCATGCCTCAGCCTCCTGAGTAGCTGGGACTATCGGCTAATTTGTTTGTATTTTTTTAGTAGAGATGGGGTTTCTCCATGTTGGCCAGGCTGGTTTTGAACTCCTGACCTCAGCTGATCCACCCACCTCAGCCTCCCAAAGTTCTGGGATTACAGGTGTGAGCCACCACACCTGGCCTAAAACATTATTTAATCTTGAGCTTACAAATAAAGTTTATGATCAATTTCAACATACATCATGCATGTCCTAGAAAATAGCATTTAGCCAGGCTTTGATTCAGAGTTGTTATCATGAATACACACTATTTGATTCTTTTGTAAAACATAGTTCTAGGTCTAGAATTCTTTTTATTGTTGTAATTCTGGACTTAACATGGCACTGGCTCCAGCTACATCTCTAGCTATTCTGAGACATTCCTTTCTTCTTTCTGTCTTAGTATACTGCTTCCCATCTGAAGAGCAGGAGAAATCAGAATCACACATTTGTAGAAAAGCCTGGATTGAGAAGTTAGTGAGTCTGAGAGAGAAACTAAGGAATTACATACCTGGCTTGATTTGGGGCAGGGTTCTTTTTTTATTAATTTATTATACTTTAAGTTCTGAAGTACATGTGCAGAATGTGAAAGTTTATTACACAGGTGTACACGTGCCATGGTGGTTTGCTGCATCCGTCACCCCGTCATCTACATTAGATATTTCTCCTAATGCTATCCCTTCCCAACCCCCACACCTTCTGCTATCCCTCCCTTAGCCCCCTACCCCCCAGCAAGCCCCAGTGTGTGATGTTTCCCTCCCTGTGTCCATGTGTTCTCATTGCTCAGCTCCCACTTAGGAGTGAGAACATGCCATGTTTGGTTTTCTGTTCCTGTGTCACTTTGCCAAGAACGATTGTTTCCCTTTCATCAACGTCCCTGCAAAGGACATGACCTCATCCTTTTGGGGCAGGGTTTCTGTTCCCAAAGGAACAGAGGTGACCTTTTGTTTATTGACAACTGACTCGGATTCCCAAAAGCCACCATCTACTTGAGGCCTTGCCTTGGAATGACCTCACCTTTCTAGTTATGCTAGTGGTATTTTGACTGAGCAAAAAATACGTAAACAAAAAGGACAGAGATATAATATACAGCCATTGCAACTTTACTCCTGAAACTGTATTTCAGTCAGCAGAGTGTAAATGACTTATCTCTGAAACCCAGATACATCTGCTAATGTAGCGTTTCAATTCATTTGGGTAATGTTGGACCTAGGAGATGTTCCTTTGTATTTCTTTTGTCTCATTCATTTCTTGTTTCTTGATTTTCTTTTGCTGGTCCCGTCTGCAAATACCTCACATTCGAACTAGAGGTGAAGATTCCGTTCAGAGCCCTCTTCCTGACACTGCGGCTTCCACTCTAAAATATATGACTAGAGTTTAATATTCCTCACAGCCAGCGATTTATGGCCCAAATCCCTCCAAATTACATTTGATAACAAGTAAACCCTTCTGATTCAGAGGCCCCTCCAGTTAATTAATTATAGGACCCAACTAAAATCATTTCTGGCAGATGTTGTACAAAATGTAATTGGTACATATCCAATTACATAAAACAGGTACATTTATTTAGAAACTAAAATAAGGACATCTTTCAATTAATGCATCCTGGCGGTATCAAACTGCTTCGATCAAAACTATGTTATCTTTGGGAACATTACCCAGGTTGTATGTGGTCATTGAGGAGAACTAGTAACAACCACTCGAACGGTTTACAGGCCCAAAGCTGCTTCTCATGCTCTACAGAGTAACCTTTTCAGGGCTTCGTTAATCATTTTTTAAGCATTGGAAAAGCCCTAAAACTATTTCCCAAGAACAATTCTAGCTTTCAGTGTCTTGTCTCCATGAAGTGGTCAAACAGCTATCAATCCACGTAGACGCCATACTTTGCCTACTCACATTTCATTAAAAAGTATCAAATTGTCATGTTTTTTTATTTCCAAAGGATATAGTTCCATCTTCAATGACACACTGTCTCTCTAAAATATAAAACAGTGTCTGAAAATATAGCCAAACTATCAACTGGCCAGTTCTTATCAAAACCACAGGTTAAGAAAAATGTCAATGGACAGTTATTTAAAATATATAAGATAGGTTGAGTGTGGCGGCTTATGCCTGTAATCCCAGCACTTTGGAACCTAGCAGTTCAAGACCAGCCTAGGAAACAAAGTGAAATCCTGTCTCTGTTTTAAAAAATGACCCAATGCCAATGCCATATAAAATATATCCCTTGATCAGACTTGACATCAACAGAGTTCAACACAGAACTGAACCAAGTAATCTTGGCTTCTGCAGAATTCCCGTCTCTGAGATGTATTATAGGTGCTAAGGCCGTGGCATTGATCAAGAGATGCTGGGAGAAAAACCTTATGATACTAAATGCTACGTTTATTATAGGAATATTGCTTGACGACATTGCCTTCTCGGTCACTCAGTGCCTCCTTTATGACCCTACTGTGAAATGAACTTTGGAATCCATGCTAACATAATCTATAGCCACCCAGAGAGACATAAGGCTTGTGAAAATCACAGGTGTCATTTACTCTGGGTTGCAATAATTGGTAGATTCTTCCAATCCAGATATCAAAATGATGGTGCCTGGAGGAGCTCCTTAACTCAGGACTTTATGGACCTATTAAAAAGACCAGTGGGGACTGTATACTTTATACAACATAGTAAACTGGAACCTCACTTAGTTATGAGGACTTGTAATTCTGGACAGCAGAGTTGTGGTATCAGTTACCAGACCTGAATGAAAGACTGGTTGGGGCTATATTTTCTTCTTCCTCTTGCTTTGTTTCACTCTCGCTGAAGGGTGTCTTCCTTCCACGCCATTCTTGCTCCATTTCTAAGCTGGAATTTTCTCTCTGGTTTCAGATCACTTTCCCTGAGATTCTGTTTGCTTTGGGTCCAATTTACTTCACCTGCAGCCTTTTGCAATCATTGGCCAGGAGGCACCTCTGCACTACCCTCTACTAAGTTCATTTACAAGCCCAGGAATAGCAAACTATTCCTTTCTTCCCTTGTTGTCCCCAGTCTGTGGCCTCCATTAAGGATTGTTCTGCATGGGTAACACTGAGATCATGGGAAGGTTTCATTCCACTTCCTTTGCCTTGAAAGTAATGTTCTGCTGATTCACATATAGACAGAATTTGGGGGCACTAAGACAATCCCCAGCCTACTCTCTGTGAAGAGCCTTCCTGGCTACTGCAGTTCAGGAAGGCCCTAGCTGAGCAATTTTACTCAGTGTGGTGGGAGAGAAGTGAGGGCTTTGATGCTTTCAGACTTGGCTCTGAATCCTGGCCTTGCCTGATACTGCTGTGTGATCCCAAGCAGGTTAGGTACTCTGAGCCTTGGTTTCTTCACCTACAAATAGTACTTACCTTGGCAAGGGAGTCGTAAGGATCGAAAGTTACTGCTTCTGTTGAACAGAGGAGAGGGGAGAAGATAAAGTTAGCAGTGGAGGGGAGAAATGGAGGGGAGGCAGGGAAGATAGGTATGTATGCATTTGTTTTCAATAAGAATGAAAAACCACATCTCCCCCTTTTCCCTTTGACGCTCAGGAAACTTACAGATAAATCTGATATCCAATTTGAACAGTAAAGTAGACAAAGTCTTCTGACCTGTCATTTGAAATGTTTATTTCTCCTGGATCTTTTGTTCCTCCTTCCACCTATTCCTGGATGCTCATTTTTAAATCATTTTTTTATGACTCATTATTTTGTGCAGCTTTTTATGTGAGTTTTGAGCTTTGCCTGGGGCTTGAAGAATGCCTGGAATCTTTTCTGGGATGAGATGTGGTATATATAAATATGTACATTTAGAGGTGTTGCTGTGAACATTTTTGTGGCACTATATAATAATCTAATCTATAAAGCAAGCTCATACCCAGTCTTTCATAATCCTCCTAACGACCCTATGAGATAGATGTTATGAACTCCAGGGCTGAGACGAGGCAACTCAGCCTCTGTGAGTCACTTTCCTCTGATCACTTAACCTCTCCCAAGGGTCAGAATTTGACGTGCAATCCAGGTCTTTTGAATCCCAACCCAACGCTTTTTCTTCTGCCACTGAACTGACTCTCTGCAGTCATAAGCCATTCAGGTTTGCTACTGGGCCTAATAAATAACACTGATAACAATACCACACAAGTGTCACGCACCTGCTATGTGGCGGGCATTTGGCGTGCATTATCATATTTGGTGCCCCTCACAAGCCAGTGGCTTATCTGTATTATCCTCCTTTATAAACCATCGGCCATGCAAAAGCAGGCTCCCGAGGTCACATGCCCAGAAGGGGAGGACTGGGGACTTGAACCCAGGTTAGCTCAACTCCAGAGGCGTTGCTCTTACCCACTACTTCCGAGGGCATCAGTTCTGTCACTGAGGACACTTCCTGGGGGTAGTGTTCAAAGAACACTGGGCCTGCGTGATGTCACCGTGCGGCTGTGATAGAAGCAGACAGCAGCAGCAGGCTGTCCCCGCTTCCCTGACCTCTCCCCAGTGGGCAGCAGGGTCACCTTTGCCACTAACCTGCCGCGGCTCATTAAAGCCTTAGGCCTCTGTGATCTCCTTTAGATCTGTGTGAAAGGGTCACAATCTCAAGCTTTGTGTCCTTATTCAAGCCTTTCTTTGCCTCCTGTTTTAAGACCTTGACATATATGACAATAAAACACGCCTACGAGGTACTGGCCCTTAGAAGCATCCTGGGACTGGTTTTGGAAGTCTAATTATTACCTTGAAGTCATTCTTTTTATCTTTTGGATTTATTCAGCTTTTAGAGTATTTTACCTTAAGATATGCTTTTAGGTTACAATAAACAAAGCTAAATATTTCTGAAAATATTCAAAGAAGGACGTGTTTCTTTTTCATCTTGATGTGTGTGCCACTTCTTTTAATGTTAATAGGATGATTTTGTTTTCCTAGTTGGCTGTCTACCCTCTCGACCGAAGCTCCAGATCTGTCTTCTTTCTTTTCTGACTCTATCCACAGTTCCTAGCAGCACCTGCGGTCCCGTCTCTACCCGTTCCTGGATGTCTCATCTTGGGCTGCTCTACAACTTCTGGAAGCCTTGGTTTTGTTCAGTTGTGTTTTTTTTTCAATCACAAAATGAGGCTAACAATAACTCTACCTCTCAGGTTGTTACAAGGCTAAAATGAGATATTGTATGTTAAAGTGCTTTGGAACCACACATTGTCATAAAAAAAGGTAAGATGGCCACATGGTCCCTGGTGCAGACTTCTGATAAACAGCATGTGCTTTAGGGGTATGCCAACATCCCTTACAAAGGCATCTGGGCCTGCAGCCTAATTACCTGAAAGAAAAGCAGAACATTCTATAACTCTATCGTGTTGACTACCCACCATGAATCACAGGCATTGATTTTGGAACTGAGGTTTTGATCACCAGCATTTTAGTCCAGGTCATCATGATCAAGTCTGCAGAGACTCTGGGCAGAACACAGTGTTTTAGTGCAGTTTCCTTTACGGTGGCAGTTTTCAGTCTTCTTAGAGCAGGTGTCAGCAAACTATAGCCCCTGGGCCAAATCCAGCCCGCCATCTGTTTTTATATATTCTGCAAGCTAAGAATTGCTTTTACATTTTTAAATAGTTGGGAAAAAAATCAGAAGGATAGTTTATGGCATGTAACAATGAAGTGGAATTCAAATGCCAGTGTGTGTAAAATTCTGAATTTCATCCATAACAATTGGTGAAGATTTGTTGTCATCTTGTAAGTACCTACGTAATAGTCTCGATTTTGCCTGTTGACCCACAAAGGTTAAAATAAGTACTATCCTGTCCTTTATACGAACAGTTCATGGCCCCTGTCTTAAAGCATTCATTCTGCACCTTGAATCCAAGGCTTTCAAAATCCTCATCTATTTGAGCATCACCAATGCCACTTGAGAGAATTAATGTGCTGAGACTCTAACAGAGAGATGAGATCTAGACAGAGAAGGCTGAGACTTGGAGACCTAAAGAGCAGAGTGGTCCATTTGGGACCCAATCAGGACGGAAATGACCAAAAAGGGAAATGGATAGAAAGGAGAGGAGAGATGGGAAAAGCTAGCAGAGGAAGAAAGCAGCTCCCCAGTCCCCTTGGCCATGTGACCCAGAAAGGGCTAGACCGTACATGTGCCCTCAGTTCTGTTGGTCAGTCTGGATCTTGGACTAGGTGCCTCTTTATTCTGTTGTTTGCTTTCATGAATGAGCAATAGGTGTTTTACTGATGCTCTCTCCAAGGAGACAGAGGGGGTCTGCCATGCTGAACACGCAGCATTTCCTGACCCTGCCATCCTCCTAGACTTTTCTCTGCCCCGCCCCCACCCCACTGCTCCTCTGCCTGGATGGCGCTCTCATGATCTGGCTCCCAGCTCTGAGAACCAGCGGACACCATTCTCACTCTCTCATACTCATGCCTTCCCTCCAGGTTTTTGGTTTCTCTTTTCCTTCCCTTGCCGTTTAGCTTTGTCCTCCCAAAAGCAATCCTACATCCCAACCCTCCTTGCTCAACTCTACCTTGAGGTTTACCAGAAATTTGTCTCCCTGGGGAGTGGGTTATAAATGATACATGAGTTTCCCAGACCCTGCAGACACTGCGGGGTGCGATGGTGTGTGTGAGCACCTCTGGTAACAGTCAGGCAGCATTGGCAAGGGCTGCTGAAGACAAAGAGCCTGGTTGAGAAAAATGGAGACGGGGCCACGCCAGAGGAGAGGAGAGATGAAAGCAAAAAGAGTCATTTCCCTGGCACCTGCCAAGACCCAGGGCGCAGAGCTGAGTTCTGGAAAGACACTAGAAAGGTGACCCTAGGTGCAACTGTGATCGTGCCAGGCCAGGACAAGAACCAAAGTGCCCTGGCTCCCAGGGATGTGTGCACACAGAGGCCGTCCCGACGCTGTCAGGGCTTTATGGAGTCTGCAGTTTACATGTGCCGTGTGTGTTGTGCAAGGTTGCAACATCAATTAGGCTTCTTAACGTAGCTTTACTAAGAGCAATGGACCCAGGAGAGCTGAAAAAGTGCAGGGAGGTGTACAGATCGCCACTGTTCCATGCAGTGCGAAAATCCACCGAGCCACTTTTTGACAAGGAAGGATGCATTCCCGAGGGTCCGGGGAGAGCGAATGAGCAGGATGAAGTTGGCTGAGCGAAGGCCATCTGTGGCACCAAGGACAGAATGTCACTGATGACTTCCTGACAAGTGCCCTTTCCTGGGAATATTCTATTGTGAGAGAATGAAAGCTTATTCTGCCACCAACTCCTTTAAGCAGAAATGAAGTCTTAGTGAGTAAAGTAACACTGATTAGCACGGCACTGCAGAAGAGCCTCGGGGGTCGGATTTCACATCCCCCTTGGACTTTCTCTTCAGGCAGTTAAGCACTCACAAGAAAATCCCTTCTCTTTATGTGGCTTCTTCAGTCGCATCCTTCGTGAAACAATTTTGAAGAGAGGAAACACAATAAACCACCACACTCATATTTCTCTTATCTGAGATGCCTCTTGAAATTTCCAGCTAATCTTACATTGGTTAATTTCTCTCTACCTTCACGCCTCAACCATTAAATTTAAAAAAAAAAAAAAGAGGGGGAGAGCGAAAAAAACAACAGAGGTCCCTTGTGTTACTCAGCAAGAGAATGTGATTTGTAAGTTTCTAAAAATCCTTCCAGCCCTGCTTATTTTGACAAAACTACTTAACACTTCAAGCAATGAACTACAGGGCATAAAAGTATAATCTGCAGAGAAAACCTTAATCCTCTATAGTAACCTATTTGAATCTCCTCAAACACATTTCAGTGTGTAGGCCCAGAGAATTAAGTCAATTGTTTGATCTGAGAAGAAAGGCAATTAGGACTCTCTCTTGATCTTTCTGGTTGAATTCTAGTCAGGGGCAGCCACTGTTCTCAACAGTTCCATTTGAGACCCCTATTATTATAGTAATAGAGGTGAGCATTAGAATCGCTACATTTGAGAGTCTCCCTGCATTTTCATTTTAAGTTGTTTTATCCGGGAGTTTCAAATCATGATGGGCTAATATTCAGCATACAAATGATTAGCTAGTGCAGGTCTGGGTGGTTTTTTTTTTTTTCTTTCTTTCTTTCTTTTTTTTTTTTTGAACTCATTTAAAACTTATTCTTTAACCTGACAAATATTTCAGCAGAAATGAAAGAAAACTTCCAGAAGCAGCTACTGGGTGATGGGACAGCAATGCCCACTCACTGCTGAGTTCCTGGCAGAGATGATCATGGCAGGGGTCTCTTCAAAGGGATGTCTTAGCCGGGTGTGATGCCTCACAACTGTAATCCCAGCACTTCGGGAGGCTGAGATGGGTAGATCACAAGGTCAGACGTTCTAGACTAGCCTGGCCAACATGGTGAAACCTTGTCTCTACTAAAAATACAAAAAAATTAGCTGGGCAAGGCAGCACGTGCCTATAATCCCAGCTACTCAGGAGGCTGAGGCAGGAGAATTGCTTGAACCCAGGAGGCAAATGTTGCAGTGAGCAGAGATCACACCACTGCACTCCAGCCTGGGCGACACAATGAGACTCCATCTCAAAACAAAAAAGAGGCAATGTCTCTGGGGCCCCTGATAGTGAAAGACAGAAACCGAGAATCTAGCTGGGCGGTCTCGAGGAGGAAACTGGGAGTTCTCCCTCATTTGCTTACTCAGAGCAGCTCCCAAAGATCTACATAGGAACAGCACAGTGACAATCTAGCTGGAAATGAAAACTGGAGATGCGTTTATATAATTTGATTACATAAGCTTGAATAGAGATCATTTGTCCATAGCAAATATAATTAGAGAGAGAGCTGTTCCTGGAGATTACGGGAGTCGGTGACTAAAGCCTGTCCCATGCCACCCGACGGTGCTGTCACTGATGGCTAAGCCTTTCCTTGAGTTTCTGGAGCTCTATCTTGTCATCTAAAATAATGCTACCGGAGCTGTAATTCAGCTGCTTTGTCCGTTTTATACGAGCTCCCTACCTCAAAGATGTGGAGAAGCCAGAAGACAAGGGAAGACAAGCTCCCCGGCTTCCTGC
This sequence comes from Callithrix jacchus, assembly GCF_049354715.1. NCBI lineage: Eukaryota > Metazoa > Chordata > Mammalia > Primates > Cebidae > Callithrix > Callithrix jacchus. The sequence goes on along the minus strand of NC_133503.1, from coordinate 173,915,656 downwards.
CAGAGTCCACCGGGCTGGTGGAGTCTGTTTTAGCATTTAGTTCCCAGCCAAATCCAAGTGCAGAAATCCAGAGAGGATGAACATGTTCCTGTCTGCAGGGGGCCATTCTCTGCCTTAGCCCAACTTCCTGCAGGAGGGTGGCATCCAGGAAGCAAGAGTTCTGCTTTAGGGCAATTGAGGCTTGTGGTGGAATGGAAAGGAAGAGCCTGGCTTTTTATTCAACAAACAATAATGGAGAGCTCATGGAGAGCCAGGCACTGCGCTAGGAGCCGATGGTTCCAAGGCGGGTCAGCAATGACCTTGTCTGCCAAGGGGCCTGTAGCCTAGCTGGGGAAGATGGGTAAGCTACATCTCAATGTGAAAAGTGTGATTCAGGAAAGATCCCATGAATGTACACTGAACCTGGCTTTAAGGTGCCGGGAAAGATTTGCTGAGGCCCAAAAGATAAATAAAAAGTAATGAGCAAGGAGGTGGCCTATTTCAGGTACTGCAAAGTCCTGTAGGGGAGAGACGCAGAATGTATTTAAATATCTACAACTGGCCGGGTGCAGGGGCTCACGCCTGTAATTCCAGCACTTCAGGAGGCCGAGGTGGGAGGATCACTTAAGCCCAGGAGTTTGAGACCACCCTGGACAAACTGGCAAGATCCTGTGTCTACAAAAAATAGAATAATTAGCCAGGTGTGGTAACACATACCTGTGGTTTCAGCTACTCTGGAAGCTGACGTGGGAGAATCACCTGAGCCCGAGAGGTCAAGGCTGCAGTGAGCCGTGATTGTGTCACACTCCAGGCTGGGCGACAGAGAAGACCCCATCTCAAAAACAAAAACAAAAAAGTCTGCAACTACTTCTGCAAGGCTGGGCTGAATGCCTGCTTATGAGGCAATAAATGCCATCACAAGGAATTTGGGCTTCACTCTCCAGGCTATGGGGAACTCTGGGTTTTTGTTGTTGTTTTGTTTTGTTTTTATTTTTTGGAAACAGGGTCTTTCGTTGTTGCCCAGGCTGGAGAGCAGTGGCATGATCATGGCTCACTGCAGCCTTAACCTCCAGGGGTCAAGTAATCCTCTTGCTTCAGCCTCCCAAGTAGCTGGGACTACAGTTATGTGCCACCACATCTGGCTAATATTTTTTTAAAATTTTAGTAGAGAATGGGGTCTCACTCTGTTTCCCAGGCTAGTCTCAAACTCCTGAGCTCAAACAATCCACCAGCCTCGGCCTCCCGTAGTGCTAAGATTACAGGCATGAGCCACCATGCCCAGCTGATAAAATATTTTAACCACAATAGTAACATGAAGATATGGGATATTTAGAAAGAGAATGGGCGTGTATTAGGGGTTTGACGGGATTTGAGATGAGGTCTCGCTCTGTTGCCCAGGCTGGAGTGTGGTAATGGTGCTATCATGGCTCACTGCAGCCTCGACCTCCCAGCCTCAAGCAATCCACCCGTCCCAGTCTCCCCAGTAGCTGGGACTACAGGCACATGCCACCACACCTCGCTAAATTTTGTATTTTTTTGTAGAGACAGGGTTTCACCATGTTGCCCAGGCTGGTCTTGAACTCCTGGGCTCAAGCAATCCACCTGCTAAGCATGAGCCATCATGCCTTGCTGGAATGGGAATGCATTAGTTTTCTATTACTGTGTAACAAATTTCCACAAACTTAAGTGCTTAAAGCAACATCTCTAGCCTGGCCAAGATGACATATACAATTAACCATCACAATCATCTATTACCCCAAATAATTTGAGAGCTGGCCCTATTGAAATAATTATTTTGGGGGGCGTGGAGGCGAAGAGAATCATGCAATACACATTTGCTGCAAATTTTGAACCTAAGCCTTAAAATGAAGCCTTTATATCTCATACAGAGGATAAAGGAAAAAAAATAAATGACACCACAAGAAAGCAAAGCATCATATGCAGAGTGTGGGAAGACTAAGGGACAACTGACCCGGTTTCTTCAACTAGTCATGAAAAGAAAAGGGAGTGGAGAACTGTTCTAGATTTAAATGACTTCAGAGACAAAAACCAATGCAATGTGTGGATCCTATTCCACAGGATGTCTCTGGCACCACGGAAATGCAATGTGTGGATTTCTCTGTTTTGCAAATTGCAAGACAGAGATCGAGAATCTAGTTAGGATAGTTTCAAAACAAAACAGGAAGTTCTGCCCTTATTTACCTCCTCAGAGCAGCTCCCAAATTTCTACATGGGAACAGCACGGCAACAACAGTCTACTGGGAGCTGAAGCTGGAGATGCGTTTACATGGCTCAGTTATGTAAGATTGAATAAAGATCATTTGTCCTTAGCAAAGAACACTGGAGAGGAAGTCACTCCTATAGATCATGGGAGTTGCTGAATCATTGCTTGAATGAACTAGCAGTACATGTGAATATGGACTGGTCGTTTTCAGTTATTAAGGAGTTTTTGATAATTGTGTTAGGTGTTATAATGACAATGTAATTTAAAATAAATACATAAAATGTTTGGCCTGAAAACAAGTTGTGTTTTGGAAGTACGGTAAGGTAGAGTCAGCAGCATGGCAGACTAAAGTCACCCCTGATGATTAATCTGATCTCCACCTTCCAGAAGGAATGAGTCACTCTCTCTTCTCTGATACTCTATATGGCACCTTATATGCATGGATATATGTGTTTCCCTTCCTTCCTGCCTTTCTTCCTGCCTTCCTTTCCTTCCTTTCCTTCCTCCTTCCTCCCTTTCCTTCCTCCCTTCTTCCTTTCTTTTCTTTCTTACTTTGCAGTCTCACTCTGTCACCCAGGCAGTGGCTCACTGCAATTTCTGCCTCCCAGGTTCAAGCGATTCTCCTCCCTCAGCCTCCCAAGTAGCTGGGACTATACACGAGTGCCACTACGCCCAGTTAATTTTTTGCATTTTTTAATTGAGACAGGGTTTCACTGTGTTAGCCAGGGTGGTCTTGATCTCTCACGATCTGCCTGCCTCGGCCTCCCAAAGTGCTGAGATGCCCAGTGTGAGCCACCGCGCCGGGCTGTGTTTCCTTTTCTAACTAGAGAGCTTCTTAGGGAAAAGGACTCTGCTTTTAACCTTCCACGCCCAGGATATAGTAGGTGTCACAAATACTGATAAAATGAATCTCAGAATGCAGCACAGCCTCAATACCCCTAATTCATAAGAATTTATTTTACATCACAGTTGTTATACTTTAAGTTTTCTTTTAATTTAAGAGTAGGGGCATTTCTGAACCATAAGTGAACATGTCAACATTAAGGAACTGTGTTAGTCCATTCTCGCACTGCTACAGAGAAATACCTGGAACCGAGTAATTCATAAAGATTCCTTGGCTCAGTTCCTCAGGCTCTACAGGAAGCATGATGTATCTGCTCAGCTTCTGTGGAGGCCTCAGGAAACTTACAGTCAGGGTAGAAGGCAGAGGGGGAGCGAGGTGTCTCATATGAAGGAAACAGGAGGATGAGGGAAGTACTGCATTTTTAAATGATACCTTGTGAGAAATCACTATCGTGAGAACATCACCAAGAAGGTGGGGTTAAAGCCTTCAGAGAAATCCACCCTGTATTAGTCCATTCTTGCATTGCTATAAAGAAATGCCAGAGACTGGGTGGTTTATAAAGAAACGAGGTTTAATTGGCTCACAGCCTGCAGGCTGTACAGGAAGCAAGGCAGCATCAGCTTCTGGAAAGGAGAGCTTTTACTCATGGTAGAAGGAAAAGCAGAAGCCAGTACTGCATGCGGCAGAGCAGGAGGAAGACAGAGAGAGGGGCAGTGCTACATGCTTTGGAAAAACTGCAGGGAGAACTCACTATCATGAGAGCAGTACCAAGAGTATGGTGCTGAACCTCATGATTCAGTCACCTCCCATCAGGCCCCGCCTCCAATGCTGAAGGTTACAATTCAACATGAGATTTTTGTGGTGGGGGAAAACACAGATCCAAACCATCATCATACCCCCATGACCCAACCACTTACCAGTAGGCCCGTCTCCAACACTGGGGACACAGATCCAACCATACAGTTCCACCCCGGCCCTTCAAATCTCATGTCCTTCTCAAATGGCAAAATACAATCATCCCTTCTCAACAGTCCCCCAAGGTCTTAACTCATTTCAGCATTAACTAAAAAGTCCAAAATCCAAAGTCTTATCTGAGACAAGACTAGTCTTTTCTACCTATGACTGTAAAATAAAGAACAAGGCGTGGTGGCTCATGCCTGTAATCCCAGCACTTTGAGAGCCCGAGGCAGGCAGATCACAAGGTCAGGAGTTTGAGACTGGTCTGGCCAATATAGTGAAACCCATTCTCTACTAAAAATACAAAAAAACATTAGCCGGTCATGGTGGCAGGTGCCTATAGTCCCAGTTACTCAGGAGTCTGAAGCAGGAGAATTGCTTGAACCTGGGAGGCAGAGGTTGTGGTGAGCCGAGGTCATCCCACTGTACTCCAGCCTGGGCAACAGAGCAAGACTTTGTCGCCAAAAAAAAAGTTTGTTACTCCCATGATACAATGGGGGTATAGGTGTTAGGTAAACACTCCCATTCCAAAAGGCAGAAATTGGCCAGAAGAAAGAGTCTGCATGCAAGGTAGCAGGGCAGTCATTAAATCTTAAAGCTCCAAAATAATCTCTTTTGATTCCATGTCTCACAGCCAGGGTGCACTGGTGCAAGGGGTGGGCTCCCAAGGCCTTGGGGAGCTCCGCCCCGTGGCTTCTCAGTGTTCAGTTCCTGCAGCTGCTCTCACAGGTTGTAGTTGAGTGTCTTCAGCTTTTCCATGAGCAGGGTGCAAGCTGCTGGTGGTTCTACCATTCTGGAGTCTGGAGGATGGTGACCCTCTTCTCATGGCTCCACTAGGCAGTGCTCCATGAGGACTGCGTGTGAGAGCTCCAACCCTGCATTTCCCCTCCACGCTGCCCTGGCAGAGGTTCTCCATCGCAGCTCTGCCCCTGTAACAGGCTTCAGCCTGGACATCCAGCCTTTTCTATTCAGACTCTAAAATCTGAGTGAAGGTTCCCAACACTCAGCTCTTGCATTCTGTGCATCTGCAGGCTTAACACCATATGGAAGCTGCCAAGGCTTATGGTTTGCACCCTCTGAAGCAGTAGCCCAAGGTATACCTGGGCCCCAGTGGAGCTGGAGCAATTGGGATGTGGGGAGCTGTGTCCCAAAGCTGTGCAGGGCAGTAGGGCCCTGGACCTGGCCAATGAAACTATTCTTCCCTCCCAGGCCTCTGGGCTTGTGATTGGAGAGGCTGCCAGGAAGTTCTCTGAAATGGCTTTGAGGCCTTTTCCCCATTGGCTTGGCTATGAGCACTTGGCTCCTTTTTACTTATGCAAATTTCTACAGCCGGCCTGAATTGCTCCCCTGAAAACGGGCTTTTCTTTTCTATCACATAGGCTGTCAAATTTTCCCAACTTTTACACTCTGCTTTCCTTTTAAGTTCCAACTTCAGGTCATTTCTTTGCTCATGTCTATGAGCTTAAGCAATCAGAAGCAGCCAGATCACTTCTCGAATGCTTTGCTGCTTAGAAATTTCTTCTACCAGATACCCTAAATCATCACTGTCAAGTTCAAAATTCCACAGGTCCCTAGGGTAGGGGCACAATGCAACCAAATTCTTCCTGGGGCATAACAAGTGACCTTTGCTCTGGTTCCCAATAAGTTCCACATTTCCATCTGAGACCTACTCAACCTGGCCTTCACTGTCCCATATCACTATCAGCATTTTGGTCACAACCATTCAACTAGTCTCTAGGAAGTTTCAAACTTTCTCTCATCTTCCGATCTTTCTAAGCCCTCCAGACTCTTCTAACCTCTGCCTGTTACCTGGTTCCATAGTTGCTTCCACATTTTCTGGTATTTTTACAGCAATACCCCACATCTGGTACCAATTTTCTTTATTAGGCTGTTCTTGCACTGCTATAAGGAAATACCTGAGACTGGGAAATTTATTTTTTGAAAAGAGAGAAAGAGGTTTAATTGGCTCACATTTCCACAGGCTGTACAGAAAGCATGATGCTGGCATCTGCTTGGCTTCTGGGAAGGACTCAAGAAGACTTACAATCATGGTGGAATGCAAAGGGGAAGTGAGGCATCTCACATGGTGGAGGCAAGAGCAAAACAGTACGAGAGGGGAGGTACTACACTCCTTTCAACAACTAGATCTTGTAAGGACTCACTATCACATGAACAGCACCAAAGAGATGGTGCCAAACCATTCATAAGAAATCTACCCCAATCATCAAACCACCTCCCACCAGGCCCCACCTCCAACACTGGGGACTACAATTCAACATGAGATTTGGTGAGAATACAACCCAAACCATATCAGAAACATATCAGCATTGGTTTGGAATAGCATTCAGGAGCAGGTGAGAAAACATATTCATCTGGTTGGACTGGCAAATATTTCATTAGGGTTGTTAAGCACCTTCCTCAAACGGTGGCATCAGTTAGGTAACACTAGCTGCTATAACAGAGAAATCCCCAAACTGCAGTGGCTTAACATGTAGATACTTGTTTCTCACTTACGGAGTCTAAGCAGGATCCCCCTATCAACAGAGGGGAAGGTGTGGGGCGGGACATGAGTGGGAGACTGCTCCCTGCAGCCATTAGTGTGCTCACTGATGGTGGCTGTAAAGGCTGCCCTCCCTGGATATCAAGATCTAGCCAGTAAATCAGGACAAAAGGAGAAATAAATAGCAAACCTGCTTCTTAACACTGCAGCCTCGGTTCTTTACATTCCTTGAGTGGGAGCCAGTAATTCAGCCTCAGTGAAATACAAAGATACTAAAACATGGTCTCCAGTCAAGCAGTTGAGTTCCAACAATAATTATACAAGGGGAAGAAAAAGCTCTGGGGGTCAAGTAACCATCTCCTGCACAGGTTGTTCTCTTAAGTGTTCTGATATTTATAAGTAATATCATAATACCTAACAGGCTTATCTTTATTTTGTCTTTCATGAGATAAGTCTGGTGAAGAATTTTTGGGCTGGTAGCTATAAGGAATATTTCCAAAAGGCTTCTGTAAATATGTTTTTACTCCCAGTTCAGAACAATTACCTGAGGAATTCCTAAGGGGTCTTCATTTTGTACAAAGTAGTTGTAGGGAAATTTCACAGAAACTTCACAAACTTATGAAAGATGATGAAAATAATTCTTTAAAAGCCTACTGGTTTCAGAAAATCTCAGCTAGCAATGAAATAGTTCAAAGGAGAGTTGGGTTCCTTCACCAGTATAAATTTATCTAATGTATTAAACCTAGTTTCAAAGCAATACATCATTGAAATGGTTTTCTGTCTTCAGCCTGGAAAAACAATGCTCTCCCTCGTAGAAGTCCAAACACCACTAATTTTTCTGTGTCCGTTTCTTATCTGTACTTCAGCCCAAGCATCTTTGTTGAGCTATAAAACCATATAAGTAACTGCTTCCTCAGCATCTCCACAGAGGCATTCTACACGTCCCTCAAGTTCAACAGAGACAACTAGACACTTAAAAAAATTTTTTAATTGTATTATATTATTATTATACTTTAAGTTCTGAGATACATGTGCAGAACGTGGTTTGTTACATAGGTATACACATTTCATGGTGGTTGGCTGCACCCATCAACCCGTCATCTACATTAGGTATTTCTCCTAATGCTATCACTCTCCTACCCCCGCACCCTCTGACAGGTCCTGCTGTGTGATGTTCCCCTCCCTGTGTCCATGTGTTCTCATTGTTCAACTCCCACTTATGAGTGAGAACATGTGGTAAACAGCATACTTTCTGATTCTTTGTTTTTTGAGATGGAGTTTCACTTGTTGCCCAGGCTAGAGTGCAATGGCATGGTCTCCACTCACTGCAACCTCTGCCTCCCAGGTTCAAGTGATTCTCCTGCCTCAGTCTCTCAAGTAGCTGGGATTACAGGCATGCACCACCACATCTGGCTAATTTTGTATTTTTAGTAGAGACGGGGTTTCACCATGTTGGTCAGGCTGTTCTCGAACTCCTGACCTCTGATAATCCACCCTCCTTGGCCTCCCCAAGTGCTGGGATTACAGGCATGAGCCACTTCACCCGGCCTAATCCTGCTTTTCTAGTTTGTACCTTGATTGCACAAAAACTGGCCTGGTGCTCTCTCACTTCCTTTCTCCTACCCTAGTGGTTCTTGACCAGGGATGATTTTGCCTCCAGGGGATATTTGGCAATATTGGGAGACATTTTCGTTTGTCACACCCAGGAGAAGGGGTGCTACTAGCACCTTGTGGGCAGAGGCCAGGGATTTGGCTAAACATCTGACAATGCACAAGACAGTCCCCCCACCCCAACAAAGAATTATTGGGCCCCAAAGGTCAACAGTATTGAGACACCTTGCCTTACCCAGTATCCTGTAGGTTTTTCTCTCCTGGGTATCTTGAATCTGTTCTATTCCAGCATCCATATTTCCAATGCCTGGTTTCTGACCTTCATCACATCTTTTCATGGAACATCATAATAGTTTCGCTACCATCTAAATGTTGGTATCCCACCACGCTCCACATTCCTATGTTGAAAACCTAATCACCGATGTGACATTAGGTGAAGCTTTTTGGTATGTGATTAGGTCAAGAGGACAGAGCCCTCACAGAGATTCATGCTCTTATAAAAGGTCCAGAGGGCCACCTTGCCCCTTCTACCAATGTAAAACGTGGGCCTTCACCAGACAACAAATCTGCAGCCATCTTGAAATTGGACTTCTCGGCCTCTAGAACTGTGAGCAATACATTTCCCATTTGTAAGTCACTGAGTTTATGGTGTCAGTATTTAGTTACAGCAGCACAAATTGACTAAGGCTCCTAACCCATTTTCTGGCCTCTCAATCCTGTTGCTTCCTTGCAAGGGCATGGCCTCCCCCACTGTGCAAACTCCCTCTCATCATGGAGCTTCAGTGAACTCCGTAAGTATTAACTCCTCTGTGAAGCCCTCCCTTCCTGGGCTACTCTCCCTTCTTTCCTTCCCTGCTTGGAAGCCCTTTGTCTGCACATACATCATCACTTGTCTCCCCAGCCAGACCCCAAGTGACTTGTGGGAAGAAACCTTCATATTCAGCTTCTGTGACCAACAGCACTTAACACGCAGTTGAGTGAACAGTTGAACACACGCTCTTGCTGACTCTTTTAATCAAACTGGAACATGTGAGAACATTGGGTTGGGTGGGGAGTGGGGCTAGAATCTGGTCACAGGGCCTGCTGAGTTGGTCTTTGAGTCTAGTTACAGTATTTAGTGTTTGTCTCACGGTTGCTCTGTAGAGCCCTGAAAGCCAAGCTCCCCTGAGGATGTGTGTGGCGGCTCCACTACGAGAGGTACTCGAGTGTTTTATGGACTTGACTTCAGGTTTCAAGAGCCATTAATATGGACAGAGAACTTGAAAGGGCCAAAGCGCTGCAGAGAGGAAAAGTCAGGGTCCAACAGAAATTCCTGAAAAGCATATTGGCTTTGACATTATTTTTATGCAATTCAAGAGCAGTAAAAGTGCTTATTTAAAAAAAATTCAACTGCTTCTCGCTTTTGCTCCTAACATTTTCAAAGCCACCAGCATTCTTTTCCTTCCAGTCCTAATGTCTGGGGCTCATATAACTTAAATAAAATGCTCAGAAGGAGTGCACCCAATAGAGTGGTAGATGTACAAAAACCAGTGTGGCTCAGAAATAAGCTCTCTTAGCTGGGCACAGTGCCTTATGCCTCTAATCCCAGCACTGTGGGAGGCCGAGGAGGGTGGATCACTTGAGGCCAGGAGTTCGAGACCAGCCTGGCCAACATGGTGAAACCCTACCTCTACTAAAAATACAAACATTATCTGGGCATGGTAATGTGCACCTGTAATCCCAGGTACTCAGGAGGCTGAGGAAGGAAAATTGCTTAAACCCAGAAGGTGAAGGTTGCAGTGAGCTGAGTTCGTGCCACTGAAATCCAGCCTGGATGACAGAGAGACATTCTGTTTCAAAAAAAAGAAAGAAATGAGCTCTCTTTTCCTCCCCCCAGTGCTGCCCCCAGTTGTCTCCTGGCATCGCTGGTTGGGAGGAAGGGCATCAGGACAAGCTTTTCTTAAAGGCACCATCTTACATTTTTATGATTAGCAAATTAAGACATCCTAGAATGGTATCTCTCTCTCTCTCTCTCGTGTGTGTGTGTGTGTGTGTGTGTGCACGTGCACGTGTACACCTTCAGAAAGGCATGCGGCAGCACTGTCTATGGCAATAAATTGCTTACAACCTACACATCTTTGATGAGATTGGTTAATTACAGTATATCTAAAACTGGCATATAAGATGCACATTACTATGTAGCCACCAAGAACTGTATTATGTAAATGCGAATTCAACACTGAAAGATATTCATGATGTATTATTTTTAAAAGATAGAAAGGCTATGGAAACCATATGTAGGGTATCCTGTTGTTAAAACACATGAGTGCATGTGTGTATTTAAGCACAAAGTTAGTCTGACAGGACATAAAAATTCTCTGGGTGATGGAATCATGAGTAATTTATCTTTCTGCTTATGCTTTCTACTTTTTCCATAATATTTTCTAAGCAACATTTGTTTTCTTCTCCTGCTAATGAAAGTAATTTTCATTTTGTTGTTGTTGTTATTGAGGCTGAGTCTTGGTCTATCGCCCAGGCTGGAGTGCAGTGGCGCAATTTTGGCTCACTGCAACCTCCCCTCCTGGGTTCAACCAATTCTCCTGCCTCAGCCTCCCGAGTAGCTGCGATTATAGGCGTCCACTACCATGCCCTGCTAATTTTTGTATTTTTAGTAGAGATGGGGTTTCACCATGTTGGCCAGGCTGATCTCAAACTCCTGACCTAAAGTGATCCACCCGCCTCGGCCTCCCAATGGCCTGGGATTACAGGCATGAGCCACTGCTCCCAGCCCATTTTTCAAATTTTTGACAATACATATGTAACATTTAATAGTGATTTATATAAGAATCACTCACAGACACCTGAGTGGTTCACTTCCTCTCCTCTTTCCAATCTTAACTGATACCCTTTCAGGGAGAACTCCTCAACCACCTCATTGAAAACCACCCACTGCAAGTCCCTGCTTGATTTCTTGCCAGTGGGCTCTTCGTCTATCATGGGTATTCCTGCACTAGCACCCAAGCTCTTCGAGGACCAGGGGAGTTTGTTCTGTTCACTGCTATAGCCCCAGAGACTAGACCAGTGTCTGATACAAAGGAAGCACTCACTATATATTTCCTGAAATGATGAATGAAACATACTTGTTTTACAAAGAAGTTTTGCCTTTATTAATAAGAAACCAGTGATGTTCAGTTTAAATGACTTTTTAAAAAATGTCACGTCTTTTAATGTCATGTTAGCCTTTTACGGCAGGGCCCGCTTAGAGGAGCTGATAAAAGCTATAAACCCTCCTCCTTCCCCGTGCCCTCTCAAATCTCCAACACATACAGAAAACTGAATATAGTATTGGGAGGTTTTGACTTCCCTGAAGTCTGTTCACTAACTTCTTAAAGGTTTCACTAACCCCAAGGTGACAGCACTTGGTTTAAGTGTGGCCTGGCTTAGAATCATGATTTCTCTCCTATTCTAATGATTCGAAGAATCGATGTGACAAATATCAGTCTTTCCCCTTCTCTCATTAGCCAATTAATTGTTAAATGGATTCCTTCTACAAAACACCCACTACTTAGGGAGAGGTAAGTTTGATATTTGCAGCTGATAATTTGATAAACAGCCACCAGATGAAAGCTGAAAATCTGCTTAGAAATAGAGAGATTTGAAAAAGTATAGATGTTTCTAGAGTGTAGTCAAAATGTCTAGTAAAGTCAATTTTTTGTGAATTGAAGGTCTAGGGTCACAACTGGCGACAGAGGTAGAAAAACAGGATCTATTCCACATAGAATATGCTTCTTGAATTTTATTATTCAAAGAGCAAAATAAAATGAAATAATGCACATTCACGAAAGTCAAGTTTTCCATTAAATAGATGAAAAATCTAATACTTCGTAATAAAGAACATCCAGCTAAAAAAAGATCAGTAAAACAACAATAGCTATTTGACTCTGCATTTTATTTCAATGAGAACACTTCATTCATTGTCTATAGGAAAACTGGGCTAGGTCTCAACAGACAACAGTCACAGTTACTGGGCAAGTAAATACTCCACACTTGTGTGCCCTCCTTTATTTCTTTATGTCTTCAGTCTCTTCTGGCTCTCTCTCTTGATGCTCTCTTTCCCACCTCATTTCTTTTAACTCTTGTCTGTACTTCCGTTCGATGAACCGCTTCTGATGGGCCATCTGGGGAAAATTATCTGACACAAGGAGATAAATTTTATACTTAATAAAGGACGGCCACTAGAACAAAGAATGATGCAGCTAAACAGACACAAACATACATGCATATGAAATGTCCATAATTGTATTTTGTAAGGCACAAGAAAGAAAATTGTTTTCTTCCTTTATTCTTTCATCACTCAAAAACATATTGGAAGTCTGGATGAGCACTCCTGATTGTAAATTTCAATATCTGATGTGAACTTCGGTATAACAGGTACCAAACACACAGAAATGTCAAAACACAGATGTGTGGCTTGGGAATGGTACCAAGCAGGTGCGTTGGCTTCACTCTCCTGGCAATAGGTGACTTTCAGGGAGAGATGAAGGGATACAGTAAAATGGAGTCACAGTTTTTGAAAAGTTCAAACTAAAAACTTCAAACAAATGATACTATCACACCATTATTTACCAAGAATTAACGTTTCAGAAAAGAGCAAAGAAAGATTAGGTGGACAAAAAGAGGCCACTTTCTAAGTCACTATGTCTGAGAATTAATTTTTAAGTTTACGATGACAGGCCCAAAGCTGTATCTGCAAAAGTAACTCAAGTAGAAAACTTAGTTGGTTAAAGCAGACACATAACCTCATGTTTTAAATACACAAAGAATCTAAGATGTGGGAGAGCATGGCATCCCTGGAGACGAGTTCATTGATTTGCTTTAAGGATGCTGAGCAATGAAGTAGATCTACCTATACAGCAGTCCCCATATACAGCAGTTCCCTCATCAATGATCTCATTCTCCATGCTTTCATTTACCCATGATCAACCATGGACCAAAAATAGGTGAGTAACATACAGTAAGATATTCTGAGAGAGAGCACGAGAGAGAGCAGGCGACAGCAGGCACAGCATACAATCAAGGGTACATGCACACAACTTTTATTACAATATGTTATTGTTCCATTTATTTAGTTATTATTAATCTCTTTCTGTGCCTAATTTATAAATTACATTTCATCTTTCAATTACGTTTTGCATGTGTAAGAAAAAGTACAGTCTATATAATATTCCGTTTTATCTGCAGTTTTAGGCATCCTCTGGGGTCAGGTATCCCCCATGGATAAGGGGAGATGACTGTATAATACATCCTAAATTCTTTTTTCCCTCTTAATTATATAGTATACCATCCTCACACCAGATTAAAGAAGGAACAGGGTGGTAGGAAAAGAATCTGAAAGACAGGTGGGGAATCAGCAAAGACCCTGGTATGTCTCAGAGTCAGAGATTGATTGATTGATCAATTGATTGATTATTTATTTTTATTTATTTATTTATAGGTGGACTCTCACTCAGCCACATTATTTATTTAGAGATGGACTCTCACTGTCACCCTGGCTGGAGTGCAGTGGTGTGATCTCAGCTCACTGCAGCCTCTGCCTCCCAGGTTCAAGTGATTCCCTGCCTCAGCCTCCTGAGTAGCTGGAATTACAGGCGCATGCCACCACACCCGGCTAATTTTGTATTTTTAGCAGAGATGGTGTTTCACCATGTTGGCCAGGCTAGTCTCAAACTCCCGGCCTCAAGTGATTCTCCTGCCTTGGCCTCCCGCTGGGATTACAGACATGAGCCACTGCGCCCAGCCCAGAGAAAAGAGAAATATGATACAGTATTTTGGAAATAAAAAAGTAACATAATCCTATTCTAAAACTGATCAAATTGATTGTTTATGTAAGTTTCAAATATAAGTACTTAAAAAAAAATAAATCCCACTAAGTTAGCTGTAAAGCAAGTTTCTACAAAATGAACTCGATTTCGTCAGTAAACGCTACTATAAAATCAAATCTGCATTTGAAAAACACAACTCAGATTTAACTACTAATAAAACTTTAAAAATATATCCTTATAGCCTTTTCATATGAAGTTATATTACATATATATGCAGTGTAAATTTGTGTATATACATATATATACATGTGTGTATAAGGCATATACACACATATACACACATGTATATATTACACACACACACACATATATACGTGTGTGTGCGAGTGTGTGTATATGCCTGTATACACACACACACACACCCCTCGATACTGGAACATTTAAAATCATTTCCCTATCTACTCATTGGGAAAGTACAGTATAGGTATGTATTTATAGGTATACTTTTTTACACTTATTCTAGTATAAGCATTTTCCCATATAGAAAGTGTTGGTAAACTGCTATCCTCAGGCCAAATACAGCTATCCATCTGTTTTTATAAATAAAGTTTTATTGGTAGACAGACACTCCCATTAAATAGACACACCTGTTAGCTTGCATACTATCCAGGCCAGTGGGCTATGATGGCAGAGCTGAAGAATTGCAACAGAGCCTATGGTCTAGGAATTCTCAAATGTTTACTATCTGGCCCTTTACAGAAAATGTTTCCTAACCCTGGGATATACTACAATTTACTAAGCAATTTCCTACTCTTAAACACATAGTTTGATTTTTTTTTTCCTGCTATTATAAATCAAGTTGTCATGATTCTAATGATATAAACTTTTTTGAGGGGGAAGGGAAGAGACAGGGTCTCACTCAGTTGCCCAGGCTAGAGTGCAGTGGCATGATCATAGCTCACTGTAGCCTCAAACTCTTGGGCTCAAGTGATCCTCGGGCCAGCCTTCCAAGTAGCTGACACTACAGGTGCATGCCACCAAGCCTGGCTAATGTTTTGTTTCTGTTTTTGTTTTAATTTTTTGTAGAGACAGGGACTCACTATTTCCCAGGCTGGTCTCTAACTCTTGGCCTCAAGTGTTCCTTCCACCTTGGCCTCCCAAGCATATGAACTTCTTTAAGGACCTGCTACATACTGCCAAATTGCTTTCCAGTAGTTTAAACAAACAACTCACTCCTCCTCGTATGGATATGCAGGCCTGTCTCAGAATAGGTGATCTCTCCAGAACTGTTTTATAATTGAAAACAATAATTTCACTCTGAGTGCAAATTTATATATACAATGGACGAAGCTCCTAATAGCCAACTTAAAACTCTCAGTGAAGAATCCGTGGGTGCTTGACCCTGGCAGTACCAGCTTCTGCTTCCACTAACCTCTCTGCCCCCCAACAGGAAGGTCTGTCTGCTGATTGCCACTTGGCTCTTGGCCTGCTTGCCTTTCCTGGAATCTCTCCCATGCCTGAGGATTCTGGGCCTCTTCACTTTTAGCTTCCCGCACTTTGCTGTCTCCCGCCTCATTTGGCAGAGTACTTGAAGCATAATAGAATTGCATTGTCATGCGGTGCCCACAGGTTCTGCTGCTCAGCACAATCGACCTCAGAAGAAAAATCCCTTGCACGTAAGCCTTCAGTTTACAAAAGACCATGCAGTTTCCTACAAGGTCAATCATGTAATTGAAGTTTCTTCAACCCACACATCCCACTCCTGGGAACCTATTCCACGGAACTAAGAAGAACCAAAATATAACATTTACTGGTGGTGATAATTTAAAAAAAAACACCAGTATCCACCAATAATAAAAAGGCTGAATAAAATGTAGCACATCTATAGCAGAAAATATTAGGTAGCCACTAAGAATGAATTGGAACTGTTTTCTATAATGTTCAGGGCTGTTCATGATACATTATTGAGCAAAAAAGAAAGGTGTAGAGAAGTATGTAAAAACAGCCCATTCAATAAAACAATGGCCAAAAACAAAAAAGAAAAAACCTTCACATGTATACAAGATTTTGGAAAGTAGAGAATATATGAAAGAAACATAATCAAATACAAAGCCTGTAATCCCAGCACTTTGGGAGACCAAGGCGGGTGGATCATCTGAGGTCAGGAGGTCGAGACCAGCCTGGCCAATATGGTGAACCCCATCTATTAAAAAATACAAAAAAATTAGCCAGGCATGGCAGCAGGCACCTGCAGTCCCAGCTACTAGGGAGGCTGAGGCAGGAGAATCGCCTGAACCCAGGAGGCGAAGGTTGCAGTGAGCCAAGATCGTACCATTGCACTCCAGCCTGCGCGACAGAGGGTAATTCTGTCTCAAAAAAAAAAAAAGAAAGAGGAAGAAAAAGAAAGGAAGGAAGGAAGGAGGGAGGAAGGGAAAGAAAGAAAGGAAAGGAAGAAAGAAAACACAGTAGGTTTTTCACACAAGTCACCTGCACCAAGAGTAGGACTCTAAGCAAGAAAGGAAAATGCAAATCAAAAAGCACTCAGGAATACTTTCATTTTAAATACAAGCCTATTTTAGAATGTCTCACATTCTACTATATTCTCTGAAGAAAACAAGATCACATTTTATCGGTACTTACCATTTTTCTCCTTCCTCATTTTCTTTCCATAAAACACTCATTATATTATGAAGATAATTATAGAAAAAGAAATAGGCTTACATTTTTCAAGTGCGTCCATTGCTGCTCCCATTTCCGCTTGCTGAATACTATTAAATAAAAGTAAGATACACTTTAATTTCAAGATTTTTTTTTTTTTTTTTTTTTTTTCAAAAATGCAAGGTATGGCTACAAATTTTTCAGGCTGATTTTCATGTTAGGTGCATAAAATCTCCTCTGATTACTTCCACTGTCACTGAATTGCACAGATAGGAATATACACAAGAGCCTGCAGGAATGCCACTGATTTGCACAAAGCCTGCTTAAGTTATTCACTCCACACTTCAATATTGCAATAAAATGCCTTCCATTTATATTAGGTCTGAAGTATTTCATACTGAAGTTTGAATACCTTCACTGTAAAGTTTAAAGCAGAAAAGAATAAAAAATATATATATAGACAGGTTTCAAATCATTTCTTAGTTTAAGATACAGACTAGAGGGTTCAAAGAAAGGTGATAATATACATAATTCTTTTCACCTAAAGACGCTAGCATTTTCACATAGCTCAGGTGAGTAGTAGTAAATCAAATGTCTAACAGGGCTGGGTGTGGTGTCTCATGCCTACAATTCTAGCACTTTGGGAGGCTGAGGTGGGCAGACCACTTGAGGTCAGGAGTTCAAGACCAGCCTGGTCAACACGGTGAAACCCCGTCTCTACTGAAAATACAAAAATTAGCCAAGCATGGTGGCACATGCCTGTAATCCCAGCTTCTTGTGCCTCAGCCAAGGCACAAGAATCACTTGAACCTCGGAAGCAGAGGTTGCAGTGAATAGAGATCACGTCACTACACCTCAGACTGGGTGACAAAGTGAGGCTCTAACTCCAAAAAAGAGAAAAGTGTAACGGCTGTGTCATGTGCAACACGACACATTTTACATGCACAGCTTGCATCAAAGTGCACTTTTCTGGGTAACTAAAACTAGGCAGACCTTCTAACCAGGTAGTGTGGTTTTCTCAAGGTAGCTAAAGCCCCCTGAACAATGGAATTCCCACTGTCCAGGGCTGATTCAGGGATTGGCTTCAAGACAATGAATGTGGGGACATTAATCCTTGGAATTCACTTTGCTACTACTCTTGAACATTTTATTCTCTGAGTTAAAAAAGACAGATGGTTGAGTTTGGAAATACCAGTTAGGGAATTACACACACAGGATGTTCATTCAAAGCAATTCCAGGTAGTTTCTTCTCCTACCTTGGTCCTTTCCCACAGCCTATTCTTTCTCCCTTGAAATAAACAGCCACAGTGTAGGTTCGGGCATGGGATGGGCCCACTGTCTGCAGAGTCCTGAAAGGGAAAGGAAAGAATGTTAATTACAGTAAATTGTTATTTATCATGGCTACTATGAGGAAAACTGTGTACTTACCCCCTAGACAGAGGAAAGTGAAATAACAGGAAATGTGAAAATGGCAGAAAGGTATAAAAAGAGTCAGTTTTTTACTTGCTAACCCAACAAATATTGAGAACATTTGAAGTAGAAATTTTTTAAAATTCTGCATTGTATTTTAATATTTCTTCCCAAAGTAACATAAACATCTAAAGGCTAACAATGAATTGTAAAATATTTTTAAAGAATTTCTAAGTGTGCATATTCACAAACTTTTATCATGAAAAGTTCAGAGCTCCAGTCTATTGGTTTTCAGTGCTAATCACAGCTCAAAACAATAAATATTGGGGTAATACACTTCAAGCCACATCGAATGCTTTCACATCTTTATGGGTTCTTTCTAATGTCTGGCATCTTATCTAAAAGATCAGAAAATGTATTTAATTTCTGAAATATCTGAGATCATTTCAAAGGTATGCTGTAATGCCAAGTACATAACACAATCGCCAAAAAAACAAAGCTCCAGGTACTCTGGATTTTAATGACATGGTGCAGATTTCAAATGCAGTAAAACTGATAACTTCATGGAAAAGGGAAATTAAAAGTAGCCAACAAAGATAATGCAATAAACACAGTAATCTTGAAAAAAACCATGTAAAACAACCCCATCATCTTGATAGAAAGAACAAACTCATCTTGGACTTTCATTTGGGGGATTTATGAGAAGGGAGCATAGCAATTTCCTCTGTGTTCATACACTCGAGATGAATGTGCACCAGCGGCTTCTTTAAGGTAGTACTTATTACAGTAATCAGGCATGTGCTATGGAAAGTTTGGCGTCCTCATTTTATTTATTGAACCTTAATTATCACTCTGATGAGGAAATGCTATGAGCCTTTCAGAGAATACAGTTTGGATATTCATTATGCTTATTAGGCACATATTAAAGTGCTATTTCCAAACATTTGGGACTTTTTTCCCCCAATAAATAAAGGAAATAGTGTTTAACAGTGGCAGCTTCTGGAATAATTTATAGTAGCTTGCTGTGGGGTGACTCACCCTCTTCTCCTGGCTTTAGTTTTTCCTTAGCAATAAGGCTGTGACTGTTAAATAAAAACAACATGTGAAAGGACTGAAAATTCCTAACTGCCAGTCTAACGTTTTTCCCTGTGTATTTTGAAATTTGAGAAAGTCCAAAGGGGAGCCTTTACGCGCTGCAGAACACACACACGAGTGGGGTGAAACGGCTTTGACACAATCTTGAAACATCCTTAAAATCATTTACCCACACAATACTTTCAGATGCAACCCACCTATTTCAATAATCCTTTCATTTTGTAATTCCACCTTGAAAGCATCTTCTTAACCAACCGGTGTGTGCCTCGAGATAATTACTCTACTTCAGAGCTGAACCTCGTGTTTTCATCAAAACGGGTATGAAGCAGTGTAGTGACCCGCTACTCGCCTACATTCCTTTTTAATGACTTTTGGCTACCACTCAAAGGATAAAGATATTAGAAGTACATGATGGCTTTGATACACATTCTGAGAAGAAAAGTTCCAAGTTGAACCCAATAGGGGTTCAAGGGAAAGGACAGAGAGGCACCCAAATATTGCTACAAATAATCATACATGATCTTCTCATCTAGAGGCACAGCCCAGCAGAGGTTACAAGAAGACAGATATAACAATGTATATAAAAATCACTGAATCCAAATTTTCTTTTTGATCTCATAATCTTAGTTTGTCTCCCTACGGGGCAGTAGTTCACAGAGAATTTTAGGAATGGGAGAGAGCATAGAGATAAGGGAGTGGGAGCCACTTACTGCAGCTAAGACTGAGAGCCAACAAGTTTCCCTGTGGGGCCAGAGTCACGCTGACAGTAAAGAAGTCTCAATCCTGGGTTCTGGTCATGATCACCCCACAATGACTCGTTTTCAAGGCAATGGAAAGTCAACTCTAAGCACGCTGGATCCCATGGCCTGCCGGCAGCAAGTACTTACTTGTACAGAGGAATGTCTGGCTCTTTTCCTTCCGTCCTAAGTGTCAAGCAACACTGCTGAAGCTGGGATTTGGGGTCATTCCAATCCTGATTCAAAATGAACTCCTGTGGAAGTCCCCAAAAACTATTTAGTAACGGGTTCTGGAATCACCAAACATAATGCAGATCACTAATTCAAACTTTACGTAGGCTTACTTTTAATCGTGGAAAGAAGCAGACATTCATGAAAGTATGAACATATTCCAAATCCTTATCAATGTACAGCGCTGCAATAAATGCTGGGGGAAAAAGAATTCTTTAAAATAAACCATATCATTGCCATTTATCAGAAAGACTAAGAGACCTAGACTTTTAAGCAAGATTTGAGTAACAGTTTCAACTTCCAGGCCCTCCTTATTTTTTAGCATAACAATTTCATCTTAGCCTACTTTTTATCATTAATATCAGAAGCAGCAAGAGATGTGTAAGATGCAAATCATAGAGTACAAAGACCAAACTGCATTGAGCTAAGGACTAAATGAATCGTTAGTTTAAAAGGTACACAGAATGCCTCTGTATATCGGGAAAAGAATTGGTATCTGAGCACCCAACCCTGTTAACATCAAATCAGTCAGAATACTACTTGAAGATTAGATATGATGCCAGAATACATACATCCTTGGGTCTCGCTTTTTCAACACCAATCCTGAGATCCCCTGTTTTATAAGAATTCTATGTTACATTTTATGAACAGAAATGGGACAATTTATAAATTCAATCTGAATTTATTAAAAAAAGAGAGAGAGAAAAATTCAATACTGATCTTAATGACAACAATATATCAAATTTTGCGTTCATAATTGGTGACCCCCTAGGATGACCTCATTTAAAGGGATCTTAACAAAGCAAACAAACGATGCATTTTCAAAAGAAGGAATAAAAATAGCTTTCATGGAGCTAAAAGAAATTCAATGAGAATGATCTCTCAATTTAATTTTTATGTGATTTTCATCTTTAAATTACTTTTCTTTCATTGCAAAAGAAGTTCTTTTAAGTTCCTTAGTCAGAATGCCTTTGCACTTTGTAAAGAAGCTGGTTTGCATGGTAGACTTCGATACTTGAATATAATTCCAATTGTCAAAAATACCATCACATTCAAAAAAAAAGTTCTAAGGCTCAGTGAATGGCCCACTTATTTTGAAGTAATACAAACAATACAACTATGTATATAATCCTTTCGTTAACTATAATAGGATTATTTACAATGCTACCAGAACATGTCGGAAACTGCGAAAGATGACATTTGTCCATGGAGCTTTGCACTCATTCAAAACAATGGATAATCGTTTTAGTATTTAGTGAATAAAGTACCCTTCTTTCTTCTGTGCCCCTATGTGAAGGCTGCTGGGTGGCAAAAAGGCTCTGATTCACAACAACCGATCTTCATATTCTATTACTGTTTCACACAAAGGGACATGGGAGCTGAGTGTTAGGGTGGAGGGGTACGTGTTGGGGGGGTACCACTGAGCATAGATTAAACATAAAGTTCATTATTCACATGCCTTAGTTTCAAATTATTTTCCTTCAGAAAGGCTTTGGTAAAAAGCATAAAATTAAAATCGCAAAAAAGGTTTCTTTAGCCAGAACATAATAATAATGAGGAGGAAGATAAATACGTTACTTGGACTTAAACTTTGAACCTGCAGGTTGAGAGAAGAGTGAGTGGCACTCACATTCCAAAAGGTCCGCCAAGGTCTTGGTGCGAAGGGCCACGGGCCGCTTGGTCTTGTCGTTGGTTATGGCATACTCCTGCATGCCCAGCTCCTCCGCTACCTTGGCCTGAGTTCTATTATTCACCAAGGAGCTTCGCAACAACTGCCCAAAAGGAATGCGGGACATTGAGAACACATGTCACTTTTGACCTCTCCTACTCCTGGGTTGGACCCAACCAACCTGAGAGCATCTCACTGATAGGGGCACCAAAATAAGTGAGGTCTGCGTCCTCAACCATCATCCAGATGACAGTGACATGCTCCATACCCATCTACCTTCTCCTTAATAACGTACTCCACTCTGCTATCCTGGATTTTACCTTACTGCCATTTAAATAGCTCATTTACTTCTTTAGGGGCATTGGACAGGGCTGTGGTGGGGGTGGGGGGGGTGTAGAATATGACTTAAGATTCTAATAAGTGTAATGCTACTAAATGAGGAAGCATTAAGAGTTTTAAAATCAATTTTATGGAAGTATAACTTACATTCAATAAAATGCACCCATTTTCAGTGTACAGTTAGATGAGTTTTGTAAACCATGTACATTTTTATCACTCCAAACAAATTCCCAGCATCCCCATGCAGTGCATCCTGCCTCACCATTGACCAGGGAAACCGGGCCTGCTTTCTGTCACTGTATATTAGTTTTAAAGGATTATTTTTTAAAGTCTAAAGTAAGCTTCAAGTTTCATGGCACTGATGCTAATTTTGATGTTACAGCACTTAGGGAGTGATGTTTAAGTAAGTGTTATGAAAGGATTTAAATTACTTAGATTTTTACTTTTATTATAATTTTAAAGATTTATAGCATCTAGCTTGAGTCTCAGGTTTTCATAGTGATATCCTTTATTTTTTTTTTTGAAACAGGCTCTTGCTCTGTCACCTAGGCTGGAGTGCAGTGGCGTACCATCTTGGCTAACTGCAACCTCCACCTCCTGAACTCAGGCTATCCTCCCTCCTTAGCCTACTGAGAGCTGTAACTACAGGCAGCCACCATCACACCCAGCTAATTTTTGTGTGTGTGTGGTTTTTTTTTGTAGAGACAGGGTTTCACCATATTGTCTAGGCTGGTCTCAAACTCCTGAGCTTAAGGGATCTACCCACCTTGACCTTCAAAAGTGTTGGGATTACAGGCATGAGCCACCACACCCAGCCCATACTGGTATCTTTTGTCTTTAATCAAATTAAACTATAATTTTCATATTTCAACTTTAGGAATTCAAAACAAAAATTTTTACTAGGAATCTCAACAGACAGCTAAGAGTCCTCCAAGAATTATCCAGCTAGTAATATTATACGCTGCACAAAAATTATGCAACCAATCCATTATAGAAGTGTCCATAAAACAAGTATGTTTTAGGCATTTAACACTCATTAACCACTCACTAGGGAAGTGAAGGGGAGGACAGCTGGGAGCAAGTGGGTAGATACAAAGATGGGAACTCACCACACAAAAATGGAACATAATCATCCCTGATTCTCTAAGATTTGGGAGAATAATGCATCTACAACTACAACTTTTTTTTAGAACACGTATAATCAATTCTTGGTCTATTAAAAAACTTCCTGCTAAGAAACATTCCTGAAAACAGGGCCGAGGAGCTGGAAGCAGCTGTGAGTTGTGCCGGTATTCCACTCCCTGCTGTTCCATGTCACACTTTCTTTATTAGATGCAAGTTTTATGCTCTGTGGCTCCATGGTGTCAACAGAGCTTATGAAAATCAAGATTTATTTCCAGTGTCTGATAGTGAATCCTTGACAATAGATAAATAAGAAACAATATGTTCTTAATTTGTCTGACAATGATTCATGAAGCAGAAATATAACTTGATCTTCATAAGCCATGCTGGCTCTTGAATTTCAGACTATTATTCTTTGCCTGTCTTTGCTTCCCTTCCTCCTCCTATCTCCCCCTTAAACCCATCTCTTCTTCAATATGGAGTTTCACTAAGATTAGCATCCACAGAGGAGCTCAAAATTAAAAGGCTAGCATATAACATTAATAGAAAACTCAACCAATAAGGAAGCCCACTAGCCTAATATCTTGTAATTATGGAATAATTGAGCTGAAAGTTACGTATCTGTTTAGGTTTTGATTTCAGATGGGGATGAGGAGCTTTCCTAAAGCAGAGGCTATGAGGGAACAGGACAGCTACCATGGAAATAAGGCTGTGCTCAACAAGTTGGGTCCTCTCGGAATGGGAAGAAAACTCTTTAAGTTGTGTATATGGAACGTTCATGCCACAGAAACAACATAAGCACACACAAATTATGACACATCCCTGGCTGCCAGGTCCCAGCTGCCACCTTCCAGTGTCAGGGCCCCTCACTCAGTGCTGTACGGTAATGCTGTCTGACGGGGAAGGAGGAAAGCAGTGAGGATGGAATCGAAATGCTTCCAGTTTTATTTCAGACATGGCCTGACAGGTCAGAAAGCAGAAGGGTGGCCAGTAATAAGTGAGATCTGTGCGGTTCTTGCCAAAAACCCAGAGCCTGAACCAAAAGTCAGTGGGGAAGAAGGAAGCTATACATCATCCATATTCCCATCGTCAGTTTAAATTTAGAAAATGAATTGAAAAGAGACAAGACCTTGCTCTTCACCTAGACAAGAAAGTCTGAATGGCAGTTCTCTAAATGACAACTTTCATTCTTGTTCTTTGCTGAACTCTACTTCATAATGAATCATGTTATTTGCCAAAGAACACGACCCGGGGGATCAGCAAGAAAGAAAACCTGAGGTTACCGCAGTTCAGTGCACCGGTGGTGGAGGCCAATTACATGCCAGGCTCAGTGCTGACAGCTGAAGATCCTCAGAGGAGCAACGTCCTGCTGCTGTCCTCAGGAACTGACACCCTCAGAAGCTGTGTCCAGACTGGCTGTTGCTATGCACTGTGGTGGCTGCAGTGCCAGCACAAAGACCGCAGGTACACGCAGGTGCTCCTCTAGACCTCAGCCTTCCAGGGAGGCCTCCTAGAGGAGGGTTGACACTTAAGTAAAGCCTCATCCACATGGCTGTAACACCAGAATCACAAAGTGCTTCTGAGAAGCTGGTGCCCAGGCTTCTTTCAAGAACCAAGGAATCAACATTTCTGGAGATGTAACTTTTGGAAAGATTCATGTGGGTGGATTCTGATGAACACAGAATCAGAACTGGAAAAGACTGAGTCAGCCAGTGAGAGAAGGGTGGGAAAGGATTTCCAAGGAAGAGAGAACAGCTATGGCAAATGGAAGGGGCCATTACCCAGCAAGGTGACCACTGGGTGGACCTGGAGGAGAAATTAGAGCCAAGTGAGGAGAGCTGATGCAGTGGGGCTGGCAGGCAATGTAAAGAAGCCTGTGCTTCCCTGTAGGGAAAAGGAATCCCAAAAGGTATCAGATGGGGGCAGTTGCAAGGTAATTTTTTTTTTTTTTTTAGAAAGACTGTTTTGGCATAAGGATTTGAATGGGGACAAGAAGTTGAAAAGCCTGCAGATGGTGATGTTATAAATTATTATTTTACAAAGAGGAAATATCTATGTATATATTTTAGTGGAAATCTAGAAAACAAACACGAAGCACCCAATTGGGCAGAAGGCACTTATCAGACTATTCTGCAAACAATGCCTTGTGTTAGAGATAGCAAAAAGCAAAAGACTTCGCACCAAGTTACCTGGGTTCAAATTGGGGCTCTAGCACTTCCTAGCTAAGTAACCCTGTCTAAGTCATTAAAATATCTCTGAGCCTCAGTTTCCTCATCTGAAATGGAGAATGTAGTGTCTAGCTCCCAGGGTTGTTTTGAGAATTAGAGTGAACGACATATAATCTAACTACAGTGACTGCCATATATAAACACAACAGAAATGTAAATTGCTGTGTTATCAATAACAGCATCATCATAATTAGACAAGATATGTTTGCTCTTCAGTTATGGAGGGAAAGGTTCTAGAAAATTCTAAGAATTCCTCTTAATTTGTTTTCAGTGCAAAATGTTTTGGTTACCTGTCACATCCACTCACTGTCCTCAAAATTCTCCATCATTTTGGGTCAGGCACAGTGGCTCACACCTGTAATCCCAGCACTTTGGGAGGCTGAGACAGGCAGATCACAAGGTCTGGAGTTCAAGACCAGCCTGGCCAACATAGTGAAACCCTGTCTCTACTAAAATACAAAAAAATTAGTCAGGCATGGCAGCGTGCACCTGTAGTCCCAGCTACTCAGGAGGTTGAGGCAGAGGTTGCAGTGAGCTGAGATTGCACCACTGCACTCCAGCCTGGGCAACAGAGTGAGACTCCATCTCAAAAATAAATAAATAAATAAAATTCTCCATTTTACCAGGTGCTAACCTGTCCTTCACAACTTTGAAAAAAAAAAAAAAATACTTCCAAAAAGACAAAGTTTAATTTGAAATCACCAGAAAAACTTAGAAGGCTATAGTTAAAGCTCTCTGTAAACCTGAGAAAAGGGCTGCTGAATTCCCGCTGCAATGTCACAGACCAATGTAAATATCCCACTTCTGAAATTCTGGTTTTGAGAATCCAGGATGTTTTCTATTATCCCAGCATAGCAGTCTTTCATAATTACTTTAAACTTTCATAAGAAAAATATGTATTTGTTTAAATAAAACACACATATTGACAATCATCCTTCAAGTTCCCTATTTCACTCTTGAATCGAAAGAGGAAAAAACACAGTTGGGGGAATGAGCTAACGAAGAGCGCCACCTAGTGTCAAGTGAGCACCGTGATTCATGATTCCGAGGGCTTTCATATAAGAACGTGGGGTGAAAGCAGAATATACTATTGAAAGTGACAGTGATATGCCACACAGGTCTATTATACCAAGAGTGGTGGCCAAATGGTCTCCATTTCCCGTGATAACTAAAGAAAAGGTACATAAATGCTAGCAGGCAAATACAGGTCAGATACAAAAAGCCAAATTATGTCAGTGACAGAAATCCTCAAACAGGAGGCTGTGGAGTCTTATCTTCTCAACAAGATCTTTTAGATAAAATACCTGCTTGTCTGAATGATTTATGCTCAGTGTTGTGTGGAAGCAGCAGGGCAGGATTAGATCACTGGTTCTCCAGCTTTTTATCTGTAATCCTTGCTCTCTTTCCCATTATCCAAAATCATTGAAAACAAACAAGAACTGTAGGTTCATCGCCACTGTGGTGCATCCACCGTTGGGTTCAGTGCCTTGCACACAGTAAGCATGGAGATGAGCAACTATTTTTAGCACACTGAAAAGGCCAAGAAAGAGGAATGATACAGAGGAGAAAACTCCAATGGCTTAAGATTTGAAAGTGTCACATGACAGACATCCTGGCCTGTGTAAATGCTTTGAGGTGTTCTCACAATTTACCTTGACCTTACTGCATAGACCCATCCTAAAAACCAGAAACCTCAGCCTGTGAAACAAAACTTCTTCCCTCTGTAGCCCAAGGCAAACTCAGTTATCGCTGAACAATTGGATACGCCTGACATTCCTTCCCGAGGGGGCCTTTTTGAATAGCCAACTTACAGAACAGAATGTTTTTCCCCATCAGCATTCAAAACCAGAAAACCGTATCACTTTTGCTCAATTGTCCTTTTCCCGGTAAGTGTGCAAGGGAATGGCTCAAAGCTAATTAATGCCTCCCAATGTGAATTACTGTAGCTGTGTGCTCTTTAATCACAATAATGAATCATTTGCCACACCCCACCAATGCAACTGTCTTAAGTAATCCTCTCCACATTTTAAATGAATTTTAATCCTTAGATATTCATAAGCCAGTTTTCAGCTTCTTCCCTTAGACATAAAGCAACAGTCCACTTCCCTCCAGTGCCACTACCTCTTCCCCCTTAACTTAGCTGACTGCAAAACTGTCACTCTTTTATTTGTTCAGCAAATACGTACTGAGGGCCTACCCATATATGCCAGGCACTGCTGAGCGCAGTGACGAACAAAAGCATGCTCTCAAAGAACTCCTAGTCTAGTGGGGTAGGCAAACTGGAGTAAATGCCAGGAAGGATGACAACACAGAATTTTGACGGGGGGTGGAGGTGTGGGGAAGGGTGGTCAGGGAGTTTCCCCTGCATCCAGAAGTCACCCCAGAAAGGACATCTAAAGGAAGAGTAGAAGATAACAGGCAAATAAGAGGACGAGCTAGAAAAGAACAGCTTCTGGGGGAGGAAGAGCATACACAAAGGCCTGCCAGCAGGAGGAGACCTGGAGAAGCACAAGCAGCCGCCCAGTGCAGAGATGCAGAGCGAGGAAGAGCCTGTGGTATGAAGCTGGGCAGGCGGGTGAGGCCAGACCACCCAGGGCTTTGCCTGTTCTTTAGTAATTATCTGAAGAGCAACTGAAGAGAGTTAAGCCAGTATAGGACGATCATTCATTCAAAGCATATTTGCTGAGCCCTGATATGCCAGGTACTTCCCAGGGACTCAGGAACCAGGAATGGAGAAAACAAACAAAAACCCTGGAATTCACGGAGTTTACACTCTGGTGGGAGAAGACACATAGTAAACAAGTACATTGCATACTATATGCTAAGGAGGAGGAAAAGATAAGAGGTTCCAGGCTGAGGAGGTGTGCTAGGGACAAAGGGAGACCACTGCCTATTTATTCAGGGTAGGCTAAGGAAGGCCTTATGGATAAGATGACATCTGAACAGAGACTTGAAGGAGGTGAGCAATTTGGCCGTATGGATTACCAGGAGAACAATACTGCAGCCAGATGAAATAGCACATGCAAAGGCCCTAAGGCCAGGGCTTGCTTTGTGTCCTGGAGGAACTGCTTGGAGGCCAGTGTTAAGAGTCTACAAGACAGGGACAGGGAGTTAGGTCATAAAGGTGACTGTAACATCATTGTCTTTTACCTTTGACATGGGAAGATTTGGGAGGTTTTGTGCAGAAGAGGAATGTAATCTGGCTTCTCTTTTAAAAATGATCCCTCTAGATGTGCTTGAAAATAGACTGGGCATGGCAGATGACCATTCGGGAGGTTATGGCTAATAATCTGAACAACAGTGGCTCAGACTGGGTGATAACAGCAGAGCTGGTGAGAAGTGGTCAGAATTTACAAAGAACTTAAACAAATTTACAAGAGAGAGGAAAGGGAAAAGGTCAAAGACACAAATTAGGAAGTAGTGTGAAAATATATTCAGAGCCATGAGACAGACAGAATGAGATCACTCATGGAGCAGAAGTTGACAGAAAAGAGGTCTGACGATTGAGAACTGGGCCACTCCAATAATAAGAGGTGGGGAGAGGAAGAGAAACAACCACAGGGGATTGAAGATGAACGGCTGGTGTCATCACAGTGTAGTCACTGTAGATGACAGTCCAGTGTAGATTTGTTGTGAAAAGACTCCTTTGACTGCAGCATGTAAAATGGACTGGACAGAGGCATGAGCTGACATAGGAAGACCAGGGGAGGGAGCTGCAAAAATGACTTCACAAAGGCCTGAGACCTGGGGCTTGAAGGATTTCTGCCTGAGAAACTGTCCACCTCTCGAACAGAGTTCAAAAATGCCCATAAGAACAGCAAAGGCAAGCTTTTCAAATATTAGGATACATCCAGGAGAAATGTGGCGACTCCAGGAGCCCACTCCTCTCATGGGAAGATGCTGCGTTCCCTTATGTTTTACACGAACACAACCTTCAGATTCCTATCCTTTGCAATTTAAAACGTCACTTCTTTCAACTGGGTCTCTATCAATCACTCTGTAACTGGTGTGTGTGTGTGTGTGTGTGTGTGTGTGTGTGTGTGTGTGTGTATGTGTGAGTGAGAGAGAGAGAGAGAAAAAAAGAGCGAGAGAGACAGAGAGGAGAGTCTTGATCTGTTGCCCAGGCTGAAGTGCAGTGGTGTAATCACAGCTCCTGGGTTCAAGCGATCATCCTACTTCAGCCTCCTGAGTAACTGGGACTACAAATGCACACCACTCTGCCAGGCTAGTTCTTTATTTTTTTTGTATTTGTTTGTATGTATGTATTTTGTCGCCCAGGCTGGAGTGCAGTGGCGTGATCTCAGCTCACCGCAACCTCTGCCTCCCAGGTTCAAGTGATTCTCCTGCCTCAGCCTCCCGAGTAGCTAGGACTCAGGTGCACGCCACCATACCCAGCTAATTTTTGTATTTTTAGTAGAGATGGGGGTTTCACCATGTTGGCCAGGATGATCTCAATGTCTCAGTGATCCACCCACCTCAGCCTCCCAAAGTGCTGGGATTATAGGCATGAACCATGACGCCTGGCCCAGTTTTTAATTTTTTTGTAGAGTTGGAGTCTCACTATGTTGCACAGGCTGGTCTTGAACTCCTGGGCTCAAGCAATCCTCCCAGCTGGCCTCCCAAAGTGCTGGGATTACAGGCATGAGCCATCATACCTGGCCCTTACAATGTTTTGATAGTTATGCAGAAATTAAACTGCAGTGGTCCAGGTGAGTAAGGCTGGTAGGGAGGATGTGGGTGATAGAAAAAAAGTCATAAGGAAGAGGATAAATTAAACAAATACTCAAGGAGTAACACTTTGTCAGGGCTTGTGAATGGACTAGGATATAGAAAAGGGAGCTAGAGAGAGGCATCCTAGGTTTCTGACATGCAACACTGGATGGGTGGTGCAACAGTTCAATTACTCGGGGAATAGTGGACAAGGACCCAGACAGGAGATTATAAATTCAGTCTTACATATATGGAGACG
Source organism: Callithrix jacchus (assembly GCF_049354715.1). Classification (NCBI taxonomy): domain Eukaryota; kingdom Metazoa; phylum Chordata; class Mammalia; order Primates; family Cebidae; genus Callithrix; species Callithrix jacchus. Next base: position 173,885,282 of record NC_133503.1, on the reverse strand, counting down.
TTGCAAAGGCAGCTGAGGCTGGAACTCAGAAAGGAGATAGAACTGAAGAGACCAGTTGACAAGTCATCTGCCAGTAAGATGAAACTGATGGCACACATGGAGAAGCCTGGCAAGAGAGACTCTATTAAAATAAGAGAACATGGCCTAAGAGTGAGCGTTTTAGATATGGACTGTTTTTTAGCTGTGAGAATAAGATGTGTCAGCAAAGCAGGCTGAGGAAGAGTAGCTGAAGAGGTAAGAGGAGGGCTGGGCATGGTGGCTCACGCCTATAATCACAGCACTTTGGGAGGCAGAGGTGGGCGAATCATGAGAATAATAGATCGAGACCATCCTGGCCAACATGGTGAAACCCCATCTCTACTAAAAATACAAAAATTAGCTGGGTGTGGTGGTGCACGCCTGTAGTCCCAGCTACTCAGGAGGCTGAGGCAGGAGAATTGCTTGAACCCGGGAGGTGGAGATTGCAGTGAACCGAGACTGTGCCACTGCACTAAAGCCTGGTGACAGAGTGAGACTCCATCTCAAAAGAAAAAAAAAAGAGGTAAGAGGAATGTGCCCCATGACAGAAGCCAACAAAGTTTGTGTTTCAAGATGGAGGAGGGAGCAGCCATGCTAAGGCTGGTGGGAGTTGATATCTGTTAGAATCTACGTTTAGCTTATGATGGTTCATCTTTGTCTTGCCAGCAGATCTGCTAGTCCTGCTGATTTCTACCAAACCATTCTGTGAATGTAATTCAAAAAGCCTTCACATAGTTTTCTCATTTGTCAACACCATTCTAATAAGCTAGTCAAAAACTTTCTAATATTAAGACAGGAAGGCTCTTAAATACATTTTGGATAAAACTGCACTTCTGGCATTGAAGTGATTTTGGAAAGAACACAGAACTGGAGTCTCTTTCTAGTCCTAGTTTTACCTTTCTCTAGATCACGGCAGGACTCATGCCATTCTGAGTGTTGGCTTCTTTACTGTTCCATGCTAGGGGTGGGGAGTGGGGTGGGAGAAGAATGTGAGCAGGTGGGAAACAATCAACTTGGAACATCCCATCTCTATAAGATCCTAGAGTTCACAATTAATTTTGTAGGAATACCAGGGGAATGGTATGTGAGTATTTAAAGCAAACATTTTCAAAAGTGGCCTCTGCGGCCCTAAGATGAATTACTACCTCAAACCATTTAGTTGGTTTGGCCATTTCTCAGGCCAACCAGATACTCTAACACGTATGAAGTGTCAGAGGATACTGAACATGCAATTTATTATCTAATGAACAGTGAGATACTAGACAATAGTGCCTTCCCCAAAAATGTTTATATTTTCTTATGAATTTAATATTAAATCATGAAAAAAAAAACACGGTCTTGTCCACCTAAAAACAGTTAACTTTAAATGGTAATCAAACCATTAATTTAAAATAAGAATACTGCTGATTCCTCAGCACTTACGATGGAACTCAATAGATACTCACTTAATGAATGAATGCTAGGCTTAGAAATCCCACTGAAAAATGACATCTAAATAGCCAAGTCACCATATTCTCTCTAGTTCCAATATTTATGCCTCACATAAACTATTTCCAGAGTTCACAGTTACAAAGATAAAAATCCAATTCTATTCAAAGCAGAACAAACATAAAAACCATAGAGATGCAAAGTTCGAAGGACTTGTTATTTGTTTCAACATCATAAAGATAGACTGCACGAAGTATCTTGTAGTGTACTGATATTTTTTTTGCCCAATAAAGTATTTACTTTCTCAATGTCCAATCCTCAAGGGACTTCTCAAAGGTTACTCCTTGTGCCTTGGGAGATCATCATGATCACCTTCTGCATGTTTTGTTTCACCATTCCAGGACATCACTGACTGGTTTCACAGAGTAAAAACCGTTCGCAGCAGATAAAAAAGCTCAAAAAAGTTTTATAAAATGAAACCAAAATAAGAGACGGGGGACCATTCCACTCTGTTTATAAATCAAACCTGTCTCTGTAACTCACTTTCAACTCTGCAATGGTCTAACCAAACTAAGTCCCTAGGCCTCTCAGTCTTCTCATTTTTTTTATGCCATGCCTTTTTGCTCTGCAGTCCCAGTGTGGGTACTGCCCTTGCACAGACATTTCTTACCACTAAATCCCAATGGCCAAACCCTAACCATCTTTAAAGGCTCAAACATCGTTACATCCATGAAACCTTCTTTGAACTCTACAGATAGAAGAAACCTCATATTTTCCTAAACTGCACAAGTGCAGCAATTTACCTAGGCTTCTTCACAATATTTACCATGTTCTACTTTGCATTTATAGTTATACTAACTTATGCTTTCTATGGTGTGTATCTATGTGTATACACACACGACATAGATATAGTATACTGTTTATTTTTGTAGTTATTTATTTAAGCTTTAATCTCTTTTAATACTTTTAAGCTCCTTGTAAATAGACTTGGTGTCAACTCATCTTTGCTCCTTCCATGAGGCCGAACTCAATGTTTTGCACAGAACAGGCGGGAGTATAAAATGAGCTGTCACTGTATATGTGCTTTGTATACAATATGCACAATGAAATGAACAAAGCCATGTGATAAGCTAAAGTCACTAAGAGAAGAAATCAATTACATAGATATATTTGACCGCTCTAATCTTCACTCTGTTTTACAGCAATCTTATTGGAGGAAGTGATTTAACAAACTCACAGTTAAGTGTCCTTCATGATGATCTGGGAAATGAATGAATAAGTACTCTGTGGCTACCAGCTGCATTATGGAGTCACCTAGAAATTCCATTCTCTGATTGTGGCCTCTGGAAAAAGAAATATCAATGTAAAGAAATCAATAATCATTTATGGATTTAAAAAAAACACCCAGAATTTTTTAAAAGGCATGACTTAAAAAGACAATTTTGTTTTAAAGTACAAAACCAAATAGAACTCCCTAAGGCCCCTCGATTGAGAAGAGATCTGAGGTAATATAGGTTGAGTTTTAAAGAAGAGTAAAGTGAATATTATCTAAGGATTAAACCACTGCCAAAATAAAGATTGGTAAATGCTGCCTGGTCAGAAGCTGAAGAGTGTAAATTGAAAAATCAAGCATAATACAAACAACAATCTTGAAAGAAAGCAAACAGGTCCAAGAATTTTCTTTACTAAATTTATTGAAATATATACTCTGGCCAGGTGCAATGGCTCATACCTCTAATCCCAGTGCTTTGCAAGGCTGAGGCAGGTGGATCACTTGAGCCCAGGAGTTTGAGACCAGCCTGAGCAACATGAAGAAACCCCATCTCTACCAAAAATATATACATATATATTATATGTATAAATAAATTAGCCAGGCATTGTAGCATGCTCCTATAGTCCCCAGCTACTCAGGAGGCTGAGGCAGGAGGAGTGCTTGAGCACAGGAGGCTGCAGTGAGCCATAATCGTACCACTGCATTCCAGCCTTGGCAAGAGTGAGACCTGTCAGAAAAAAAAAAAAAAAAGAAAAGAAAAGAAATAATATACTGTATTATTCAAAGGTGGAATCCAAACTTAAAAACAACAAAAAAACTATGGTAAGCATCTTTCATCTTTACAATTTAAAGAGATTTGGGAATATTTGATTTGGAAAAGGGGAGTAAAAAAAGTGAAGAAAAAACAACCCCAAAGAAAATTTTGCTAATTTTCTTAATTGTTTCACTAGCTCACCTTCAAATCATTCATCTAGAGCAGGGGTTAGAGGGCCAAAACTAGCTCACAGTCTGTTTCTAAGAATGAAGTTTTGGGAACCCAGCCATGCTCCTTCATTTCCATTTCATCAATGGCTGCTTCAATGCTACTAAGGCAAAGTCAAATCACTGCACGCAGGTCACATGGCCCACAAAACCAAAAATATTTAATATCTGTCCCTGTTGGGAAAAAGTTTTTACTTCCTTCACACTTTTCTTAAAACTTCACAGAGAAACAAGATGCATGACAATGGAACCAAAAACACTGAATTGGAGCATAACCCCGGGTCCACACTGGGGTCTGTCTGCTCACCCATCTCACAATGTGACTTTCCTGGAAATACATTTGAAATCCCTATTCCTTCGAAGGGCATGCTCCAAAGGTCTGGGACTGCCTCATCTAAATGGTCACATTGGGACTGTAAGAGTACTTTTAACTCACAGGGTCAGATGGTTAAATCCCACAGTTCTCAGTGTGAATGCCCTTGCCAGAAGTCGAACATGAGTAAAAATTACTCCAATTGCTTCTTCAAACTCAGTAAGTTTTTGTAGAACCGGAGAAGTTTCAATAAGTTGTCGGTCAGTATTTGGCTCCTGTAGCTACACGAAAATAGAAATAAATAAAAATCATTTATTTGTTTTTGGTTATAAGTGTAATGATCAATTCTAGGACAGTGTTTTGTAAAATTCCTTCTCCCATGAGCAGAAATTTCTGAAATGCCAATAAAGCATGGAAGCTCCTTTCTCATCTCTTCAAATGGCAAACAAATCTAATATTTAAAGAAGGTTCAAATAATATTTTCCAATCTTCTACCAAATTTCAAGGCCAAGTACTGTACATAGATAGGTCAAAATCCCAAGTATTATACTAACTCTCCAAGGAGATGCAAAGTGAAGAACAGCTAATAGAGAATATAAATACTAGTAAAACAACGGTTCTCAAACCCTAGCATCCATGTTAAACGCAGTCAGCTGGGCCCTGCCCCAAAGGTTACTGATTTCCTATGTCTGGAGTCAAGACTGGGAATCCACTTTCCTGACACGTTCCCAGGTGACGTACATGTGGCCCTTTAAAAACTACTGCATTAAAGTAATTTGACTACTGTGTTTTCTAGGGACCAACCTATTTTGGCAATGAGCATCATTAAAACAGAGTTCAATGTACGTTGGAGATAATTATACCACTAGACAGGTGGTGCTCCAACAATGAGGCTTTAACAACTGGCAGAAAGCAAATATGAAAAGCGTGATTAAAATGAACATTTTCAACAACTTTGGCCACTTATGTATTAATAAAATATTTTTAAAGTACTCTGAATTAATGTCATTTCTTACTGTAAAGCCTCTCATGAGAGTTCAACCACTAGCGATGATTCTTACATTTATTTTATATACATATACAAAAATATGCATACATGAGGATACATATGCATGTTTACATATATGCATATATCCCAAAGCAAAACACAACTAAAAGCAAAGAATAGTAAGAATTCTTAGCCCATCTGGAGACATAGGTGTCACCACCATATGTAGAGCTTTTAAATTTCAAAATCAGGAGTGAAAAGCTATCACACTGTACTCATTTTTTAATTTACAGTAAGTTTTATACACTCTGAATTGAGGCTTTCAATTTCTAAGATCCAGATGAGACTATAATTTAACAATATTAATTTAGTTTTTGTTCCACTATTTCAGTATGCTCAGACTTGATTTCATACTATCTATTAACACTTTCCCTACAATAGTAACTGTGCGGATATACTGGGGTCAACATTTAACACTTTGAGTATCACCTTTTGGTGGTGGTGGGGCATCCACACCTACACGGTAGCTCTTCTCGCCTTGTTAAGGAAGGATGACTCCCAATACTCCCCCTCCCCCGTTCCAGACCACATAAACCCAAGGCATGGGTTCATTCTACTATTTGTTCCAGAGTTTTCCAGGTCTGACACCTCAGCTTAAAGGCATAATGCCACTGAAGAGAATCAAAAGATAAAAGTGGGAAAGGAAAAAAAGGCAAAGGAAAATAACATGAATAGCTGGGGTTATAAAGCTCACTGCAGACAGGGAGGTCATACTTACTTGGAGTGGGTGGAGAGGATAATTGAGCCAGACTTCGCGCAGGTCCTGGAAAATGGAGTGATGCCTTTAATGCTCAAGGGGCCGTGTAACGCACCCTAGAGTACTACATAAAACGTCAGTATCTGAAATACAGAACTGTTTCAGATGCTGACTCCACTTATGGCAAATTCAATAGTGCTGGCAAACTAATTTTGTTTAAGTGTATTCACCACTCAAACCGCCTGTAGTGACTCTAATTAGCCTATTTAGGGGAGGAAGACAGTCACCTCTAGCCCCAGAAGTCAGACACCTTTTAAAACTAAGTTACACATTTGCTTAACCTAATACATTGCACTAAGCTGCTCTTTTAATCATATTTTTCTCTTACTATTATTCAGGAATGTGCATCAGCTGTGCCTTTTGTAATTAAAACTCAAATGTCCTTTATTTTAGGCACGAATTCATTATCATCTGAGCTATTTTAAGATGAAGTGGAAAACACCCCATGTCGTCTTCATAGGATTTCACATTTATGAGATCGTGCTTTTACAGCGGGTCACCACATATGCTTACTTAAACTACTGGAATGAGTGAATTTTATAAAAACCCCTCGTACATTATTTTATCCACTGAGTTAAATCTAGAGGCAGTTATAATGAGAACTTCCTCAGGATTAAAGTGTTCTTCCTTTAGTTTCAGATACTAGCGAGCCTCTGACTGAATTTATTTGCCGACCTTGATGTTAGATTTTTGAAATAAATAACAAAAACATTCTTTAAGAGGAAAAATATATATATATTTTTGGAGGGGAAGAAGTACAGGAAAATTTAGTACCACCTGTAACAGAGTGATAAAGTAAAACACTGAATATTACTTGTACAACTTATATCTTAATAAAATATACTCAGGGCTTTTTAAATAATAACTTTTAAAAGCATTTAAATATCAAACTTTCTTTTGGGGCACTTTAGAGAACTTTTCTTAACCAATTCAGAAATCTTTGAAATCTCTGTAGTGCAAATTATATTGATTGCTCTTACCTTCTCAACAATTTTCTCTCAGTGCTTTTTTTCTTCCTCCTTTCACCCTAAGTGGACATTTATCAAACTTCAGCCCTTGGCTGACCTATTCATTACCATTGCCACTGGAGAATTCCACCATTTTCAATGCTTTAACTACTACCTCAGTTTGGATTATTCATTTCGGCTGCAGCACTGACCTAAGTTCCCAGTGCATAACTCTAAATAGCACGTGGGCACCTACTACCGCATATGTAGCAGCACCAAATGATAACTTTTCACCTTTCTCCTTAAACTAGAGCATCTGTTGTTACAGAAGATGGCAGGCTTAGGAGTCAGGCTGCCTAGGTCCAATCCTGACTCCATCTTGGCAAGTCACTTAACCTCTCTCAGCTTCCATGTCCTCAAGCTTAAGACAAAGATAACTGTAGGACCTACTCAAGCTGTTCTCTGACAACTACCCTGAGCAATGCACTCAAAGCATTAAACCCACAGCTGGCCCATAGAAAATACTACTATTAGCAATGACAACAACAGTGATAAACAGCCATTCCAATCAACCCAATTTCCAAGGCGCAAAATTCCCAGAAATCTTGATTCACTTTTCTTCTATCTCCTTCATGTTTTATACCCAAACAAAACTGTGATTTCTCCTTTCATTCTGCTGCCACTCTTCCTGGTGTAATAGCACAACACCCCCTGGCCAGACTAATGCAACTCGTCCACTTGCTTTAATCTACCCTGTAGATACCAAGATAAGGTTCTGCTGCACTTTGGTGTCAGAGAATATCTACTGAATAGATCTAGATTGGAACTCCAGTGCTACCTTGGTAAGTCAAGGACCTTAGGCAAGGTCTCCACCCTTAGTTGGCTCTTCTGGAAAATATTCTGATCAGGTCATCTGCTCATGCAACATATTTTTATTGAATACCTAGCTCTGTTCTCAAAGGGGCCTAGTGGGAAAGAATGAAGGTAAATAAGTACAATTTAATACATTGTGGGAAGTCTCATAGTAATGTGTTGAGAAATGTTAAGTTTATGAATATTGATGTTGAGAAATGTTAAGTTTATGAATATTGATGAATGCTGAGTGTATGATAGAATATATTGTTTGCTAGGCAGAACGATGGCAAGGAAAACCTAGCCACCATGCCCCCCACCAGTAGAAAACTACTTAGGGCATTCCAAAGTGGCAGGACAATACATAAATATTATATACCTGTTAAAAACAATTCTTTAAGATATCTGACCCAGCTCCTGTGGCTCCCTCGTGGAGAATACTTCTTAGGTTGTTTGTGATCAGTGATAAGCAGGTACCAGCTGCCTACTTGGTATGTTTTGTGTTATGAGAAAATACTGAACACCTGTTTGTTAATAATGATTACCTGTTTAGAGAGAATAAATGTGTGGGTCAGAGTCTACTCCGGGCCTTCAGCCTGGAATGCTGTCAGCCCTTGAGGCTCTCAGCTCGGAAGGCTGCTGCCCCCACCCCCGACAGACCCACTTTGCTGTTCTATCTGGGTGTCTGCTTCTCACTTCCTTCAGCACCGCCTGGGTGGGGTTCTCTACAGCTGAGTTGGTTCTTGGTAATAATAAGATATATACATATAAGTGCTAGGAAAACTGCCTTGAGGTGTCAGATAAAGCTTCGGAAAGGAGATGACTCTTCAGATGTGTCCTGAGAATATGAAGATTTTGGCAAATCAGTAGAGAATGAGAATCAAAAACAGGGCACCAAAAACACAAAAATAGTAAAGTACACAGGCATGAGAAGGTGATTCCTAGTGAATGGAAAAGGTTTAAAAAAAAACAGCAGAGAGTCAGATTCTGAAAACTCCAAAATGCTATGTATGCAGTATATAGAGCTTGGGAAGTTATAACCAAAGACTTCAAGCAAGGAAGGCCATAACCAAATCTGCTCATTGAAAAGAAGACAACACTAAATGTGGTATGAGTGATGGACAGGGGTGGGGGGGCGCGCAGCTGGGTAAAGAGTTCCAGTGAGAAATGAGGAGGACAAAAATGAAAGCAGTAGGGTCGCAATTCAAGAAATAGTAGGGTCAGAACTGATAGAATTTTGCAATTGATCAGATAAGAGGAGAAGAAAGCTTCGGACAAAAATAAATCCTAAGGTTTCTGGTTTAGAAGATAAAAATAAGGGAGGAGAAACATGTTTGGGGTTAAAAGCGATGGGTTCAATACTGCACATGTTGAAAAAAGGTATCTGTGGAACGCCTCTAAGAAGGTGCCCAGAGGCAACTTGAAAAGACACTTTTTCCAATTTCTGGAGCTCCAGAGAAAAGGCTTGAGTCAGAGATACTGGGACAGATGTATAAAGAGAAAAGGTATGAAAAGCAGGGGCATAGCAAAAATTACATTAACACCACTTTTTTTTTTTTTTGACACAGTTCTGTCACCAGGGTGAAATGCAGTGGCACCATCTTGGCTCACCACAACATCCACCTCCCGGGTTCAAGCGATTCTCCTGGGATTACAGGCGTCCACCACCAGGCCCAGCAAATTTTTTATTTTTAGTAGAGACAGGGTTTCACGATATTGACCAGGCTGGTCTTGAACTCCTGACCTTGTGATCTGCCCGCCTCGGCCTCCCAGAGTGCTGGGATTACAGACATGAGCCACTGCGCCCGGCCAACATCACTGTATCTCTGTAAGCAGGCCACTGACATGATCCAAACGAAACAATGGATCTGAGTGTACTGGGTCAGACATGAAGGGTCACACAAAGACCAAAGTACAAAACCAGCAAAACTGTGGCTGACAGAGTAAAATTCAGTTCAGGGTGAAAAAGAAAAAAACAGCCCTGCTGTTTACAAGGCTGGGAGGACAGACACAGATAAAGCCAGCAGCGAAGTGAACAGGAAACAATGTCTCCCTCAAGGTCTTAACAGCAGCTGTAAATGCCATTATGACCTTCTGACTCACTGCAGACACTCAAATGCCAAACTGCCTCTGACTCCTGACGGCACCCAATCCCAAAGTAATCTCTTGCTGCCCCTAAACTGGCCAGAGCCAAGAACCTCCTGAGAATTAGCACCAGCCCAGGCCTCACAAAGGATGCCTCTCTCCACTCCCACCACACGGCCAATCAACCTGACTTTGTTGCCTACAGGTTTGGCCCTGGCTGTCTTTGGCTGATTAGGCCTTCATGATGCCTTATTCAAAAAAAAAGAAGTACACAAGTTCACTCACGTCTCTCACATGCTACAACTCGTAGGTGGAAACCAAAACGGAGATGTCAAATGAGTCAGAGTGTCTAAGTTTGTGTACTTCAAAATACTAACGAGGAAAACTCCTATATTGTGAGCCTTGTACAGTTTCACAAAAGGCAGACTACAACAAATTCAGAATCTCAACCACTCTGTTTGTAAGATAATGTTCAGACTCTGCTTTTAATCCATTCATTTATTCACTTCGCTCTTCTAACAAATGAGTATGAAACGCTGCACATGCCAGCATTGCACTAGGTACTGGAAACACAAGATAAGCTCGCTAAGTAGACAACTGGGAGAGAAGCAGTTTAAAGAGAAAAGAATCTAAACACACACAGATGCAATTAAGAAGACAAATAGAAAACTGCAGCAAAACAGAACAACAGAACACAGTGGATTGGGGGATGCAGGTAAGATAGGAGAAGGGAACAGGGAAGAGATGGGGGTGGGGGAAGGAGTCTGCAGGGTGCTGGGGGGCACAGAGGCAAGACTGCAGGAAGCAAAGAGAGCAAAGAGCTTGCTGAAATGACCCACAAAAGGTGAAGGCCCGAACAAAGAAAATTTAAGAACTGAGAAAAGGTCTTAAAACACACACCATCTGCTACAGACGCAAATCAAGCTGCACATGTGTTTACATGTGCAGGATAAAAATGAGGGACACAGAACACCTGTAGATAACCTTCCCATAATGAGGAAATTCACACATGTAAAAATCATCACATATCTCTAGAAAAACAAATACAAAAATCAAATTACCAGATATGAACATTGCCCAGGTCATATTTTTCAAAACTATTGATCCTTCTTTTAAAAACTACCCAAAGTAATACAGTAATAACGTCAGACAGCAGATTAAGCTGCAGGTTTCACAGCGGCTTAAAACTGGCTTCCTGTGTTCTTTATTGCTCCATGAGGGCTATTTCATTCAATTATAATGACATTTCAATTTGGAATACAGAGTTGCTTCTCCCTTTAAATGTTAAATTGACTTGTTTTGGTGCAGAAAGCATCCAGTGTGCTCTATTATATGCAGGATTAAAAAGGTGTCTCTGGCAATGTTAATAGCTAAATGTTTAAGTAACAACAGAAACTATTTTAGATTCTATCATTTTTTTCTTAAAATATAATTTGCTTTAAAAAAAAAAGTCCTTTCATATTCTTTATTCATACCCGTATGAGAAACTCCCTATGAACTTTCTAAAGTAAATAAACATTTATCCAGTCTACATAATTTACATAAAAACAAATCATACACGGAAAAGCCAAAAGGCTATTACTTCAACTAAGCCTGCATGGGGTAGATACCCAATGATTCTAAAATATAAAATCACAATTCACTTCAAGACGCTTCAAAATAACGAAGTCCTATTACATTTGTTTTCGTATTTAATTTGTAAGTGACCATGAGGAAAAACAAGGTTCAGGTGAATAAAAAACTCCTTGTGTAAAGGTCCATGGAACTTTCCATCTGCAACGGTTGCATAAGCTATTTCGGTCTACTTTAAATGTCCCATCTATGGTAGATTTGGCTATTTAGTTTCTCCTATATTCTCTTCAAATTATAAAGACCAGCTGAAATAAAATCTTCTGTAATGATACAGAATATAAAAATCAAATGATTCCATATAAATACCGGATCATTAAAGAGCAAGCGTCCAAATAACTGCTTGGCTTCCTCTAGGCTTCCCTCCAAGTAAACAGCTCCTAGATGAAAGGAAGAGAATGCCAAAAGGGAGTCTCCATCAATAGTCAAAGAAAATTACGTATCTCTATAAAAAGCAAAGAGGCAGGCCAAAAACCACTCACAGAAAACAAATCAGCATGTTCAGAAGCAATTGTCTGAAAAGTGACATTTTCCCTCTTTTTGCTATACTTTGTTTTACAAATTAGACAGAAATAATACGAAATTCAATGTACTAAAATCTAAATCTAATATTGTAAGTAAGAGAGGCCAAAGATTAACTATCATGAAGGGTAAAGGTATAAACCCTTACTAAGGGAACAATGCACAAATATTTGACTTTAGTAAAGAAAATGTTCTGTTGTATTTTATACATTGATAGTTTGTTTCAGACCAAATATACACAGGTACCTAAGGAAAAAAAAAATAGATCAATGAAGTAATCTGCGAACAAAATATCAGGGGAAGTTTTACCTTTAATTTGAAATAATTAAGCACTGGACACACACACTGCATGAATCATAACCAGGAAGTATCCTAACATTTTAACTGGGTATCAATTAACTCTGAAATGGAGTGGTCACATTTTCTTAAAATCAAATGTTTACACTTGTCTTCAGAAAGGCTACTTTTCCATGTAAAATGTTAAGGCACTTAGTTATCAGGGCTTTTGACAACTAAAGACATTTATTATTTCTTGATAGATGTAGTAACAATGATAGTAAGAGTAACAGGGGTAGTAACTGTTGTGGTTGGGGGACCACTTATGCCCTGGGTACCATGCAAAGCATTTCCACATTCTTAACTTCACTTTCATGGGGCACCTCAGTAGGAGAGTGTAAGAAACGACTTAGAGGATTTAGGATCACATTAGTTGATTTGGGGGGACAGTTTAAGGAAGTAGAGCTTTGCTCTGGATTGGATGCTGCCAGAATCGGATATTAAGATCATTATAA